>NW_026652284.1:98525133-98557013 GCF_009828535.3 Hylobates moloch
ATACCATTTGACCCAGCCATCCCATTACTGGGTATATACCCAAAGGACTATAAATCATGCTGCTATAAAGACACATGCACACGTATGTTTATTGCGGCACTATTCACAATAGCAAAGACTTGGAACCAACCCAAATGTCCAACAACAATAGACTGGATTAAGAAAATGTGGCACATATACACCATGGAATACTATGCAGCCATAAAAAATGATGAGTTCGTGTCCTTTGTAGGGACATGGATGAAACTGGAAAACATCATTCTCAGTAAACTATCGCAAGGACAAAAAACCAAACACTGCATGTTCTCACTCATAGGTGGGAAGTGAACAATGAGAACTCATGGACACAGGAAGGGGAACATCACATTCTGGGTACTGTTGTGGGGTGGGGGGTGGGGGGGGCGGGGACAGCATTAGGAGATATACCTAATGCTAAATGACGAGCTAATGGGTGCAGGAAAACAACATGGCACATGGATACATATGTAACAAACCTGCACATTCTGCACATGTACCCTAAAACCTAAAGTATAATTAAAAAAAAAAAGAAATTGATTAAAAAAAAAATATGAGGTATGTGCACAAAGATTTAGGCATAGAGATGTTCATCCCATTGTTATTTATAATAACAAAAACTGCAAGCAACACTTGCTTGAATTGTTTCAATAAATGAAGCATAAATGTACAATAGAGTAAGCAGGCAAATATTAATATATTTAAAAGACGTAGCAATAAATAACTATAAACTGATATATAATAGAATACTGAGATGATATTTGAACAGTAGTTGGTGTTTTGAAACATTTTGTTGGTGTATTCTTTTTAACATTGAAATTCTCTCTTTTACATGTTTGCTTATAAACAGAATAATAAGCACTGTTTTGTCTATTTTTATATAATCTTTGGGCTTTAGTTTCATATAAGGTAGTGTGGAGCAGTAAAGGGTTAAAGGAAGTACATGTTCTTTTTTTTTTTTTTTTTTTTGAGACGGAGTCTTGCTCTGTCGCCCAGACTGGAGTGCAATGGCACGATCTCGGCTCACTGCAAGTTCTGCCTCCTGGGTTCATGCCATTCTCCTGCCTCAGCCTCCCAAGTAGCTGGGACTACAGGCATCCACCACCACACCCGGTTAATTTTTTGTATTTTTAGTAGAGATGGGGTTTCACCATGTTAGCCAGGATGGTCTTGATCTCCTGACCTCGTGATCCACCCACCTTGGCCTCCCAAAGTGCTGGGAACATGTTTTTATATTTGGGAAAAATCATTGCCTTTTGTCCACTTCTGTGTGTGGGAGACATCAAAAGGGGCAATGATAGTGCATTTGCGTAACAGAAGGAAGTTTGACTAGTGACTCCTTTAATCATAGGGTACGATACATGGGAAGTTCTAGAGGGAACTGATAAATAAATAGGATACCAGAGCCTGAGAGCTCAGAATCCCCAGGTATGCTAGCGGTCAGATTTAGTGAGGTTGGTGGAGGCAGGGAAGAGGAGCATGTACATTTAGGCAGGGTTCAGAGAAAGCAGGCAGGTAAGAGATTCAGCAAAACTAGTACTCGCTATAGGGTTAAGGAACAGGGATTATCTGGCAGGCTCTCTGCTCTCAACAACATATGACTGTGATGAAAGATGTGGGTCTCTACACGTCCACTGGCTTTACTTTGAAGATGCCTAAGGGGGAATTCTGTCCCAATCAAGATAGGGTCAGAAATACCGGGATGATCTTATCGGCAGAACAAGGTAAGGGGGGAATAGAGGGAAGCAAGGCAGAGCTGTCCAGTAATGAATGGGTTTTGAATGAGAGGAAAAGTGCCTTGGTCTTATCCAACATGGAGCAAAGACGTGAGTAGAACCAGTTTGAGAAAATAATATAGGAATCTAAGGAGCATGCAGCTGGAAAAGTTCAGATGAAAGATGACCCAAAAATATACTAAGATGGATTTAGGAGATCTTAGCAAGAATTGGCAAAAATCTCTTCATGGCCTACAGACATATGGCTGTAGGCTGAGTCTACCTAAACCAACTTGGTTTTTTTTTGTTGTTGTTGTAGGGTAGTGAATGGTAGATTGATTCATTCTGGTCTCAAATTTACATCATAAAAGTTTCCTCAAAGCTGGGCATGGTTCATCTCATGACGACATGAAAATCATGTGTATTGGGATAAGTCTGTCAATGCTGCCCCTAAACCTCAGTTCCTTGTTATACAAAGGCTTATTCCTTTTTTTCTTCTTTATTTTTTTAATTGACATATAATAACTGTACATATTTATGGGGTACACAGTGATGATGCAATACATATAATATATAGTGATCAGATCTGGGTAATTAGCATATCCATCACCTCAATCATTCATAATTTCTTTGTGTTAGGAACATTCAGTATCCTCCTTGTAGTATTTGAAACTATATATTATTGTTAACTACAGTCATCCCACAGTGCTATAGAACACTAGAACTTATTCATCCTATCTAGCTGTAATTTTGTATCCTTTAACAAATCTCTCCCTATTCCTCCCTTCTTCTACCATTCCTAGCTTCTCCTATTCTCTGTTCTACTTTTTGTTTCTGTGAAATCAACTTAAGACATCTTTAGACACCTTCCATCTTGACAAGTTGCCATCTTCAATACATGGCCTTCAGAGGTGCCCAGGAAAGAGGTAACAGAGAGTGAAGGACCATGCAGGGAATTTTATGGTCAGGTTGAGAAGTGGTGAAGGCTGGGAAATGCAGTCTTTCTGAGTGCTCAGGATGAGAAATAAGATGGCAGTAGTTTTCAGCATGTCGTCCCACATCAATAGCACTGGAATCTACTGGATCTTGTTAGAAATAAAATTCATAAGCTCCAATGAAGACCTACCAGATCAGTGGCTCAGCAATCAGTGTTCCAACAAGCCCTTCAGGCGATTCCAATGTACATTAGAGTTAGAGAACTACCAGCATAAGTGATTATCTAGCCAGTCTCTTTCACATCTTCTTTGTTAATTCTTAAATGTTACAGATTACTGATAGGTAGTGCATGTTCATAAAATTGTATATTCTTCTGAGTATGTATGCATTTAGTCTACTGGGAATTAAACCTTCAATTTCTATAATGTGCAAATGTAAACACATCTTACCTATTTTAATATGATGCATAAAGACGGTTATAAAAAGTGCATGCATTTTTGAGCATTCATTTATGGAGTCAAATAATTTTATGCACTTGTAAGCATTTCTTAAAGGTTAAAAGGTTTAAAGACGACTGGTAATAGTTGAACCATTTGCAGAAACTCAAAACAAGCCAGAGTAGAAATGCTAATGACAGAATAGAAGTAGGATTACATAGACTAAGATGGGAATAAAACCCTGGGACAAAAACTACATAAAAACCTTAAGGAGAAAGAAAAACTTTTTGAAAATACAAAGAGCAAAAGGTGGTGGGGTCACTAGAAGTGGATAAATAGCAAGCTGTAGTCAACATGGGGACCTATAACATGCAACACGTGTTATTATACAACCGTGAACACCATTTAGAATAAAAATGTGAAGAAAAATACAAAAAGCTGTCATGATGGAAATGGTTCTCTTGACCCATTGACTGAAACAGTTTCTTTCTTATTAAAATGCTCACCGAGGGTGGGTCGTTCAAAGCCAAAAGGTACAGATACAAAAGCAGCTCAGCCATCATATGCCCAATGGATGCCAGGATGAATCACTAACCAGTACTTAATCATGGACACCTACAAGTTGCTTTGAAAACTGGAGGACTAGATTCATTAAATGTTGTCTCTTAAAACAATCAAGTTGTCCTTCTGTTTATGGTAAACGCATGCATAGGCAAACTGCCTTAATAGTTCATGAATTATTCTTCAGATCTGCTAAAATGACATCTGTCGTGATGGATATATTTTATTTTTTATTAGTTTTTAAATTATGAAAGTCTTACAGGCTCCCGAACAAAAGTGATCCATATGGATGAATACAGAATAAAAGTAAACATTCTCCTCTTCTGCATTTCTACACTTCTCAGATGGAATCATTGCTACTAATTCTGTATGTTATTCTTAGAGAAATTCCTTACAGGTAGAGTCCATGACCAGTATTTTAGAAACATCTCATTTCAAACAGGTATCTTAATAGGCTGTCACAAAGAAGGCAAAGATAATACACTGAGAAGATGACAGTGAAAACTGAGAAAATTTAAAAAGCTCAGGCTAGGGCCAGTAATAAGACCAGTATATAAATACACAGACACTAGATTCAGGTAAAACTCTTCACAACATTTTCTAACACCAGATCTTTGAGAGTTTTTTTGCTGGAGCAGATTAAAAGAGCAGAGGACCAAAGAGAGAAAAATTAAACCTCCATCTTATTCATGGGAGCTTCAGGAGAATTTGGATGCCTTTCAGGGAACAACAGGGAAGCCCCCTCACCTTCAGTTGTTCACTTTTCTTGAATTTTTAAGGTCACATCTTGTATTGTGAACACTAGCATCTCAAATCTGTAGCCACATTCATTTAGTTCTTTGCTCATAAATTCATTTATAATGTGTTTATTGAGTATGTACTGTGTGACATTAGCTCTGATCTCAAAGAGCTTACAACAGAGCTAGAGAAAACAAGACCAGCATATTTAGAACATTTGGAGAATAACAAGAGATGATATATAATAAAGGGCTAAACTGAATATAATTAAATGTCAGCCTGCATGGTGCCATGAGCAACACTTAATTAAATCCAGGCCATAATCCATGTCCTGGTTCTAAGAAAAGAGTCTCCTACAATCTCTTACGTTCCACTGTAACTAATACCTAGAGTTCAGTCCAGTAATGGAATTTAGCAATGGCTATATTTCCATGCTCAAAAGGGAACTCTGTTGATCTTGAAATGTGTATGTGTTGCTGCTATAAAGATACATGCACACGTATGTTTACTGCGGCACTATTCTCAATAGCAAAGAGTTGGAACCAACCCAAATGTCCAACAACGATGGACTGGATTAAGAAAATGTGGCATATATACACCATGGAATACTATGCAGCCATAAAAAATGATGAGTTCATGTCCTTTGTAGGGACATGGATGAAGCTGGAAACCATCATTCTCAATAAACTATCACAAGGACAAAAAACCAAACACTACATGTTCTCACTCATAGGTGGGAACTGAACAATGAGAACTCATGGACACAGGAAGGGGAACATCACACTCCGGGGACTGTTGTGGGGTGGGGGGAGTGGGGAGGGACAGCATTAGGAGATATACCTAATGCTAAATGACGAGTTAATGGGTGCAGCAAAACAACATGGCACATGGATACATATGTAACAAACCTGCACATTGTGCACATGTACCCTAAAACTTAAAGTATAAAAAAAAAAAAAAAAGAAATGTGTATGTGTGTTTAAAAATGTCTATTTAATTTTGGGTGGAGGAAAGGTAGCTTTGATTGCACTTGGTGATTGAATCTTCAAACTTAATGCTTCTGGGAAAAAGAGCATAGACTCATAAAATCCAGAGACAAGTCCAAGAAATCAGTAAGACCAATCCTTTACCTCCAGGTGGGATAGAACCTCTGACCTATTATCTAGGCAAAAAATTATAGTGAAATTCTCATATATCTTTTCTCCTAGCATATATTAAATCAAAGTGCAACTAGGCATCTGTTATTGGAGCATTATAAAGCCATATGTGATATTCATTAACACAAAATGCCTGGAAGGAAACTAAGTTAATACATATGGCTTTAAATTTACAAATGAAGACTCATCCATCATCAAAGACCCAGAATGCTCACTGCCATCACATTAAAAATAACTTACGAAAGATATGTTTTCACTTGTGTATCATCCCCTTCAACACAGGAAAGCAAGAGAAGGATATGTGTGCATTTCCTGGACTTGATCTGGAGCATGCAACACATTCTACAAAGGGATTAAAGGGCCTGAGGTCTCTTAGACACGTGCCAATTTCATGTCAGAGACAATTTAAGTTGTGGAGTCTTCAGATGAATGGTACTTATGCATCCTGCCAAAGTCATAAGCATTACTGGAGGTTCTTACAAACAAGAACAACAACTGTACATTAGGGACAAATAGAAGACAGTTCTGGAATGGAATCCTGTGGTGATATCCCAAATACTGTATGGTTTCATTTACCAGAAGAAAGAACATGCAACCCATATTCTACTTCACGTGTCTGATTAGAGAAGGCATTACCAAGAGCATTTGTTTTAGAATTCTATGATTGACAAAAGAGAAAGAGGAAACAAAATCCTCCTCTGTCTTTATTGTTGGCAGGGCCTTCTTAGGATCTCAAAAACAAAATTTATTTATCTTCTAATTTTGACCTTTTCTGTTTGGCAGACGTTGACTTTTTTTTTCCTGACTGTGTTTCTAATGGAGCCTGAAATTAACATGGCATTTTGTTTACCTCCTAATTTGTGTGCTGCCATCATCAATGTTGTCAGCATAGTTCTGGGAATAGGGTTTGTTTACTGCTTCTCTTGAGCCAGCAAAGGAAGAAATGCAGAAAAGACTGCTCTACTCATCCCATTCCAGTTTAAAATCCTCTTCTTTTCACAGAAATGGCCTTAGCCAAGCAGGCAATGACCTTCTGCATTGTTGGCTATAAAAGCCCAACAACCATCTTCGAGTGCTTATCCTCGATGACATTTATGGGCTGCTTTTGACACAGCTGAGTATTCCCTGACTCCCCTCTATTCTCTATTCACATGGTACCCAGAAATCGAGCCTTCCTAGTTGTCTCCATCCTTCAAAGGATGCCTTGTGGGCCCGGGTTCTCCGCTCTTCTCCTATTCTTTGGTGAAGCCACCTATTCCAAGTCTTCAGGTGCTCCCTATAAAGAGAGGACACTTGATTCTTCCTGAATTTTTTATTTTGCCTTTGCTTTTTCACACTAAATTATGCTTATGCTTCATGGTCATATCAAGCTCAATTTGGGAGAGGGGGAGATAATATTTCTTCTGTGAGAAAGTGTTTTGAAACGTCACAACAATTTTTAGAAACAGAGATGGGTTTTGCTTTGGTCTTTTAAGTCTTCCTAGTCTTTTGATCCCACTGTTTTGTCCATTAGTCAGCTTCTATTATTTCATTACCAATATCCATCTTCTCCAGAAGCGTTTTTCAATCAGTAAATACATTTGAAAAGCATAAGAACCTCTTTTTAAAAATGACTTATCCGGTGGCTCACGCCTGTAATCCCAGCACTTTGGAGGCCGAGCCAGGTGGATCATGAGGTCAGGAGATCGAGACCATCTCAGTTAACATGGTGAAACTCCGTCTCTACTAAAAATACAAAAAAATTAGCTGGGCGTGGTGGTGTGCGTCTGTAGTCTCAAATACTTGGGAGTCTGAGGCAGGAGAATGGCGTGAACCCGGGAGGCGGAGGTTGCAGTGAGCTGAGATTGTGCCACTGTACTCCAGCCTGGGCAACAGAACGAGACTCTGTCTCAAAAAAAAAAAATAAAAAAAAAAATAAATAAATACATAAATAAATATAAAATACATCTTTTAAAACTTAAAAAGTACTATTTTAACCTTTTAAAAATGTACAGCTCAGGCCAGGTGCAGTGGCTCATACCTGTAATCCTAGAACTTTGGGAGGCTGAGGCGGGTGCATCACTTGAAATCAAGAGTTTGAGACCAGCCTGGCCAACATTATAAAACCCTGTCTCTATTAAAAATACAAAAATTAGACAGGTGTGATGGCGGGCGCCCATAATCCCAGCTACTTGGGAGGCTGAGGCACAAAAATTGCTTGAACCCAGGAGGCGGAGGTTGCAGTGAGCCAAGATCACACCACTGCACTACAGCCTGGGCAAAAGTGACTCCCTGTCAAAAAAAAAAAAAAAAAAAAAAAAAAGGACAGTTCAGTGGCATTAAGTACATTCACAGTGTTGTGCAACCATCATTGCTATCCCTTTTCAGGACTTTTTCATATGAAGTAGAAACTCTGAACTGTTAAATAATTATTCTCCATTGCTCCCTACCCTCCAGCCCCAGACAAGCTCTATTCTACCTTCTATTTCCATCAATTTGCCTAACCTAGGTACCTCATATAAGTGGAATCATATTTGTCCTTTTGTGTCTGGCTTATTTCCTGTAGCATGTTTTCAAGATTTATCTCTGTTATAGCATGAATCAGACTTTTATTTCTTTTTATGGCTGAATAATATTTCATTGTATGTATATACCACATATTGTTTACCCGTTTGTCTGTTGATGGACATTTGGGCTGTTTCCACCTTTTGTCTATTGTGAATAATGCTGCTGTGAACATTGGTGTACAAGTATCTGTTTGAGTCCCTGCTTTCCACAGAAGGACCCTCTTTTGCTTTACAAATGTATCAACTTCATCCAGAAATAATGTCTAGAAAGGTCCCAGTGATTACTAATCTATCCAGGTCCACAACTTGGGTTTGGGTGTTGCTCCAGTCACTCACCTGTTTGCTTTTAGATCAGTGCTTTTTCCTTCTTTGCCTACTACATTGCCTAGACTCCCTTGCGCTACACCTTCCAGGTAGTTTTAGCCAATGTGAAGCACTGGAAGGAGGCCGAGGGGCAGAAGAGGGAATATCCCTCTCTCTATATCACTTTGCTTCTGGTGGTGTCTTTGGCAGTGGCTGCATCTCCTCCTGGTTCCAGCTCCTACTACAACAGTCCACTGGCTTCCAAGTTCTGCCAGGCAGCCTGTTACCTTTGAGGTTTTGCCTTGTCCTTTGTCCTTCCAGCTTCAGGGAAGGTAGAAACTTCCTACTGTTGCTACTTTCTGGGCTGCCTCATTTTTGAAGTTTCAATATTCAGCTCTTTTATCATTTGTGCTGTCAATTCCCTGCATTATGTTGCTTCTTTTAAAAACACCTGGAGTGGCATCTGTGTTCCTGACTAGAATCTCACTGATGAATCTTCTACTGGAGAAAGAAGGTTCAAAGTTTCTTAGGCCATAGAACCTGTGGTAGTGACTCCTGGTTGTCCTCAATATATCATCCATCTAATAAGAATACTTAGCTGTGATTCTGCCTCTCAGTCTCTTTTGTAGTTTAGCATGGCCATGTGAACAAGTTCTGGTGAAAGTGATGGAATCAGATGTGCTGGATGGACGACTCTAAACCTTCTTAAAAAGTCAGCTGTTCCAAAGCTGGAGGCATCACCCTACCTGACTTCAAACTATACTACAAGGCTACAGTAACCAAAACAGCATGGTACTGGTACCACAACAGAGACATAGATCAATGGAACAGAACAGAGCCCTCAGAAATGATGCCGCATATCTACAACTATCTGATCTTTGACAAACCTGACAAAAACAAGAAATGGGGAAAGGATTCCCTATTTAATAAATGGTGCTGGGAAAACTGGCTAGCCATATGTAGAAAGCTGAAACCGGATCCCTTCCTTACACCTTATACAAAAATTAATTCAAGATGGATTAAAGACTTACATGTTAGACCTAAAACCATTAAAATCCCACAAGAAAACCTAGGCAATACCATTCAGGACATAGGCACAGGCAAGGACTTCATGTCTAAAACACCAAAAGCAATGGCAACAAAAGCCAAAATTGACAAATGGGATCTAATTAAACTAAAGAGCTTCTGCACAGCAAAAGAAACTACCATCAGAGTGAACAGGCAACCTACAGAATGGGAGAAAATTTTTGCAACCTACTCATCTGACAAAGGGCTAATACCCAGAATCTACAATGAACTCAAACATATTTACAAGAAAAAAACAAACAACCCCATCAAAAAGTGGGCAAAGGACATGAACAGACATTTCTCAAAAGAAGACATTTATGCAGCCAAAAAACACATGAAGAAATGCTCATCATCACTGGCCATCAGAGAAATGCAAATCAAAACCACAGTGAGATACCATCTCACACCAGTTAGAGTGGCCATCATTAAAAAATCAGGAAGCAACAGGTGCTGGAGAGGATGTGGAGAAATAGGAACACTTTTACACTGTTGGTGGGACTGTAAACTAGTTCAACCATTGTGGAAGTCAGTGTGGCGATTCCTCAGGGATCTCGAACTAGAAATACCATTTGACCCAGCCATCCCATTACTGGGTATATACCCAAAGGAGTATAAATCATGCTGCTATAAAGACACATGCACACGTATGTTTATTGCGGCACTATTCACAATAGCAAAGAGTTGGAACCAACCCAAATGTCCAACAACGATAGACTGGATTAAGAAAATGTGGCACATATACACCATGGAATACTATGCAGCCATAAAAAAGGATGAGTTCATATCCTTTGTAGGGACATGGATGAAACTGGAAACCATCATTCTCAGTAAACTATCGCAAGGACAAAAAACGAAACACCGCATGTTCTCACTCATAGGTGGGAATTGAACAATGAGAACTCATGGACACAGGAAGAGGAACATCACACTCTGGGGACTGTTGTGGGGTTGGGGGAGGGGGGAGGGACAGCATTAGGAGATATACCTAATCCTAAATGACGAGTTAATGGGTGCAGGAAATCAACGTGGCACATGGATACATATGTAACAAACCTGCACATTGTGCACATGTACCCTAAAACCTAAAGTATAATTAAAAAAAAAAAAATCAGCTGTTCCATACCCTCTGTACCTTCTTCCCCTCTTCTTCCTGTGGCTTGGAGCGTAAATGTGACCACTGTAGTTCCATCCCGGAACATGAGAACAAGGACTTCATTCTAGGGAGGGCAGGACCAAAAGCTAGAAGGAACCTGAGTCCTTGAGAACTCTGTGGAGTAAAGCCACCACCCCAGCCCTGCTCTTCCTACCTCTGCAATTTTACATGAGCAGCAAATAAAATTCTCTTTTGTCTAAGCTGCTGCTATTTTGAGTCTGTGCTTATTGCAGCTGAATCCTAACCAATTCAGGATCCAAATCATGAGCTCTATGTCTGTCCTAGACTGTTGATGAACTTTCTTGTACCTTTGCTTACTTCATTAAAGCAAGGTCCTTGATCTTCTGATCTTATCCTAAGTTTTTGCCTTCTCCTGTTTATACTTGGAATTGATGTATGCTCATCTGTGAAGCTTTCAAAAAGCTTTATTCCTTTTAACAGCTTCTGCTTTGCCTACTAAGTTTTCTTTGAAAGCAGGGTAAGATCTGGCCACTGACCAAGCTGATATCCAACCTAGAAAATGATTAAAGCCTGAATGTTAGGGAATTTTTAATTAAAAGCCTGGGAACATTGTTCCTTGGGTATTAATAAAGTCAGTAAAATGGAGAACCAGCATGACCTAACATCACAAGAAAGGCCATTAGTGTCCTAGTCTGCTAGCCCCTCTTCATGGAGCTGATGGGCTGTAAATGCACCTAATGACTGCCAAGCATACATAAATCTCACCTATACTTTACTCAAGTGGGTGTCAATTAGAAATGTGGACTTCTGGAATGGTGGCTCCCAAATGTTATTGTGTGTGAAAACTATTTGGGGAAATTTGTCTGAAATGAAGATTCATATCCTTCCACTCATGATTTAGTTGGATAGGGTGGGGGCCATAAGCTGTCTGTTCAAAAGGACCCCAGGTGCCTCTAAAGCACATGGTCTATGGACCACATGATGAGAAACATTGCTTCTGGGGAGCTCATAAAGGCTGTAAAGCAGCCACAAGTGAAGAGAGCTGTCATCAGCTGGCGGTGGGATTAGAGAACATTAATTGATGTCTACCACATGCCTGGGGCTCTGCTAGGCATAATTCAGACATCAACTTAGTTTATGCTTACAATAAACCTGCATAATTATTATTGTTACCCTTGTTTTACAGTGAGCAACCTGAGGCTCAGAGAAATTAAGCAATTTGCCTAAAGTTACAACGCAGCTTCAAAGCTGGGGGTGTGTGTGCTAAATACATTCTTTTTATTCCTCTGTACAGTTTGGCTGTATACACTTGTTCATCGTGCTTTGCGCTCCTAGATGCTGACCTGTACAGAATGCCTCACGGGATGCTCTGCCTCCGGCTTTTGTTTGGGTTGGGTTCTGCCAATGTGAAGTGTGGAGAAGACTGGAAAGAAGGAGAAAGGCGAGATCAGGGTATTTCTTCCCCCAGCCTCCTTCACTGCAGGTGGCCATGGCTGCTACCCTTGACCAAAGGTCACAGCCCTTATGACAGCCCTCTTTCCACATGACTGTCTTCTTCCAAGTTCCTGTAACTGTTCCCCTTCTGCTAGAGAACATCAGGCCTCATGCTGATAACTGGTAATTCCTGTTTTCCTCTCTAGCTAGGATGAGGTAGTATGCTAACCTTTTGTTTCTCTACAGCTTGTCCTTAATTTTGTAAACACAGTCATTTCTTCATTAAATTCTCCAAATCACTCACTCATTTGAGCGTTCCATTTGTTTCTTGCCGGGAACCTGATACAGGCTGTTTGGCTCTGAAGTCTTCCTCTTTCCACTCTTCTACACCCCCTCATTTCACCTACTTCACATAATAATTGTGATGATGGTGATGATGACGATGGCAATGATACCATGACACTTACTGTATGAGCACTTATTATATGCAAGGTGTTGTGCTGAGAACTTTACATAAATAATCTTATTTAACTTCCACAACTACCCTATGTATTAGGCACTGCTTCACTCCCGTTTTGCAGAGGAGGAAAAAGAATTTCAGAAATTAAGTAATTAACCCCAGCAGAACTGGTAAATGTTGGTGCTGAGATATGAGCAATACTCACTCCTTCTACCAGGCATCAGGGCCATCATCACACAATATTTTCCCAGCTAAATGTGTGAGTAAAATTCTTGAAAATAAAGATGTCGAAAAGTCGATGTCACTTATTTTTCAGGCTTGAATCGGAAAAAAATGCCTTCCATTTCAAAAAGGAATATGTTGTACACATGATATTTTTTTTCTACTTTCTCCATCACAACTCAGTTCAGACCCCTCTACTGCACAGATGGCAAGTTCTAATAGCTGCTTAACACGCCTCCAGCCTCTCCCCATTTTATTCTGCACCCCGCTTGTCACACTATCCTATAAATGTTCTTAAAATTTATTTGATTATAGTCATGCTTCTGGAAATAATCAATATAATTCAAATGATTACTTCTAGGAAAAGCCCAAATTTTAGGTAATACAAAGACTTCAAGGATAAGATTTCTTGATTCCTAAATCTTTTATTATTATTATTTCAATAGGTTTTAGGGGAACAGGTGGTGTTTGTTTACATGAATCAGTTCTTTAGTGGAGATTTCTGAGATTTTGGTGCACCCATCACCTGAGCAGTGTACACTGTACCCAACGTGTAGTCTTGTATCTCTCACCCCCTTCCCACCCTTTCTCCCGAGTCCCCAAAGTCCATTGTATTATTCTTCTGCCTTTGTATCCTCATAACTTAACTCCCACTTATGAGTGAGAACGTACAATGTTTGGTTTTCCATTCCTGAGTTACTTCACTCAGAATAATGGTCTCTAATTCCATCCAGGTTGCTGCAAATGCCATTATTTCGTTCTTTCTTATGGCTGAGTAGTATTCAATGGTGTGTGTGTGTATATATATATATATATGTGAGATATATATATATGTGAGATATATATATATGTGTGTGTGTGTGTATCTATATATAAAATCACATTTTATTTATCCACTTGTTGATTGATGGGCATTTGGGCCAGTTCCATATTTTTGCAATTGTGAACTGTGCTCTTATAAACATGCACGTGCAAGTATCTTTTTCCTATAATGACTTCTTTTCCTCTGGGTAGATATCCAGTAGTGGGATTGCTGAATCAAATGGTAGATCTGCTTTTAGTACTTAAAGGATTATTCCTAAGTTCTTTTTTCAGACTTGAATATGACTACTCCCTTATATATTCAGAAGCCTAAAAAATCCAACCTGGCTGGGCGCGGTGGCTCATGCCTGTAATCCCAGCACTTTGGGAGGCCGAGGCGGGTGGATCACGAGGTCAGGAGATCGAGACCATCCTGGCTAACACGGTGAAACCCTGTCTCTACTAAAAATACAAAAAATTAGCCGGGCGAGGTGGCGGGCGCCTGTAGTCCCAGCTACGCAGGAGGCTGAGGCAGGAGAATGGCGTGAACCCCGGGGGCAGAGCCTGCAGTGAGCCGAGATTGCGCCACTGCACTCCAGCCTGGGTGAAAGAGCGAGACTCCATCTCAAAAAAAAAAAAAAAAAAAAAAAAAAATCCAACCTATAGGCCTTTGCTTACAGAGTTCTCTTTGCTTAGAATTCTACTCCTCTTAAAAATTCCATGAAGGCCCCCCCTTACCATCTTCACTTAGCTCCTGGGTCTCTGATGACATTAGTCCCATATTTTCTGTCTTGTGTTACCACAATTTATGCTCATGCTTAAGGACATTAATTCCTCTCTCCCTACTGTGCTCCTCTCAGCATATTCCTGTATCCATGACACAAAACAGACCTGCATTCTTTAAACACACTCTCTGGTTGCAGAGACCACTGAAGGTACTTAATAATTATTAAAGGAAAGAAAGCTTTATAGCTTCCCCTACTTTCCTTATAGAACAGGAAATTTACACCCAAGATGTTTGTTGTCACTTTCAAGAATGAGGACAGGAAGAGGCACTAACATTTTTGCCAATGCTGTTTTTCCTGCTCAGAATGTTTTTCTTCTATGTGCCTCTTTAGACTCTATTCATCCTTCAACCCCAGATATTGCCTCTCTAATTACAAAAAAAATCACTCCTTCCTTTGTGCTGTTTCCTTTGTTTGGTCTCCTTCTTTTCCCACTCATGTCTCAGACCTAATATTGTTGATTTATCTGCTTGTTTTTCTACCTTGATGAGTATGTGGTGTTCAATATCTATTCCAGTCTGTCTCTAGTGTGCCTCATTGTACTGAAGAGGCTGGAAAGCCAAAAACTAAATTTGCAAGATTCCCTTGCAGCTAGATTGTAGGTTCAGCAAATTAGATCATCTTTTTTGAGATTTGGATAGAGAAAGTGAGGTGGAGGCTGCACATCCACAGCTGTGAAGACACTGAGTTTTCTGTGGCAGAGCTCTGAGAAACAGCCAGGACTACATGGGTATCCAGAGGCAGTTGCAATGCTGGTGGTTTTCTGATCCCTGGATAACTGCTAAGGTGGGTGTGCTCTTGACTTCAGTGATTTCCCTAGTATTCTCCAGAATGCCTACCTTCTCTTGTTGAGGCAGAGACAGAATCGCTGTCCTCACAATGCCAGATGGGTGGTCTTGTTCAGAAGTAATTTCTAGAACGCCAGAAAAGAACCTGGACTTCCTCTAGCCCTTCCAACAATTTTGTAAGCATCTAATTCCCTATATTAACTACTTTCTACTGAAAATAACTGACGTGGTTTCTATTTCCTTCACCTGAGCCGTATCTTTTTATTTTTGTATCCTCTGTATCTTGAATGGCCCCTATGACATAGTAGAAAGATTTTAATGCATCTTTATAGGAATAAGCATTTGGCTAGTCTCCACAATGCACTAAATGTTCCCTGTTACCTCATTAATTCTCTTAACAGCCCTATGAAGTCAGGATAATTAGTCTCATTTTACAAGTACAAAAGTGAGGCTCGGAAAGATTTAGCAAACTGCTCAAAGCATCTGATACGGGACCTAGTAGCTGTTATCAGATTGCAGGGAAAATCTGCAACTGAAATCCTTGCTCTTTTTATTACAGTGTTGTTTCCTTATATGATAAAAGGATTTCAGAAGAAAAAAATGAAACTTGGGTTAGGGTCATATACATTTGAGAGTAAGGGCTAGCAAACTATGGCCTGTGGCCAAATCTAGCCCACTACCTTTTTTTATGAATAAAGTTTTATTAGAACACAGCCAAACACATATTCATTTACATGTGTCTATGGTTGCTTTTGTGCTACCACAGCAGAGTTGAGTTGTGGCAACAGAAACTCTCTGGCCCACAAAGCACGAAACACTTACTATCTAGCCCTTTATAGAAAGTTTGCTGATCCCTGTTTAGAGCATCTCTGTAAGATATAATTACGCTAGGCTTATCCAAAGTTTCAGATTAATTTTGAAGCAGGTCTAGGTGATTGAAAACAAGATATAAATTCTGAGGCTCATGTGCCCTTGGAGTCTATATAGTGAGTGGCCTTGGCCTTATTAAGTCTCTCAGAAAAGAATGTTCTTTTTGGTTTTCTTAGTTGGCTTCTTTTTCTTCTTCTGTCTCTGCACCATACCCATCCTTCTCAGAAACTCTGTTTTCCTCAGCTCTTTATTTTCTCTCCCTGGAAAAGCTACTCTTTCACTTGATTTCAATAATCACCATCCTTTTTTGGCCACAAAGGCTTTTTCTCTAATTAATTCCCTTAAACACCTCCAATCATATCTCCAACAGTGTGTCAATTATTTCTGGTTTTATATTTTACTATGACCTAACACTCAATAGGTCCAAAAGACAGTTAATTATGTATCTTCTCTTCAGTGTTCTGTCTTTACTACCATCCTATGATTCTTCTCATATTTGGGCTTGACATCAGTTGGCCTCCTCAATCTTATTTTGCCTTAGAAATGTGCCCACATCTTGCTATTTCCTCTTCATTCCTGGGATCACACCTTTACACATTTTCACCGTCTCATATCTGGATTATTTTAATCACCATGTAGAGGTCTCTCCCTTTCCCTACACACCCTGCAGTGCTCTCTTAATCTTTAGCAATTGCTACTTTTATCATGTTACATAGCTTTGCAGAGCTTTTGGCTGTTTATCTGTTCTTGCATCAAATATAAACACCCTCTGACTGCTGCTCTACACTATGCCTGTCTCTGAATGCTTCAGAAGTTCATAGACAAAATCTGTCAGTTCCAGCCTCTGTTGCCGATTTTTACTTGAAAGGCCATCCTCATCCCCTCCGTGCCTCTGATCTTCACATCCTTCCAGGCCCAGATCACGGCCCATCTCATGAGTATTTACAGGGCCACTTCCTCTTCTCTTTTGTTCTGTTGTCTAAACTCTTATAGCCTTTACAACATTTATTTATATATTGTCTTAGAATATCATTTGATATGGGGTAGTCTTTTCTCCTCCTCGTTTAAATATGCTTTTACCATCCCCACCATGGCCATCTCCAACTACAGCTTTTATTAAACCACTTGTAGAGTGAATATCCATGCAGGACAGGCTCTGTGTATTTTTAATGTGTTATATCTAATACAACAACGTTTTTGATAATGATTTTATCTAAAGTGTGCAATTGGGGAAATTAAGGTTTAGAAAGGTTAATAGTGAGTCCAAGTAAGAATCATCTAGTAAGAATCAGAGCTGGGTTCAAAGGGCTAACTTCAAAATCTCTGATCTTTCCAGACTAAACTCACAGATGACATAGAGACTGAGCAAGGGAAACTTAGTTACCTTGACTTGGTATTAAATGAAATAACAGTGTTCCTATAGTTACTACTAAGGAATCTTGTCCTTTCTTAAGATGACTAAACCACATTGGTAGGGAGACAACCATAGAAAAACTGAGAATTTGCATCCACAAAGAGGAGATTATATTATAAAGGTCTCAAAATTGGAGTTTTCCCTCCTTCGAGAGCCACTGGTACAAAACCATTAATGGAAGTATTTAAGAGATGCCCTCTCTGTCACATATCTGCTGTGGGATTTAAGGAACGAATTTTCTCTTCTGAACACTCACACATCCAAACTAGAAATCCATGTAGAATATAAGCTACTTTATGCCCCTACATTGACATATTAGTTCAAAACTCTGATGGCATGCAGTTGTGAGAGCAGCAGGGAGGAAAATTAGATAATCTGATGGCAACTTGCTAATTTATAATTTGAGAGAACTTATTCTGGATTTTCTTCATTCATATTTCTTCACTTGGCCAAGTACAAAGCAACAGCTGCAGTGGTCGTTTTGGAGTTCCTCCAGGATGTGAATGTGAGACCTGCCAATCTTCTCTTCTCCTTTCCTGCAGGAACCTACCTGCAGTGACTCTATTGGCAACCCCAAAGTGCTAAAGTTTATCAAGAAGTATGTGGAAATTAACAAAGAATTCTGTCTATAGAAAGAATGCTATATTAGGACCTTTTGGTATAGCAGACAGAATGTATAACAAGAGACTAAAAAAAGCAATATGGTTCCTCCAAGAAGACAGTGGTGGCTGGGGGTAGAAGTGAACTAGAGACAGTTAGTTTATACATCTCTGAAGAGAACATCTCCTGTGATCCCATTATTGCATTTTTTTCCTAAGTCTGAAATATTTACCCTGGTTTCTATGATTTAATGGAAAGAACAAACACTGAAATGTATAAAGGCTTTCATTTCTGATAGAAATTTGGTGATTATCTAGTATTGAAATTTGGCTATTTTTTGACATGTGCGTATGTGTGTGTGTAGAGGGAGAGAGGAGATGGGGGATCTCATGCTGATGAATAATTCCGAATTTTTACTTGAAAGATATTTAAAGTGAAGGTTCTTGAGGAGGTGATTTGTGTCTTTAATCTTGCTCAAATGTAAAATAAAGTGTAATTCTAAACATCTTTAAATGTTCCTAATTCCAGATCGCACTATCCTCATTAACTTAAAATCAAGGAACAAATATAGGCTTGGCATTTTCTATATATTTTTTCTGTATCTGCTAAACTATTTTAATTCATAAATTCTATAGCATAAAATAAAATGGAAATACCATTTGTTAAGCATGGTAATGTGACTCAGTGGTTGCCAGTGGAAACCTGAAGATATAAAATATACCAGCTTTCTTCTTTTTTTAACTTTTTATTTTGAAATAATTATAGATTCACAGGAAGTTGCAGATAAGTATACAGGGAGGTCCTTTGTGTATCAAAATGAAGAAACTCACATTTGTATAATCAATCAATTTTACAAGCACTTGTGTGTTTGTGTGTATGTGTGTGTATTACTATGAAATTTTATCACATATGTGGCTTTGTGTAATCAAGATACAGAGCTGTTCCATTACCTACAGGATTTCCTTGTGCTATACTTTCATAGCCACATCCATCACTCACTCACCATCCCCGACCCCTGGCAACCAATAATTTTTTTTTTTGCCATCTCTATAATTTTATTTCAAGAATGTTACGTACATAGAATCATAGAGTATATAACCATTTGAAATTGGCTTTTTCTCCACTCAGCATAATTCCCTTGAGATTTTTCCAGTTTGTTGCCATGTTTCAATAGTTTGTTCCTTTCTGTTGCAAAATGGTATGCCATGGTATGGATGTACGACTGTTTATTTAACCTTACACCCACTGAAGGATACTGGATTGTTTCCAGTCTTTGGCTATTACAAATAAAGCGGCTATGAACATTATTATACAGGTTTTTGTATGAACATAGGTTTTTATTTTTCTGGGACAAGTGTCCAACAGCGTTCTTTTTAAAGAAAAAAAACTTCTTAAAAACTTTGTATTTCTGCCTTATGCAGTAAGTAGAATAATAAAACTAATTTCATGTACATATTTACCTAGTGTCTTCCTACCCATACTTAGCTGATAACTATGTTATCTCGCCTCTTGGAAAGATTCTTTTCCTCTGTTTTCTGACCTAAAGCTTTAGAAGACTGGCTTGGTGTTTCATTCTTATGGAGACATGCTCACATGGAACCACTGCCATTTGCTTTTGGTGAATGCTGTTAATTTCTCAACTGCTTTTTGTAGCTCATCTGAAATAACAATAACAAAACTCCCCAAAAGTGCAAAGTTGTATTCCTGTGTTTGAGTTTTAAAACTCTGAACCCTAAAGGTCAACTTAACCACATATAATCAAAATATCAGGTCAAGATAGATATTCACCTTGAAATTATAGGCTATTACCCTAATTTGCCTGAATAGCTTCCCCCAGATCTCCTAAATTCCTGAGTTTAGATTTTCCCAGGAGAGAGTGAGAGATCCATCACCTTATCCTTTGTAAGGCATCTGTGGGGTGAAGAAGTTTCTCTGAGCCAAGAGAGAGCCACGGATTCTGCCATGAATTAGGCACTGGGAATGGGATCATGGGAAGTGGGAGTGATGAAACATAGACTTGTTACTCATATGTGGTTCCTTGAGGGCTCGGGATAAGTGTCTTAAAATAGTTATTTTGGAATAAACCTCACAGCATTTTAGACGCCATCCGAAGGTTAGAAAAAAAACCTTCCAGAAGCCTCCCATTAAGGACAGTGCAGGGAACCCAAAGCTGAACTACCCACCTAGGAAGGGGCTGAGGAAGGAAAAACTGCTGCAGGCTGAAGAAGCGTCCACCACTGTGGGACTGTTAGAAACTTCTAGGGGGTGCTGGTTGGTGGGGGCAGCATCTACTGAATGGAGTTATTACCAGGTTTCCCCCTGAGAGCTGCAGTCCCAACATCAGAATGAAGAGATCTAACTGCTTAGAGATTTCTGTTACCATCTTCTTTTTGATGTGAATTACTCTTGAAATGCTGGAGAATGGACAAATTTCAAAAATAAAATGAATGATAAAAACATTGTCAGCTTATTTTTCTGTCTAATGGCATAAAAAACAAACAAGCAAAAATTCCAGAACTATCTCACATGCTGCTCGAAGGAAAGTTTCCCTGAGACTTGAAGGCAACAGATGCCACATACTGAAAGGAGGTAGACAACTACCAGACAAGGTTTGCAAGGGAGGTGTGAAAACCAGTTCCATTATCTTGACCCTCAGCCATATCAAGAGCATATAAAAGTTGGGAACTCGGCTGGCTGCGGTGGCTCATGCCTGTAATCTCAGCACTTTGGGGGGCTGAGGTAGGCGGATCACAAGGTCAGGAGATCAAGACCATCCTGGCCAACATGGTGAAACCCTGTGTCTACGAAAATACAACAACAACAAAAAAATTAGCTAGTCATGGTGGCACAAGCCTGTAGTCCCAGCTACTTAGGAGGCTGAGGCAGGGAAATTGCTTGAATCCAGGAGGCGAAGGTTGCAGTGAGCTGAGATCATGGCACTGCACTCCAGCCTGGCAACAGAGCAAGACTCTGTCTCAAAAAAAAAAAAAGAAAAAAAAATTGGAGCTTATGTTTAAGGGAGATTTATTTAAAACACACAAAATATCAAGTATTTGGGGAGGATGTGGAACAATTAGAACTCCCTTTGACTCCTGGAAGGAGTATTAATTGGTACAACCACTTGGAGGCACTGGAAGAATCTACTAAAGCTGAACCTATGTGTTATGGAATGAATTGTGTCCACTCCCTGCAAAATTCTTATGTTGAAATCCTAACCCCCACAGGGTCTCACTCTGTCCACCATGCCTGGCTAATTAAAAAAATTTTTCTGGTTTTGTAAAGACGGAGGAGTCTCACTCTGCTGCCCAGGCTGTTTTTGAACTCCTGGCCTCAAGTGGTCCTCCTGCCTTGGCCTCCCAAAGCGCTGGGATTACAGGTGTTAGCCACCATGCCTGGCAGAGACGCGAACTTTAAAGAGGTAATTAAATTAAAATGAGGTGATTAGGATAGGCACTAATCCAATATGACTGATGTTCTTATAAGAAGAGGAAATTTGGACACAGACATGCACAGAGGGAAGACCATATGAGGACACAGGGAGAAGACAGCCATGTACAAGCAAAGCAGAGAGGCCTAAAGAGAGACCACCTCTACAAACACCTAGATCTCAGATTTCCAATCCCCAGAATTGTAAGAAAATCAATGTCTGTTGTTATCCAGTCTAGGATACTCTGTTGTGGCAGCCCAAGCAAATTAGTATTAATACAATCGACCTGTCCTGTGGCCCAGCAAACCCATCCTGAGTATGTGTCACCAGAGATGCATAAATATGTTCACCCAAAGACATGTCCAGTTATAGTCAGAGTAGTCCCAAACTGGAAACTACTTAAATACGATAATTATGGAATGCATAAATAAATTGTGGGATGCTCACATGTTGAACAATTTTGACTAATGAATAAATGATCGAGAACTGCAGACAACATAAATGAATATCATGATGAAAATGTTGAAGAAGGTAGATACAAAGAGTATATAATGTACAATTCTGTTTATATAAAGTACAAAAAGAGTTGAAGCTACTCTTCACTATTAGAATTAGGCATTTATCTTTGGGGGATAGTAGCTGGAAGGGGGCAACAAGAAAGGCTTCTGGGGTGCTAGTAATGTTCTATTTCTTGATCTGTGTGCTTGTTGTATAGGTATTCAAATTGTAAAAGTTTGGTGAACTGTACAATCAATATAGGTGTACTTTTCTGTGTTATACTTCAATGAAAAAGTTTTAGTGGGGAGATTTTTGATAAAGAAAAGTGGGCAAGAATCCTTCATCTCTTAAGTTGCTTGCATTAAATCAGTAAGAAGAAAACAAATAATCTCATCAAAAAGTAGGCAAATGACATGAACAGACAGTTCTCAAAAGAAGATGTACCAATGGCCAACAAATGTTTAAAAAAAGTTTGACATCACTATACATCAGGAAAATGCAAATTAAAATTACAATGAGATACTACCTTGCTCCTATAAGAGTGGTCATTATTAAAAAGTTAAAAAACAATAGATGTTGGTGTGGTTGTGGTGAGAGGGGAATACTTATACACTGCTGATGGGAATGTAATTTAGTGCAACCTCTCTGGAAAACAATATGAAGATGCCTTAAAGAACTAAAAGCATTTGATCCTGCAATCCCACTAGTGGGTATCTACCCAAAGGAAGTTATTATATGAAAAAGACACATGCACACATATGTTTATTGCAGCCCAATTCACAACTGCAAATGAGTAGATTAAAAAATATGGGATATATATATTATACACACACACACACACACACACACACGTACATACATACCTTGGAATACTACTTCGCCATAAAAAAGGAATGAAATAATGTCTTTTGTAGCAACTTGGTTGGAGCTGGAGGCCATGATTCTAAGTGAAGTAACTCAGGAATGGAAAACCAAATTCCCATATGTTCTCACTTATAAGTGGGAGCTAAGCTATGAATACACAGAGGCATACAGAATGATATAAAGAACTTTGGAGACTCAGGATAGTGGGAGGTGGGTGAAGGATATAAAACTACATATTGGATACAATGTAGTCTATTGGGTGATGGGTACATTAAAGTCTCAGAATTCACCTCTATATAAGTCATGCATATAACCAAAAACCACTTGTATTCCCAAAGCTATCGAAAAAAAAAATTAAATTGCTTGTATTTGCTTGAGAGAGAGAAGAAGCACTCCTTTCTGACCCCAACCCTGCAGAGGGGGCTTCAAGGGACCCTCAAACAAGGTGACATGTGTCTTTAGGAGTTTGAGGGACAAAGTGAGAAAGAAATCTAAAGAGCCTGAAGCTGTGGCTAGCTAACTGCTCTGGTGGCAGACTAAATGAGAGATTTTGATGCTGGGGACAGTTTGACCCCAAGTTTGTCAGGGCAAGGGCTACAGCAGCATTTCTTGTGGGTAAGAGCTGGACCGTGGGTGGAGCCAAGATGGCCGAATAGGAACAGCTCTGGTCTACAGTTCCCAGCGTGAGCGACACAGAAGACGGGTGATTTCTGCATTTCCGTTTGAGGTACCGGGTTCATCTCACTAGGGAGTGCCTAACAGTGGGTGCAGGACAGTTGGTGCAGTGCACTGTGCGCGAGCCAAAGCAGGGTGAGGCATTGCCTCACTCGGGAAGTGCAAGGGGTCAGGGAGTTCCCTTTCCTGGTCAAAGAAAGGGGTAACAGATGGCACCTGGAAAATCGGGTCAGTCCCACCCTAATACTGCGCTTTTCCAACGGGCTTGGAAAACAGCACACCAGGAGATTGTGTCCCGCACCTGGCTCGGAGGGTCCTATGCCCACGGAGTCTCGCTGATTGCTAGCACAGCAGATCAAACTGCAAGGTGGCAGCAAGGCTGGGGGAGGGGCACCCACCATTGCCCAGGCTTGCTTAGGTAAACAAAGCAGCCAGGAAGCTCGAACTGGGTGGAGCCCACCACAGATCAAGGAGGCCTTCCTGCCTCTGTAGGCTCCACCTCTGGGGGCAGGGCACGGACAAACAAAAATTCGCAGGAACCTCTGTAGACTTAAATGTCCCTGTCTGACAGCTTTGAAGAGAGTAGTGGTTCTCCCAGCACACAGCTGGAGATCTGAGAACGGACAGACTGCCTCCTAAAGTGGGTCCCTCACCCCCAAGCAGCCTAACTGGGAGGCACCCCCCAGTAGGGACAGACTGACATCTCACTCGGCCGGGTACTCCTCTGAGACAAAACTTCCAGAGGAACTATCAGACAGCTGAATTTGTGGTCTCACGAAAATCCGCTGTTCTGCAGCCACCACTGCTGACACCCAGCCAAACAGGGTCTGGAGTGGACCTCTAGTAAACTCCAACAGACCTGCAGCTGAGGGTCCTGTCTGGTAGAAGGAAAGCTAACAAACAGAAAGGACATCCACACCAAAAACCCATCTGTACATCACCATCATCAAAGACCAAAAGTAGATAAAACCATAAAGATGGGGAAAAAACAGAGCAGAAAAACTGGAAACTCTAAAAAGCAGAGCACCTCTCCTCCTCCAAAGGAACGCAGCTCCTCACCAGCAACAGAACAAAGCTGAATGGAGAATGACTTTGACGAGTTGAGAGAAGAAGGCTTCAGATGATCAAACTACTCCCAGCTACGGGAGGAAATTCAAAACACTAGCAAAGAAGTTAACAACTTTGAAAAAAAAATTAGACGAATGGATAACTAGAATAACCAATGGAGAGAAGGGCTTAAAGGAGCTGATGGAGCTGAAAGCCAAGTTTCGAGAACTACACAAAGATTGCAGAAGACTCGGTAGCCAATGCGATCAACTGGAAGAAAGGGTATCAGTGATGGAAGATGAAATGAATAAAATGAAGCGAGAAGGGAAGTTTAGAGAAAAAAGGATAAAAAGAAACGAACAAAGCCTCCAAGAAATTTGGGACTATGTGAAAAGACCAAACCTACGTCTGATTGGTGTACCTGAAAATGATGGGGAGAATGGAACCAAGTTGGAAAACACTCTGCAAGATATTATCCAGGAGAACTTCCCCAATCTAGCAAGGCAGGCCAGCATTCAGATTCAGGAAATACAGAGAACGCCACAAAGATACTCCTCGAGAAGAGCAACTCCAAGACACACAATTGTCAGATTCACCAAAGTTGAAATGAAGGCAAAAACGTTAAGGGCGGCCAGAGAGAAAGGTCGGGTTACCCACAAAGGGAAGCCCATCAGACTAACAGCTGATCTCTCAGCAGAAACGCTACAAGCCAGAAGAGAGTGGGGGCCGATATTCAACATTCTTAAAGAAAAGAATTCTCAACCCAGAATTTCATATCCAGCCAAACTAAGCTTCATAAGTGAAGGAGAAATAAAATACTTTACAGACAAGCAAATGCTGAGTGATTTTGTCACCACCAGGCCTGCCCTAAAAGAGCTCCTGAAGGAAGCACTAAACATGGAAAGGAACACCCGGTACCAGTCACTGCAAAAACATGCCAAATTGTAAAGACCATCGAGGCTAGGAAGAAACTGCATCGACTAACGAGCAAAATAACCAACTAACATCATAATGACAGGATCAGATTCACACATAACAATATTAACTTTAAATGTAAATGGGCTAAATACTCCAATTAAAAGACACACACTGGCAAACTGGATAAGGAGTCAGGACCCATCAGTGTGCTGTATTCAGGAAACCCATCTCACGTGCAGAGACACACATAGACTCAAAATAAAGGGATGGAGGAAGATCTATCAAGCAAATGGAAAACAAAAAGGCAGGGGTTGCAATCCTGGTCTCTGATAAAATAGACTTTAAACCAACAAAGATCAAAAGAGACAAAGAAGGCCATTACATAATGGTAAAGGGATCAATTCAACCAGAAGAGCTAACTATCCTAAATATATATGCACCCAATACAGGAGCACCCAGATTCATAAAGCAAGTCCTGAGTGACCTACAAAGGGACTCAAACTCCCACACAATAATAATGGGAGATTTTAACACCCCACTGTCAACATTAGACAGGTCAACGAGACAGAAAGTTAACAAGGATATCCAGGAATTGAACTCCGCTCTGCACAAAGTGGACCTAATAGACATCTACAGAATTCTCCACCCCAAATCAACAGAATATACATTTTTTTCAGCACCACACCACACCTATTCCAAAATTGACCACATAGTTGGAAGTAAAGCTCTCCTCAGCAAATGTAAAAGAATAGAAATTATAACAAATTCTCTCAGACCACAGTGCAATCAAACTAGAACTCAGGATTAAGAAATTCACTCAAAACCGCTCAACTACATGGAAACTGAACAACCTGCTCCTGAATGACTACTGGGTACATAATGAAATGAAGGCAGAAATAAAGATGTTCTTTGAAACCAACGAGAACAAAGACACAACATACCAGAATCTCTGGGACACATTCAAAGCAGTGTGTAGAGGGAAATTTAGAGCACTAAATGCCCACAAGAGAAAGCAGGAAAGATCCAAAATTGACACCCTAACATCACAATTAAAAGAACTAGAAAAGCAAGAGCAAACACATTCAAAAGCTAGCAGAAGGCTAGAAATAACTAAAATCTGAGCAGAACTGAAGGAAATAGAGACACAAAAAACCCTTCAAAAAAGTAATGAATCCAGGAGCTGGTTTTTTGAAAAGACCAACAAAATTGATAGACTGCTAGCAAGACTAATAAAGAAGAAAAGAGAGAGGAATCAAATAGATGCAATAAAAAATGAAAAAGGGGATATCACCACCAATCCCACAGAAATACAATCTACCATCAGAGAATACTACGAACAGCTCTATGCAAATAAACTAGAAAATCTAGAAGAAATGGATAAATTCCTCGACAAATACAGACTCCCAAGACTAAACCAAGAAGAAGTTGAATCTCTGAATAGACCAATAACAGGCTCTGAAATTGTGGCAATAATCAATAGCTTAACAACCAAAAAGAGTCCAGGACCTGATGGATTCACAGCCGAATTCTACCAGAGCTACAAGGAGGAACTGGTACCATTCCTTCTGAAACTATTCCAATCGACAGAAGAAGAGGGAATCCTCCCTAACACATTTTATGAGGCCAGCATCGTCCTGATACCAAAGTCTGGCAGAGACATAACCAAAAAAGAGAATTTCAGACCAATATCCTTGATGAACATTGATGCAAAAATCCTCAATAAAATACTGGCAAACCGAATCCAGCAGCACATCAAAAAGCTTATACACCATGATCAAGTGGGCTTCATCCCTGGGATGCAAGGCTGGTTCAACATATGCAAATCAATAAATGTAATCCAGCATATAAACAGAACCAAAGACAAAAACCACATGATTATCTCAATAGATGCAGAAAAGGCCTTTGATAAAATTCAACAATGCTTCATGCTAAAAGCTCTCAATAAATTAGGTATTGATGGGACGTATCTCAAAGTAATAAGAGCTATCTATGACAAACCCACAGCCAATATCATACTGAATGGGCAAAAACTGGAAGCATTCCCTTTGAAAACTGGCACAAGACAGGGATGCCCTCTCTCACCACTCCTATTCAACATAGTGCTGGAAGTCCTGGCCAGGGCAATCAGGCAGGAGAAGGAAATAAAGGGTATTCAATTAGGAAAAGAGGAAGTCGAATTGTCCCTGTTTGCAGATGACATGATTGTATATCTAGAAAACCCACTGTCTCAGCCCAAAATCTCCTTAAGCTGATTAGCAACTTCAGCAAAGTCTCAGGATACAAAATCAATGTACAAAAATCACAAGCATTCTTGTACACCAATCACAGACAAACAGAGAGCCAAATCATGAGTGAACTCCCATTCACAATTGCTTCAAAGAGAATAAAATACCTAGGAATCCAACTTACAAGGGATGTGAAGGACCTCTTCAAGGAGAACTACGAACCACTGCTCAATGAAATAAAGGAGGATACAAACAAATGGAACAATATTCCATGCTCATGGGTTGGAAGAATAAATATTGTGAAAATGGCCATACTGCCCAAGGTAATTTATAGATTCAATGCCATCCCCATCAAGCTACCAATGACTTTCTTCACAGAATTGGAAAAAACTACTTTAAAGTTCATATGGAACCAAAAAGAGCCCGCATCACCAAGTCAATCCTAAGCCAAAAGAACAAAGCTGGAGGCATCACGCTACCTGACTTCAAACTATACTACAAGGCTACAGTAACCAAAACAGCATGGTACTGGTACCACAACAGAGACATAGATCAATGGAACAGAACAGAGCCCTCAGAAATAATGCCGCATATCTACAACTATCTGATCTTTGACAAACCTGACAAAAACAAGCAATGGGGAAAGGATTCCCTATTTAATAAATGGTGCTGGGAAAACTGGCTAGCCATATGTAGAAAGCTGAAACTGGATCCCTTCCTTACACCTTATACAAAAATTAATTCAAGATGGATTAAAGACTTACATGTTAGACCTAAAACCATAAAAATCCTAGAAGAAAACCTAGGCAATACCATTCAGGAGATAGGCGTGGGCAAGGACTTCATGTCTAAAACACCAAAAGCAATGGCAACAAAAGCCAAAATTGACAAATGGGATTTAATGAAACTAAAGAGCTTCTGCACAGCAAAAGAAACTACCATCAGAGTGAACAGGCAACCTACAAAATGGGAGAAAATTTTCACAACCTACTCATCTGACAAAGGGCTAATATCCAGAATCTACAATGAACTCAAACAAATTTACAAGAAAAATCAAACAACCCCATCAAAAAGTGGGTGAAGGACATGAACAGACACTTCTCAAAAGAAGACATTTACGCAGCCAAAAAATGCATGAAAAAATGCTCATCATCACTGGCCATCAGAGAAATGCAAATCAAAACCACAATGAGATACCATCTCACACCAGTTAGAACGGCCATCATTGAAAAGTCAGGAAACAACAGGTGCTGGAGAGGATGTGGAGAAATAGGAACACTTTTACACTGTTGGTGGGACTGTAAACTAGTTCAACCATTGTGGAAGTCAGTGTGGCGATTCCTCAGGGATCTAGAACTAGAAATACCATTTGACCTAGCCATCCCATTACTGGGTATATACCCAAAGGACTATAAATCATGCTGCTATAAAGACACATGCACATGTATGTTTATTGTGGCACTATTCACAACAGGAAAGACTTGGAACCAACCCAAAGGTCCAACAACGATAGACTGGATTAAGAAAATGTGGCACATATACACCATGGAATACTATGCACCCATAAAAAATGATGAGTTCATGTCCTTTGTAGGGACATGGATGAAACTGGAAACCATCATTCTCAGTAAACTATTGCAAGGACAAAAAACCAAACACTGCATGTTCTCACTCATAGGTGGGAATTGAACAATGAGAACTCATGGACACAGGAAGGGGAACATCACACTCCGGGGACTGTTGTGGGGTGGGGGAAGGGGGGAGGGACAGCATTAGGAGATATACCTAATGCTAAATGACGAGTTAATGGGCACAGCAAACCAACACGGCACATGGATACACATGTAACAGACCTGCACATTGTGCACATGTACCCTAAAACCTAAAGTATAATAATAAAAAAAAAAAGAGCTGAACCATCTTGCATGAGAAAGTTAGTATGGAGAAATGAAGGGCTATCCAGGGAGGCTCCTTGAAAGTACAAACACACCTTAGCCATAAAGCTGGAGCATTGCTGGAATACTATGAGTATAAACCATAAAGTATAGTTCATAAATATCTACCATGAGTATTCCAGAAACATAAACTCGTACAAAGGCACAGATGCATTTGCCATAGGTGAGTCACCTCCAGTAATGGGGGTGGTGGGATGGTGGCAGTGTCTAAAGAAACCATCAAAGAGCAAACAGTTGCCAGCCCTCAAGAGCAAGGGTCAGCTTATGACAGTATTCATCAAGTAAGAACTTTCCTGACCCACTTCCCTCCCTTCACCCTGTTGCAATCATGAAAAGGTCAGAAACTCCTAGTCAGCAAGGGAAGGAGTTCTGTGTGACACTGGCAGAAGAAGGTGACTTGTTTTTCAACATGCTCCACTCTGAGAAGGACAAGAAACCACTAACATTTGAATTCTCATTCATAACTGAGCTATCAAATTCCTAGCAGAAGTTGTGGCCCAGATAATTAAAACTACAGAGCAAATTCAAGGGGTTATAAATTGATATTATGCTCCAACCCTTATACTTAGAATACTTGCTTCTCTCCCAGGGCTACACATCATTCTCAGGCCAGATCAGACTCCCTTCCTCCATGATGCAGACCAATAAGAGCTATGTGTTCAGCAGAAGTAGGGGTGAGAAAGAGGGAGCAACTGAGGGTAATCCTGAGTGATCAGGAAGAGGCTGATGGTAATAATCAAAAGATAGATGCAGGAGAAAAGAGCAGTTTTGGTGGTTGAGATAATATATAAGTTCAACTTTGATGCCTCTGGGATAGAAAGGTGAAAATCTTCATTGGACAACTTGGCATTCAGGAAGGAAGCTCAGAACTCGCTAGAGTTGGGAACATCACACTCCGGGGACTGTTGTGGGGTTGGGGGAGGGGGGAGGGACAGCATTAGGAGATATACCTAATGCTAAATGACGAGTTAATGGGTGCAGGAAATCAACATGGCACATGGATACATATGTAACAAACCTGCACATTGTGCACATGTACCCTAAAACCTAAAGTATAATAATAAAAAATAAATAAATAAATAAATAATTAAAAAAAAAAAGAACTCGCTAGAGTTGGAATCATCAGCATATTGGTACACTTGATGTCTTAGGAGTAGGTGTGGTTTACCAAGGAGAACACTGGATCATTTAAAAGAGAGATTAGTGGAGGAGCCTGTAAAGAAACTGCAGAGTAGGTAAGGAAAAGAAAAGAGTGAATTTCCTGAAGCTGAAGCAAGAGAGCCCCTTGAAGAAAAAAAGTGATCAATTGTGGCAAAATTCTACAGATGTCATGGAAAGGAAATACTGAACAGCACTGATTTAACTTCAGAGGACTACAGTGATATTAGAATGGCTATCTTGTGAAAAGAAGTTGGGAGTGAAAGTCCAAAAACAGCAGACTATGGAACAAATGGGACGTGACAGAGTACAGGCAATTCACATGGACGACTCTAGAAATCTAGCTTTGTGAGAAAGAAGGGCAAAAGCTTAAATATAGAAAGGGTTAAGGGAAGGGATCCTAATGTTTTCTTGTGCCATGAACTCCAGTGGCAGTCTGTTGAACCTTCTGGGTCTCTTTTCGAGAATGTTTTTATTTTCTTTTTTTGTTTGTTTCTTTCAAGAATGTTTTTAAATGCAAAAAGGAAAACAGAAAATTAGAAAAATCAACTCGTTATATTGAAAAATCATTGACCAAAATAGTTTAAAAAAAAAAAAACCCAAACACCGCATGTTCTCACTCAGAGATGGGAATTGAACAATGAGAACACTTGGACACAGGAAGGGGAACATCACACACTGGGGCCTGTTGTGGGGTGGGGGGAGTGGGGAAGGATAGTATTAGGAGATATACCTAATGTAAATAACGAGTGAATGGGTGCAGCACACCAACATGGCACATGTATACATATGTAACAAGCCTGTATGTTGTGCACATGTACCCTAGAACATAAAGTATAATTATATATATATATATATATATATATAAAATCTATAACAGAACAATGCATGTGTGTCTTTGTCAATGCATTAGTTATTGGCAGAAATAATACCATATTTGGAAGTAGTGATGAGTGCAAACAAATGATATTTCTAGATATCTTCAGCAACCTTTATGTGATAAAAAAATCACCTGTGACCTGATGACAAAGTCACATGTATTGCTAAGAATATTGAGTTTTGTACCCTACATTTATAATAAAAAGTTGAATTCCAGCAAGAAGTTGATGAATACATATAATATATATAATATAGATGATATATATTGTA
>NW_026652284.1:98561874-98849587 GCF_009828535.3 Hylobates moloch
TAGATGATATATATTGTAATATATATCAGACGATATATATTATAATATATATCGTCTGATATATATTACAATATATATCATCTACAATTCAACAGCCCTCCTGAATTCTTTCCATGGTTTCTTGAGAAAGTAATGGATCCAGGGATCTCAGGTTAAGAATCCCTTGATAAGGGAAAAGAGGTGTTTTTTTTTTTTTTTTTTTGAGAGAAAAGTAGGCCTGGCACAGTAGCTCACGCCCGTAATCTCGGCACTGTGGGAAGCTGAGGTGGGCAGATCACTTGAGGTCAGGAGTTCAAGACCAGTCTGGCCAATATGGTGAAACCCCATCTCTACTAAAAATACAAAAATTAGTGGGACGTGGTGGCACATGCCTGTAATCCCAGCCACTTGGGAGGCTGAGGCATGAGAATTGCTTGAACTCGGGAGATGGAAGTTGCATTGAGCCGAGATCGCACTACTGCACTCTAGAATGGGCAACAGAGTGTGACTCTGTCTCAAAAGAAAGAGAAAAGTTGTTCGTGGATAGTGGAAGGTTTTGAGTCTTCCTACGGCAGTATGACAGCATAATGCAGTGTGGAGGGGTAACTTTGGAGTTACACTCCTTGGGTTTAAATCCTGGCCTTCCTATTTATGAGCTATGTGACATTAGGCAAGATATTTAACCATTTGATTTCCTTATGCCTCAGTTTCCTTCTCTGTAAAATGAGGATAATAATAATAAGCCCTCTCATAGGTGATTGTGAGGTTTAAATACAAATACTTTAGTTATTATTATCTTGAACACTTTCTACTCACTCAATACCCTTGGCCACACAGAATGCCTTCAGTCCTCAATGGGCCACATTCTTCTTCCCCCAGAGCTGCCATTCAAATTGTCTTTCAATCTGAAAGATTCTCCCTCCTGTTCACCTGACTGACTCCTCCACCCTTTGGGACTCAGCTTAAAAACCCCCTCCTCAGAAATGCCTTCTCAGAGGTGTCTCTAAAATAGGCCTCCCACAATTACTCTCTCCTCCACTCTTTGGGACTCAGCTTAAACACCCCCTCCTCAGAAATGCCTTCTCCGAGGTGTCTCTGAAATAGGCCTCCCACAATTACTCTCTGTCTCAGCATTCTTTGTCACAATTTGTGATCATTTTATTAGTTCTTCTGTCTGTAGTGGGCTCCATAGTGATGGGGCCTGTGTCTGTCTGGGTCCCCTCTGTTGCTGCATGCCCACCACATAATAAGCTCTTCATAAATATTCATTAAATGAACCATTGAATAGGGAGCAACTGAAGTTATAAGGGAGATCCCTGGCTACATGCCTGTGGGCAGTGCATCAGCTTCTGACGTGGGTATGGGTTTCATTAGTCTGTTCTCAGTCATGTTCTGGAGCTGGTGGAAAGCCAAACACATTGCTTACATTAAAATGTTTACAAGATAGCATTTAGCTTTTCTTCATGTACTAAAAAGACCCTTCTCTCTGTCCTAGGCTGAACCAAGTAAAGCTAGACCTGAATATAAAATCCTGGGCTGTGGTATAACAGTTCACATTCATGTAGGCAGTACACATGGTATCCATGTGTAAAGTTTCCACCAAGCCAGTATTTTACTATCCAAGTGATAGAAGAGACATTGATCTAGCATTCAGGAGCCACACTTCCAGTTCTTGTTTAACTGTTCATGTTTAGTTGGGTGATTTTATGCAAGTCAACCTCTCTGAGCCTTAGGTTTTTCATCTTACATCTTCATCATTTTTTAAACTTAAAAAAAATTTAAAAATATTTGTTGTGGCAGAGACTGCTAGCTATTCACCAAAATCCATTCTCTCCTTCATAAGACAAGACCATAATTCGAAACCTCCCTTGAGGCAGGTGGGATTCTGGTCTTGCCAACACAATGTAAACCCAAGTGATGTTTGTAACCTGTGTTTACTTGTTCAAGGCCCTTTAGTCAGGCTGGAACGGCAAGGACTGGAGCAATCTCAAAAATGGCACATTAGAGATGGTAGAGCTGCTGTCAGACTAGAGTCCTAAATGGCTGTGTAGAACAGTGTCACCCACTGATCTGCAGCCTTTGATTAGGACTGTTAAACGAGAAAGAACTAAATCATTAACTTTTTGGAATATATTTGTTATAGCAGCTAGTGTTTGTTTAACAAATACATGTGCCCTATTTATATTATAAATTGTGAGAGATAGATCTAATGTATGGGAATGAACAGTTTTGGGAGGTGACAAGTGCTGCATGCATTTGTCATCATATTATTAATACAGAGAAAACAAGTGTCTAGTAGAATGTCTGACATAGGATGTTTAATATGTGTTGAATGAATGCATGGATATCTTGCTGAAAAAAGTCCTGAGATTTAAAAAAATCTATACTGAACATAGTGGCTGATTCCTGTAATCCCAGCACTTTGGGAGGCCGAGTTGGGTGGATTGCTTGATGCCAGGAGTTTGAAATGAGCCTGGGCAACATAGCAAAACTCCATCTCTACTAAAAAAAATTATAAAAATTAGCTGGGTGTGGTGGCACACACCTGCGGTCCCAGCTACTCAAGAGGCTGAGGTGGGAGGATCACTTGAACCTGGGAGGCGGAGGTTGCAGTAAGCTGAGATCACGCCACTGCACTCCAGCCTGGGCGACAAGAGTGAGACCCTGTCTTCTTTATGCCTCTCTTTCCTTCCCTGTAAAATGAGGGTAATAGTAGCGAGATCCAGTCTCAAAAAGAAAAAAAAATCTGTACAACACAGCATCACTGGCAATATTTGTTTGCACAGGGGAAACCTTTAATTCACTTGGACTCATATGAGTAAAATAAAAACCTCCTATACATACAGGTTTCTTTCAAGAAGATTATTGTTTTCTTTTTAATACTTTTCCCTTAAAAATTACAAAATACTAAAGAACATTTTGACAAAAGGAAAATGTACCCTTAATCCCACTACCCAAAGAAAACTCATTCATTTTTGCCCATTCCTTCTAACTTTTATCTATGTGCATGTCTATTTTTAATAGTTATAAGTCTGTTTCTTCTTATTATTATTTTAAAATACATTTTAATCTGTATTCAGTAAGGAAGGCACAGGCTTAATAATTCTCCAGAAGAGATTTCAGCAAAGAACCACCTAATATTTCTAACAGTTCCAATTTAATTTTGCCAAGGGGTTCCATTCTTATTAAAAAGCATACCAGGGAGGGAAGGTGATTTTCATAAGAAAGTACATGGAGTTGTTAATTCTGACTACAATTAAGGTGATCAAGATTATAAATGTCACAATTTTTCTGCTTTCTATTTAAGAGCTATCTTGTGGGTCTTACAAGGATTACCTGGAGGGCAAATGAGTGCATGTGGACTGTATTCAAGGATATAAATGAATTTAATAATTAATTCAACAAATATTTATTGAGTACCCACTATATCTCAAACAGAAGGTGAACTATAATGAATAAGACACCATGCCTACCCTTGAAAAGGTTATAGTAGGGATGAAAAACAAGAAGATCTTGCTGTGAACTTAAAGTAGGGGTAAGCCCAGGGAAGGCATGTGGAGGAAGTGAGACCTGACATTTGAATTGAAGTTAGACAGACAAACGGGTAGAAGGGAGGTTGCCCAGTTGCATGGGCCAAAGTAAACAGAAGCAGGAAAGAGCATGGTGTTCATGGGACCACAAGTGATTCTATATGCCTGATGTTAACAGAGTCCACTGGGGGAGAAGATGAGAATGGTGCAGTAAGCGGAGGTCGTGTCATAGACAGCGATAAGCTTCATTAGAGTAGTGATCATGCATGTTCAGTGCTGCCTAGAACAGTACCTGGCACATGGCTATTCAATCTGTATTTGTGGAATGAATTAACCTACACAATGCTATGTAGTTGACTTACAACTGGTCATAGGGATTGCCTCTTATTGCAAAGGAAGGGCAAACATGGCTGGGAAGGGATGGCTACTCTTCTCTCTCCAGAGCCTGCATCTGTGCTGGTGCTTATTGGTATGCTGAGTATGTATGTGACCACTGCCTGCTTTTCAACACAGGGATGCTGCTTTAGTCTCATGAGCCCAACCTATTTGCTGCTAAACAGCAGAGATGTGGCAATGGAACCCTAATCTGAGAATTGCCTCCTTACCCTAATTTCGTTTTTTAAATAGCATCAGGAATGCCCCACAAATGTAGCTTCTTGGGACATGCTTGCAAAGGAAAAGTATTAATGCCATTTCTAACTCCTAATCCTAGAAGCAGAGTTGGGGTGGAAGGAGAACTAAGGAAGAAACGAGGGGAGAGAGTGAGAGGGAAGCTGTGAAGACTTCTCCTAATTATTTCTTTGCTCCCCCGGGTTTATTGAGGTATAATTGACAAGTAAAAATGAAATATATCTAAGGTATAAAATGTGATATTTTGACATATGTGTACCTTGTAAAATGCTTACCACAATCAAATTAATTAGCATATCTATCAACTCACACAGTTATCTTTTTTATGTGTGTGGTAAGAACACTTAAGATCTCTCTTAGCAAATTTCAAGTACACCATGCAGTATTATTTATTTATTTATTTATTTATTTTGAGACGGAGTCTCGCTCTGTCGCCCAGGCTGGAGTGCAGTGGCGCAATCTCGGCTCACTGCAAGCTCCGCCTCCTGGGTTCATGCCATTCTCCTGCCTCAGCCTCTCCGAGTAGCTGGGACTACAGGCGCCCGCCACCACGCCTGGCTAATTTTTTTTTTTTTTTGTATTTTTAGTAGAGACGGGGTTTTGCCGTGGTCTCGATCTCCTGACCTCATGATTCGCCCGCCTTGGCCTCCCAAAGTGCTGGGATTACAAGCGTGAGCCACCGCGCCCGGCCTCGCCATGCAGTATTATTAACTATAGTTATGATGCTGTGCATTTGGTCTCCAGATCTTATCATGACTGAAAGCATGTGCCCTTTGACCAGCGTCTCCCCATAGCTCCCAACACCAGGCCCCTGGCAACCTAATTGTTTCTTTATCCTTGATTGTAGTCCTCTCTATTTTTGAAAGTATTTTTAGCTGAAATTGAACATCAGTGATGTAAAAGTACCAGAAGTCTTACTCTCTAGGGAGATGAATGGATTAATAAACCAGGTCTAGCAATACTGAATAGTTTGGAGGCAAAACCCAGATTTGACTCACAACAGCCCAGCAGGGTGGCTTACTTTGGAAACATTTTGCCAGCGCTCTGCTGAGCATACTAAAAATGCATGGTGCTGACTGACTTCACGCTGGGAGCCCATGGATTCAGCTGCTGAAGAATGATGTGAAATTAAAGAGAGAATGAAATGTGTGATCTTACTTAATCACACCTGGTGCTTCAATTTCTTAATAATAGCGCCCTGCTCCACGGTTGAATTGGATGCATATATGTATATATTTATGAATTATCGCTAGAGGATGGATTAACTCTCTAATGCCTGCCAATCCATTGCAGGGATCTAAAATGCAAATGACAACTAAGTTTTCTCATAAGGAACTCAGGAGCAACGGTTCCAGGACCAGGATTGACATAAAATTACCATGACTTAGGGGAAAGTAGTGAAATGTCACCTCCTAAAAGAAGCCAAAAACTCAGGGTCCTAAGTTAGGGGAAGGCTTGGGGAAGATTATCTATTTTTACACCCAAAGTATATCCCGGGTTATACTATATGTCTGCTCTGATGACTGAGTGACTTACATTGCTTTAGATTTCCAGGAGGATGACAAGTACCAAGAACAGGGAAAGAGAGCCATTTCAGCTTATTTAGGAATGTGTATCTGTGAGGAATTTAAAAATTTACCAATCTGTATACGAATTGATGCTTAGTAGAGATCACCATCCTCCCTCTAGCCCCCCAACTAAGGAGTTGTTACTTTAAGGTATCTGGGGCTTTATCCTGAGTATCAAACATAATTTAATCCTGCAGGACCCACATATGTTTTCCTGGTTAGTCAGATACTTTATGGCAATGGGGTGCAAAACTGGCCTAATAAGTCATTCTCCATAAAAGGCAGCAAGGTGCTTCATCTAATTAAAAAATGCTTATTATGGTTACATGTTCCATTCTTTTGGGGCAGGGGGATGCCTTCTACATGATTCCATTTAGCAGCAGAATATAAATGCATACGCATAATTAGCTTAACATAGCCAGCTTTATATCCCATTTACAGTGAAGCAAGTCAACGATGAAAGCAACTAGAAAATAGCTATTTTGGTCGCTTCTGTAAAGTAACCATGCAGTGGCCTGCTGACATGCACATGAGTGATCCCCCACAGATGCACTACTACTTCAGAGATTTGTTCAAAAAGATGGACTCAGTGAGGGAATTACATAGGGAATACAAGAATGGACCGCCCAGAATTCTAATGTGATTGATTTTTCAGGAGCATGGGCTTGCAGCTTTTTGTTTCTGTGTGTGTGTTTTTTTAAACGACCTCCTGAAAAAATAATTCCTACTGACAGAGATCCAAATAATTGAAAGTGCTCCTGGCTTCCTTCTTGCTTCTGAAAATCCAAAATGTGTTCTCCATCTCTGTAGCCCTTCATCACAGTGTTTTGGGATGCTCTGATCTCCTCTTCCGAGGCTTGAAGTCTCTTGAAAGCAGAAAATCTGACTCATCTGTCTTTGTCATTCACATCCAAAGCATAAGACATAGTATCCCCATGCCATAGATACCCTATAAACAGGTGTCAATTAAACCATTAGTTACTCCACATGGGATTGTTCTGGAGAATAATCAGCAGTCTCCCAGTATATGGAAGAACAATGGATAAATGTTGAGGAAGAGGGGAAAGATGATGGGAAATCAAGTGAAGTTTCATTGAAATTAATTCTCTGTTACTTAAAAATAACTTCTAAATGGGTCCTTTCAAAATCATCGAACAAGGCTCTATAATAATAAAATGTTGATTTAAAATAAAGACCCATTATTTTGCCATATGGTACATATCTGTGGCCCTTTGAAGATCTTAAGTAGTATTCAGGGTTGAAGGCCCCAACCGTTTATTGGCAGGAGGGCGGGCAAGTCTGACTGGCAAAGATGGCCTGATTGATGGGGCTTGCACCAAGGTCCTGACATCTCCCATTCAGAAGAGAAATCTTGAGCTTGAAAAGTTGTGAATGCCAGGGATTTCTTTCAAGGTTTGCCAGATCTGTTTTCGATCTTCAAAATGCAGACTGTGGGTGACATATTTTCACCTGTTTAAAGAGTCTTATTATAGATACTATATATTTATAAGCAAATATATAATAATATAACAAATAGTTCATATATGTCAGTAATTCCTGATTATATCTTCGCTCAGGAATAACATGGTCTGCTCTCTTCACCTCTTTCAGTAGACAACCAATAGACACGACCATGCCTCCTCCCTTCTTTAAACTCCACAGAAACTTGCCCTTACTTTTAGGCTGAGACCAAAATCCTGATTGTAGCTTTATGAGATGTTCCAAGTTTTATTGCTTCCCATCTTGGGTCTTCCTTACTATGTGCTTCTGCTAGTTTCTTCATACCAACTTATTTCTAGTCTCTGGGCTCTTCCTACAGGCTGTGCCCTCTATTACGTTGCTATTCTCCCTGCTTCTCTGCTTTCCTGGTTTTTCAATTGTGTTTCAGATTATTGGCAACTTCATTAATAAATCCTTTCCATAACCCAGTAATCTAGGTTCACCCCTTATATACAATTATAAAGCAATTTATTCACAACTGTTATTTAATAATTATTTGTGCAATTCTTTCTTTAATGCCCATGTTCTATTCTATATTTTAAGTGTGACAATAACCTGGCCCAGAACATAGGAGGTACTCAACAAATAATATGCTGAATGGCTGAAGGTGTCTTCAACTTCGGTGCTGCTTGAAATGATGCTCTTCCTTGTTCATAGTCATATCACTGGTCATATCGTCCTATGTGTAACACTAGCTATGTTTTTTGTTTCTAAGATAAGGTCTCACATGAAAGCAAGCATCCCATCTTCCTCCCTTCAGTAATCCAAAGAGGAAGAGGAATAAGAAAAAGCTTCTCCTCAGTGCTAAAGTGGGTTCCTCAACAAAGGCATTTTATAAGCATCTAGAAACCTGCATCAGATGCCACGTAAACAGCCTCGAATTAAGGAAAAACACGTATGTCACCTCCTAAGAGTGCAGCACATTTGTTTGCTAAAGAAGTGGAAGAAATTTTGGAAAAGTAAACAAAAAAAAAATCACTAAATTAGGAAGTTGGGCAACATAGATGAGTGGAAGGAACATGGTACTCTGCAGAAACTCCTTCCCTGTCTTGGACATAAGGTCATCTAAGGCCACAGTGGAGTGGCCCACAGAAGGAACAGTGAGTGGCTAGCTTTAGCAAATTTTTCTCTTACATGGTTTATTTTTCCTTTTAGGTTTTTTGTATTATAAATCATCATATATAAAGAAGTTATTAAAATTATAGTGATTAAAATTATTATAAATGAAATTAAGTTATATCAAAACTTAAAAATCATTTTAAAAATTAGTATTACTATGAAAAGTTGCAAGAAAACAAACACCTGTCCATTAGCTCCTGACCTTCAGAAGTAGAACATCAGTAGCATCTTCAAAGGTCTGGAGTGCATCTCCCTGATCCCTGCCCTTCACTCCCCACCTACGATTATCACTGTGCTGTACTTGTGTTCATTATCCACTTGAAAACAAAAAACACTTCTACCACCTATGTATATACCTCTAGTGTAAACAATGTACTGCGTAGCTTTTTCTGTTTGTGAAATTCATCTGAATGGGTCATTGCTGCATGTTTTCCATTATTTGACTCTTTTGCTCAACTTTCTTTTTCACATTTATTCATATTGATTCATGTGGCTAATCAGGGTTTATATTCCATTGCACAGATATAGCACAATTTATGTCATCATAATTGCAGATGAATGATAGGTTTTATGTATAGTTTTGGCTATTACTTGACTTTTTTGTGAACTTCCTCCAACATCTATAGGAGAGGTTCATATTAAGAACTTCTCTCATATTAAGAATATTAATGAGGGCTGAGATGGAGGGGTAAGGGCAGTTTGTAGGAGGAAGAAGAACTCGCTTGTATGGAACAACACGGAAAGTGTAGTGTAGGGAAGAAAATGCACATGGCTCAACCACGCAATTTTTCTCTAACCCAATTGTCACCAATGTAGCCATTCCGAAACAAATAGAACAACCATTCTGGAACTAGACAGGATATCATCCCAACTCATGCAAGTTCTCGCTAATTTGCATGGGTAGGCATTTCATGTAAGACACAAGACGTAGCTACGTTGGGTTAAGTATACAGAAGATATGGAGACACAGGCCCTGATGCAAGAGTTCCTGGATATGTAGAAAAACGTGAAGGCAAAGTTCTACTGCTGGGGCTGCTCACAAACTTGGCTCTTCTCCATGTTCCTTGGGCGGCTGAATGACAAAACTTATTATGTGAATACACATCATGCAAATCACAGCTTAAAAGTGCCTGGGAATGCAGAGAAGTCACCTAAGATACCACTGAAGAGTGAGTTATAAAGTAGGTCCCAAACATGGAGTGAAGAAAGTTCCTCAACACAAAAGGAGGAAATAAACATAACATACAAAAGATTAAAGAATCATATACTTTGGAAGAGATTGATCACAAGAGAAATACAAAAGTTTAATGTATCCTTAAAGTAATTATTCAAACCACAAACTTGCTGAAAGACAGGTAATGAGGCAACAGATTGAGATAAAAAGGTATCTTATAAAAGGAATGTAAGTAAGCAAATAATTCCATTGCAGAATTTAAAACTGAATGAAAAGCAGTAAAGAGGAGAATCATCCCTTAATGAAACAGACTAAACTAGAAAAGTGGGATGGACAGTGGTTCCCAAAGCGACATGATCATGAGAAATATGAAGGGGAGGGTTGAAAAATTACCTATTGGGTACAATGTTCACTATTTGGGGGACAAGTATACTAAAAGCCCTGACTCCACCACTACACAACACATGTGAGTAAGAAATCTGCACGTGTACCTGCCAACTCTATAAAAATAGAAAAAAAAAAGAAATATAAAGGTAGGGAAAGATGCATAAAATATACATTCCTAGGGTCAAATGTAGGAAATTTTGATTCAGTGGATCTTGGGTCAGGCTAAGAAATCTGTATTTGCAAAAATATCCTGAGATGATGCTGAAAATCAATCTGGTTTAGTAACTCAAAAGGTCAGCACAAACTTGAGACAGTCACCAGAGTTCAGAGGGAGGAAAAAGGCAAGTGAAAGTGATTAAAGAAAAAAAGATGGACTAAGAACATGGACTTAGTATACACAGCAGATGCACAAGGGGAAGCAGATGAGGAAGTAATTAGAACCCAGGCAACAGAAACCATTTCAAAAATTTGTATGGAAGAAAATTTCCCTTAAATAAAAAAAATCTCCAGTTTAAAAGGCTTTTACTATGGACTTACTGAAAATAGAAAAACACTTGGATCTACTGAATATTAACTCTAAGAAAAAGACACTTCTCAAAATCTTAGACAAAGAAATAGAGCCCCTGGAAAACAAGATACCAATGACATTAGTCTATGTGGTTTTCAGGGAGAATGGTGATTTTATGATGCCTAAATTCTTCTATTGGCCCAAGCTGTCTATAGTAAGTGAAGGCAGCAAGAAGATATTTTCAGCCAGGGAAAGGCTCTAGAGTGCTGATATCCTCCAGGATAACTGAGATTAACCAAGAGTGTGGAAATGGAGGAACATAAACATTTTAAAATAACAATTTCTAAGAAGAATGTAAATATTAATCTTGAAACAAGAGGTCCATACATATGAGAATCAATAATTCAATTAGTCTAGACTGGGACAACAATCTTAAACTAGAATAACAAAAATTGGGAGGTTGCGGTGGTATGTGTGGGAAGCTGGAGGAAGAAAGTATGATAATTTCTTATTTGTACACAGGGGTGAATCAATGGATTGTTTGTCCTCACTATTCATAATTGGGGAAACCTGAGGTTTAGAACATAGATTTTAAACATGCATTAATATTACTTAAACATCTGATAGTAACTATCAGAGGAACTTAAGACAGGTACCACACTTTCCAAATCCCCTAGGTGGGGTGGGGGAAAGGAATCAAAGAAAAACTCAGGCCATATAGCAAAACTAGCTCCCCCTTCAAAACAAAGGGGGACAAAGGGAAAAAACTTAAAAAGTCAAATGTAAACTAAGAGAAGAAATAATAGCTTTTGTAAATATATGTACTCCTGAAAGCCTGGAAGTGTATAACACCAAAATATTAACAGTCGTTTCTACGTTTAGAGTAACTTTTGGTTTTTTATTTTTGCAAAACTATTTAATTCCATGACAATGATGACGTATTACATGTGTGACTGAAAATAAAACATAAACCTAAAATTCTCCTTCACTCATATGAAAGAACACTGATCACAAAGCCACTCATTAAAACTAGAAATGACCAGAGTCGCTGCAGTGGCTGAGATTGGCATTGGCAGTGATTATTCAACTTGTTTCACTAATTTGACTCATTTCCCAAAACAGGATGCGCAGGTGTTGTTCGTTTATTTAGTCACAACACTGATTACTCTTTACAATTGTGCTCGTCCCTGCTTTTTTCAGCATAAGCATTGCAGTGATAGGAAGAAGCCCTGGGATGATGGCCTGCGTGTGCATGCAGAGGGCATGGGACCTTGGCTCACAGCCGCATGACACTGAGTGCTCTGCCACAGCGTCATCCCTTGCAGGGCTGTGAGGGTTTACTGTTGACATTCCAATACCGGAGTAACATATGCTTTTCTGCTTTTCCCTCTACTTCGGTCTTAGCCCTCATACTTGCCCCATCACAAACCACAAACTCCAGCCATACCAAACAAGTCCATTTCTTGAATCTCACCACCATCTCTGGCATGCTTTCCCTTGTTAAGTCTCAGTTCTGGAGTCCCCTGCTTCTTGACCTCCGAACCTCTCCCTTTTAAGGGAAGTTAGGGGCCCTTCTAGTGACCTCATATTTATCTCATGCTTAGTAATTTGTCTCCCCAAGGAAATGTCTGTCTCATGAGGAAAATATGGGACTCTTGTGGGCAGGGAATGTGTGGTATTTGCCTTCCAGCATTAGCACGGTGCCTGAAAAATAGAAGGTACTCACACAGAGTTATCGCAGGGAAGGCTTTTCTGAGTTGATTTACTCCAGCTCCCAGCCTCTCCTTCCCTCACTCACATCTTTTCCTGGTGGGAGAGACCCTAAGTTCTAAAAGCCAGTGTCTGCCAGAGGCTTGTTCCCTGTACTTCTAATTTCCAACAGTCACCTCCTCTCTGTGCACAGTTGAGATTTTTACGCAACAAAATAAGTTGACAGGGGCTCAGTGACAAGTTTGCTGTGTTATGGGGCTCCAACCTCATTGAAAAACCCTTCTCGTCTACCTCCTACACCAAGTTCCACCACTCTCTGGGTAGAAGCCAATGCCCAGGCTTGCTCAGCTTTCAGTATCATGATCCCAAGTGCATCACTTCTGAAAAAGAAGGGATGTTCACAAATAGCTGATGTTGATGTTAAAATATTCCCTAGTTGAAGAATTTCCTCACCCACACCTATCTTTTAGAATAAGTTATGATTCTTTTGTTTGTTTATTTATTTATTTATTTATGTATTTATTTTTGAGACAGAATCTCGCTCTTTTGCCCAGGCCGGAGTGCAGTGGCGCTATCTCGGCTCACTGCAAGCTCCGCCTCCCGGGTTCACGCCATTTTCCTGCCTCAGCCTCTCTGAGTAGCTGGGACTACAGGCGCCCGCCACCGCGCCCGGCTAATTTTTTGTATTTTTTTTGTAGAGACAGGGTTTCACTGTGTTAACCAGGATGGTCTCGATCTCCTGACCTCATGATCCGCCCGCCTCGGCCTCCCAAAGTGCTGGGATTACAGGCGTGAGCCACCGTGCCCGGCCGATTCTTTTGTTTTTTTTTTAAATTTACAAGTTAGGGCCAAGAAGGAGTGTCCCATTTTCAGGACAGATCAAGGGAGTATTCAGTACAGAAGGACTTGACTTATAGTAAAGCGTTAGTCACTAGGAGCTCAAGAGATACTTTAAAGGACCAGGATTTATGTACTCCATTCTCCTCTAACCTCCTCTTTGATCACTGACCTTCTCAACCTTTACGGTATAACCTGTAATCCAATCACACTGTACTCAGTGACCAAATAGCCCAGGCACCCTGCCTCTGGTGTGTGTGTATGCGCGTTGGCGGGGGAGAGGGGTATGTCTGTGTCTGTGTGTGTGTGTGTGTGCATTAGCGGGGGGGTATGTCTGTGTGTGTGTGTGCGTGCATTGGCGGGGGGTATGTCTGTGTGTGTGTGTGCGTGCATTAGCGGGGGGGTATGTCTGTGTGGGGTATGTCTGTGTCTGTGTGTGTGTGTGCGTGCATTAGCGGGGGGTATGTCTGTGTGTGTGCGTGTGTGTATGCGTGCACGTGTTGGCGGGGGGGGTATGTCTGTGTCTGTGTGTGTGCGCGCGTTGGCAGGGGGCGGGGGTATGTCGGTGTGTGTGTGTGCGTTGGTGGGGGGTTATGTCTGTGTGTGTGTGCCTTGGTGGGGGGGGTATGTCTGTGTCTGTGTGTGTGTGCCTTGGCGGGGGGGGTATGTCTGTGTGTGTGTGTGTGTGCGCATTGGCGGGGGTATGTGTGTGTGTGTGCACGCGTGCATGCGCACATTGGCGGGGGCAGGGGTATGTCTGTGTCTGTGTGTGTATGTGGGGGGGGTGTCCCACCTCTTCAGTGCCCATCCTGCAAACCAATAATCTTCTTTCAAGATACAGCCCAAACAGCACATCTTCTGCAAAGCACTCCCACAGTTAGAAATATAAACAAAGTACTATGGAAGAAGCTATTAATACTTATGTCATTGTACTCTAATTTATCTGTTTACACATCTCTATTTACATATTTATTCAACATATTTATTCACCAGTCGGTGAGCTCTTTGGGTGCCTGGCCTGTGTCTGTCATTCCTATCATGCTAGACCTCAACACCGTACCTGGCATAAGCTATGTACACAATATCTCTTTGGTGCATGAAACAATGATGGAAAGATAAAACCCAGCTCTTTGATATTCAGGAATGACTATGCTCATTTTATAGTAAAGAGATGCCTGCCTTTGTATCTAAGATATGTAGGGAATTCATCACAATTTCTTCTTCCCCTTCCCCCTCTCCTCCCTTACCCTCCTCTTTATTTTTAATAAATAACTCTTATTGTCAGGAAGTTCTTCTCAAATCAAATTGGAATCACATCTCCCATAATTTAAGCATCATTTGGAATCTCCCTTTCTATTTTGTTTTTTGAGACAGGGTCTCATTCTGTTACCCAGGCTGGAGTGCAGTGGAGTGATCATGGCTCACTGAAGCCTCAACCTCCAAGGCTCAAGCGATCCTCCTACCTCAGCCTCCAGAATAGCTGGGGCTACTGTCATGCACCACCACACCTGGCTAATTTTTGTATTTTTGGCAGAGATTGGGATTCACCATGTTGCCTAGGTTGGTCTCGAACTGGTCTGAAGCCATCCTCCTGCCTCTGCCTCTCAAAGTGCTAGATTACGGGCATGAGCCACCATGCTCGGCTCTCCCTTTCTTTGAAGTTGCAATCATTGCTCTTTGTAACTCTTCATATATTTGAGAATTATTCTAACATTTTCTCAGCCGGTCCCACTTCCCAAAAATGTGGTGTGAGAGTTCCAGTTAACTTTACTGTGCTCATGGAGACCAGTTTTCAAGTCTAGATCTCTTTTTAAAGTATGTTCTCCTGTGTCATGTTGAAGGTCTTTGCATCACACTGCAGTTATGGGTCCAGAAACGTCCTAGCCCCAGTGAAGGCACAGCCACCACTAAAGGAGGAACTTCCTGCATCTGTTAGGAGTACATATGCAAGACATCAAAGGTCCTCTACCTACTGTGCAATGCTCCCAATGTGGCTCATCCAGGACTGCTATTGTTGTCTCACCCAACAAATCCAGATTTTCCCTCTTCTTCCATTTGTGCAAAGCGCAGCTTTCAACCAGGATCATGTTTCCCACCCTCTCACCCAATACTGCAAAGTAGTTGAGGTTGGTTTTCCAAGAAATTGTCTTCCCTCACTATTTAGGGGACTTGACATAGAGCTACTTTGTCCGCAGTCCCAAGTACAATGTCAAATTGTACCTAGCAAAGAATTTTCAGGAACTACGAATTCTCCCACAACCTGGTGTGACACACTAAATGCTTTCCCCTTTTATCTTGCTATTCTGAGGGTGGCAAGCCAGTTTATCATTAAAGTGTGTGCCGAATCTTTCAGTTGTGCCATGCCGTCTACCACCCTAGGGAATGGTTAGCCATTGAACATTCTTCCTCTGGCACTAGGAATGCAATAGGAGATGTCAGGTTAGGTAAAATAGGAACAAGGTGTAACATGCATTGAGAGCGTTTTCTATGGCAGGTACTGCACTTGTATTTTGTTTTGGGACAGGGTCACCCAGGCTAGAGTGCAATGGCATGATCATGGCTCACCGCAGCCTCGACCTGCTTGGCTCAAGCAATCACCTCAGCCTCCCTAGTAGCTGAGACAACAGGTGCACACCACCAGCCCAGCTAAGTTTTGTACTTTTTGTAAAGACAGGGTTGCCCAGGCTGGTCTCTAACTCCTGGGCTCAAGCAATCGTTGCTTCTGACTCTGAAAGTGCTGGGATTACAGGCATAAGGCACCACACCCAGCCCACGTTTTTCTTTACTCCTTAAAACCACCTCAGGATGTAAGGAGATGTTACTTCCATGCTGCAAATTAGTTCATTAAGATTTGGCAAGATTTGGCATCAGTAATCTGATGATAGTCACATGAGAGTGACGGCACAGACATTTGAACCCAGCTCTGACTAACTCTAAAACAATACCAGGATTTGCCTTCTAGAAAAGGTAATTAAACATCAGGATACATTGTCAGAGAGGGCTAAATATGATCATTTTCTCGAAAGCTTAGAAACAAGCATAATTGCTCTCTTCTATGGATAGGTCATACATGGTTTTACCTAAAATCAGGAGCATGGACAATACAACCTTTCAAAGCTTCTTTTGAGTCTAAGATTTTTATCATGATAGAATTATCTTAAAGAATTCAGGAAGAAAGGGACTTATGCTTCAGGAATTCTACCCATACTGTCTCCATTTGAAATTTTCAGTGCATGTGTCTTTATAGCAGCATGATTTACAATCCTTTGGGTAGATACCAGTAATGGGATGGCTGGTTCAAATGGTAATTCTAGTTCTAGATCCTTGAGGAACTGCCACACTGTCTTCCACAGTGGTTGAACTAGTTTACAGTCCCACCAACAGTGTAAAAGTGTTCCTATTTCTCCACATCCTCTCCAGCACCTGTTGTTTCCTGACTTTTTAATGATCGCCATTCTAATTACTGTGGCACTATTCACATTAGCAAAGACTTGGAACCAACTCAAATGTCCATCAATGATAGACTGGATTAAGAAAATGTGGCACATACATACCATGGAATACCATGCAGCCATAAAAATGATGAGTTCATGTCCTTTGTAGGGACATGGATGAAGCTGGAAACCATCATTCTGAGAAAACTATCACAAGGACAGAAAACCAAACACTGCATGTTCTCACTCATAGGTGGGAATTGAACAATGAGAACACTTGGACACAGGGTGGGGAACATCACACACTGGAGCCTGTAGTGGAATGGGAGAAGGGGGGAGGGATAGCATTAGGAGATATACCTAATGTAAATTACGAGTTAATGAGTGCAGCACATCAACATGGCACATGCATACATATGTAACAAACCTGCACTTTGTGCACATGTACCCTAGAACTTAAAGTATAATTAAAAAAAGAAAAAAAAAAGAAAGAAAAATAAAAAAAAAAGAAAGAACTTTTCAGTGCTGTAGATTAAGGGACAAGATTACGCAAACCCAGCAGGTCCTAGTAATTGCTGGCTTGGAACCAGTAATCCATGTCGCATGCCACCTCTGCTTTTGCACATCACTGTCCCTGTACATGACCTGGGTTTTAAGGTATTGATTGATTCAGACCCCTCTAAAGCAGGGAGACCAAGCATGCTGTCTTGTCATGCTTTATTTCACCTTCTAGTCATGTCCTTCAGGGTGGGCAATACAGTAGTGCCCCCTTATCCACATTTTCACTTTCTGCCGTTTTAGTTACTTAGGGTCAACCTCAGCCTAAAAATATCACATGAAAAATTCCAAAAATAAATGATTCATAAGTTTTAAGTTACATACCATTCTAAAGGACATGATAAAATCTCATGCCCTCCCACATGCTGTCCTAAAGAAGGACATAAACTCAGCGTGTATCCAGACTGTAGACACTCCCTCCTTAGTTGCCGTCTTGCTTCTCAGATGGACTGTCCTGATATTGCAGTGTTTCCATTAAAGTAACTCTTATTTTACTTAGTAATTGATCCAAAGCTCAAGAGTAGTGATGCTAGCAATCAGGATATGCCAAAGAGAAGCCGTAAATTGATTCCTTTAAGTGAAATAGTGAAAGTTCTCAACTTAACAAGGAAACAACAAAAATGTATGCTGAGATTGCTAAGATCTATGGTAAGAACGAATCTTCTATCCATTAAATTGTGAAGAAACAAAAATAAATTCATGCATACTATACATAGGATGCCAGTTTAAGGCTTCCACCAGGGGTCTTGGACAGTATCCCCTACAGATAAGGGGAGACTACTGTACAGCTTTTACTCACTTAACAATGTAGCACCTATCTAAAGACAGAAATCTTAGGCCATAAGATTCTAGATTTAAATGTATTGAAATCATCAGGATAGCAGATCACACAGAAAACACTCAACAGCTAAGCGTGATGTATAACTACTCTACAGATACAAGAAAGGTTGTGAAACTTAAAAGGACAGAAACAAAGATTAGCAAGTAAGTTATGTTTTCCCAAAGACATAAATTCTTCCCTTTTTGAAAGTGGATCTCTTCAGCTAGAATTGGATGAAGCATGCAGTCAGTACATAAGATGTGCAAGTTAATAACCACTTGTTATTTATAGTTTCTGCAGCTGCTATTTAATTTTAATAATATTTGATATCAATTCTTATTCTTTTGCCTAATCACCAAGACAGTGAGTTTATGTTTACTTTTTGAATTCCAATGTGGAAACGGACTAAAAAACAATGTATTAAAGAAGAAAATGAACGCTGATAAAGATAATGTTTTCTCCTCAAAATGTTAAAATGCTGATACACTTTTAGACTATGAGGAAGAGAGGAATTTGGTTGCCATTGCTGTTGCTTTTACTTTTTCTTTTGGGATTTCTACTTGAAGGCATTCAGAATCTATTGAGCAAAGGCAGCAAATTAACTACTGGTTAAGTATTTCACTAAGTTCTGTTTTGCACACAGAAAGTCATTTCTAACTGTAGCTCAGCCTCCCTGGGCTAGAACACAGCCCCGTTGCTTGGAAATTGACAGGACAGCAAAGGCATCCCTCCCTAATAATTTCCTGACAACCTCATGTTTTTGTTATTTAACATAAACAAATAGAAATCTTCCAAAACCCAAATGAATGTTAACCAACACTTTGTAAAATGTTGATCATATCAATATATTGACATTGATACTCTAGCTCACTGGGAGAATCAAGAATGAGCCGCCACTTATCTCTAAGATTAAACAAAGATCTTTGCTTCCCCTCTGTCCTATTTCACTAACAACCTCATAAAGAAAGAAAGGGGGCCAGGCACAGTGGCTCACACCTGTAGTCCCAGCATTTTGGGAGGCTGAGGTGTGAGGATTGTTTGAGCCCAGCCAGGAGTTTGAGACCAGCCTGGGCAACATAGGGAGACCCTGTCTCTACAGAAAATAAAAAATTAGCCAGGCTTGGTAGTGCATGCCTGTAGTCCCAGCTACTTGGGAGTCTGAGGCAGTAGGATCACTTGAGGCTGGGGAGGTGAGGGCTGTAGTGAGCTGTGATTGTGCCACTGCACTCCAGCCTGAGCCACAGAGTGAGAGCCTGTCTTAAAAAATAAAGAGAAAAGAAAGAAAAGGAAAGAGAAAGAAAGAAAACGGCACAAGCCTACACTTTGCTAAACCTACTAGAGAAGGAAAAAAGACAATTCCTCGAAATGCATGGGGAGGGTAGGTGGAAGGGGAGCAGGCTGATTACAATCAGGGCCTTCCTCACATCTCTGTTAAAAAATCAAGCAAAACTCTGGTGTCTGTCCTAAATCTTTTGGCTGCAGCCGCAGCTTTGAGGAGTGGTGCTGATCACGTGGCCTCGCTGCGCTTCTGCGGTCTGTGCAAGCACAGCCTGATGGAATGATGCGGCAGTGATTTTGTTCTTGCTTTTCTGATGGGTCGCTGAGGGTGATTCTGAGTAATTGTGTCTCTGTTCCTGTAGCTGCGATGGGTCGGTCCTCTCTTTCTCCTCCCCATGCATTCACTTCAACACTGAGAGGCTGTCTCCTCAGAGCAGGTGGTTTGCAGCCCCTTGCCCCCATCAGGGCTCCTCCAGGGCACGTTTTCACATATCTTGTAGTTTCATCTGGGTATGGTTGTGAACAGAGACCAAGTACAGATGAAATGGTGTTTCTGAATAAAAGAATGTGCTACCCAGGAGGCATGACTGGCATTTAATTTGCTGCCTGTGTTCAATAGACTGTGAGCTCCTCAAGGGCAGGGATCGTGTCTCATTTGTCTTTGTACCCTCGGTGACTAACACACATTCATTTGTTCATTCATTTATTCAACAAACATTTACTGAGAGCTGGAGGAACAAGATGAATAAGGCACAGGCTTCAACAAAGAAGCAGACATTTCATTTGCCCCACAGGCTGTATTGCCATGGAATAAATTTCTAGAACATTACAAGATACAAACATATACACCCAAAAGAAAAACACAAAAGCTGAGCTGTCTTATTCATAGACTCATCCATGTCAAAGATGAATGGGAGCTGCCTTCATATAGATAAGAAAACCAGTTGCCAGGGATGACCAATTCTTGACCTTATGCTCTCTTTACCTTGAGTAAGAGGGCTCATGGAGGTAAAGTATTTCAAGTAGACATTTTATTTGCTTTCTGTATCATTCTTGCCCTTACAACTTAATTTTGTCATGTATATACTCATACATATATGTACATATGTATATTATTATTTTTAATATTTTAATTCCCTGCCAGGCGCAGTGGCTCATGCCTGTAATCCCAGCACTTTGGGAGGCCAAGGTGGGTGGATCACTTGAGGCCAGGAGCTGGAAACCAGCCTGGCCAACATGGCGAAACTCTGTCTTCACTAAAAATACAAAAATTAGCTGGGTGTAGTGGTGCATGCCTATAGTCCCAGCTGCTTGGGAGGCTGAGACAGGAGAATCACTTGAACCCAGGAGGTGGAGGTTGCAGTGAGCCAAGATCGTGTCACTGCACTCCAGCCTGGGCGACAGAGTGAGACTCTGTCTCAAAAAAATTTTAATTTCCTAAAGTTTACATAATTCAAGGCTCTCCAGACTGAAATTTAAATAAAGATTATGACCCAAATTCCTATAGGAGCCAGGATGTAAAACAATTGAAGTAAAGCCAGAGGAAGGAACGGGGGTCAGAACAGAGTGCACTGGAAAGGCATTCTCTTGTTTCAGTTATCTATTCTGAATTTGTGGCTTAAAACAATCATTTTACTTTGTTCACACTTTTGTGGGTGAGGCATTCCTGAAGGGCTCAGCTGGGTGGCTTATTTCTGATCCTTATGACATCACCTTATGGGGATGAAAAACGAATGGCTTCTTCATTTGTGTATCTGGCACCCTAGCGCTCCTTGACCTTTCTGTCTTTCTCCACATGGTGTTTCTTCCTCTAGGGCCTCTTCATGTGGCTTGGTCTTCTCACAGTATGGTGGTCTCAGGGTAGCTGGCCTTGTGACATGGTGCCTCACTGCCCTGAACACGTGTCCCAACAGATAGAAAATGAGCCAGTGTATGCCTAGCTTAGCCTCGCCTCTCGTATTTCACTGATAAGAGCAGTCACTAATCCTTCCCAGATCCAAGAGGAGCATACCTAGACCCCACCTCTCAAGTAAAGAAATGTTAAATAATTTACAAACATCTTTAATATGCCATAGTCTAAGAGAGCACCTCTATGCACCAGAATATTGCATGTGTGGCTGTGGCCCAGTCTGAATCTATTCAGGCTGCACCATAGACAGACTGGGTGGTTTATAAACCACAGAAATTTATCTCTCATGGTTCTAGAGGCTGAACATCTGGGATCAGGATGCCAGTGTGGTCAGTTTCTGGTGCCAGCTGCAGATGCCAACCTCTCCTTGTGTCTTTGCATAGTGAAAAACAGTGAGAGAGCTCTCTGGGACCCCTTTTAGAAAGGCACTGATCCAATCACCTCCCAAAAGCCACACCTCCAAATGCCATCACATTGGGATTAGTGTTTCGACGTATCAATTTCGGGAGGGCACAAACAGGCAGTATATGACAGGCCCAGTGTCAAAATAGTTTAAATTTTTTAAATAGAAGATAAACATTTATATTTTAAATTGTTGAAATTTGGTTTTAAATATTGGCAACTAATTCAAATTTTCTGAAACCCTCTGTGTGGCAGACATGCATATTCACAGAAATGGCCCATGCCTACCATTGTGTACCCTCTGCTTAAAACACTAAACCAAATTCTTATGAAAAAGTTTTAAGAGGCCTGGCATGGTGGCTCATGCCTGTAATCCCAGCACTTTGGGAGGCCGAGGTGGGTGGATCACCTGAGGTCAGGAGTTCGAGACCAGCCCGGCCAACATGGCAAAACCCCATCTCTACTAAATAAACAAAAAAATTAGCCAGGCTTGGTGGCAGGCATCTGTAATCCCAGCTACTCAGGAGGCTGAGGCACGAGAGTCATTTGAACCCGGGAGGTGGAGGTTGCAGTGAGTCGAGATCATGCCACTGCACTCCAGCCTGGGCGAGAGAACAAGACTCCAACTCAAAAAAAAAAAAAAAAAAATTTTAAGAGACTACTGACATATATTTGGAAATATTTTGCCTACAACTTAAAATAACAATCTTAAAAGTGTTTCACTGTCTTTGATAAGAGACTTGAAACCCACCAATCGCAGATAAGGGGTCTTTCTACATAACTCTATCATGCCCACAAGAGAAAATCGAATATCTCCTATTTTGAAATTTCCCTTTTCCCATTTCTATCTTGGCCAAATTACAGTCTGATGAAGAATATAGTGAGTTTCATTTCTTGTTGAATTTGACTGATAACTAGAAATATAAGATGATGATGGAAGTACTGACTTAATGCCCCAAAGGAAAGAAAAACAAAAAGAATCCCACAAATTGAATAAGAAGTCACTGATATAAATAGTCCCAAATCCAGATTAGCAGTTCTCAAACGCTAGTGGTAGAATCACCTTCTGACTCAGAAGAACTAGGAGATGTCCCAAGAATCTTCATTTTCAATTAATTACTCTAGAGGATTCTGATGTAGGTGGGCCATGTACTTCATTGCTGGTATTCAATTACATAAACAGGCTTTTGACAGAGAGAAAAATGGGCACAGCTAGAGTCACAATGGTGCCTCCTTTGAGGAGCTGGTGGTGGAGGTGGTAGCAATGCAGTCAAGATAAGAATGTATATGGTGGACCCCATTTCCCTGACTCAGTGTGGAAAAAGCGCTAGGAGTAGGAAATAGGGTTCTAGCTCTAATTTAGTATTGGCCAACTAAGTAAGCTCACAGAAGTCATTTCCCCTCTCAAGACCTCAGTTTCCTCATCTGTAAGATGAGGAGGTTTGGCCTGGGCTCCAACAATGGCAAGTGCAATTCCCCACATCCCATGCAGGAGGCAGGTCCTGCTAACCCCGTGCACCAATCTTTCCCCAATTCTCCTCTATTCAGCCACTTCCAACAGAGTGGAGTTAGCAAATTGGTTAAAACCAATTTTCTAGCCTTGGTGGAGGATCTAAGTGATCTCTTTCTCTTCCTGCTTGTGTGGCTACATGGTAGTTTTGGAGAGAAAATCTGGTGGAAAAAATAATAAAAGGTAGTTTTGGAGGGGGGGAAATCATTTTGGGGACAGATGCTAACCAGAAATGGCAACATGCAAAAATTGACAGGGGAGTAGTATCAAACAGCCTGCTAGCCAGTCCCAGTCCTATTTTGGTTAACATGGCGATGAAGATCTTTGTGGTTTCCTCTAGAGTATCCCAGCAGCCACATCCCAGGGCAATCAACAGGAGGGGCTGGGTTGGGATTAGGGTGAGCAAATTTGTGGTCTTGTACATACATAAACTTGAGAGTAAGTGCCTCTTTACATTTTGTGCCAAGCACTTTGCTTGCCATACCTCATCCTGGCCCTGAAGAGGTGTGTTAGAACAATACAGTTGCAAGCTCACTGAAGTTTCCATCTCTACCATAGACCCCTTGGGCCAAGGAGTGTATTGTGTAGAGGGGGAAATGCAAACAGATCAGGCCGGACTAGGTCAGGACTTCCATGGATTTGGTTAACTGAGGGGCACTCAATATAATGGACACAAGCTTTGGATCCGCATTGCGTTAGCCGTGCAACTTTGGTTAAGTCACTTAACCTCTAAGTCTCAGCTTTCTGATTTGTAAAGTGGGAATAAGAATATCTTCTTGGCAGGGATGTTGTAAAGATTGAGAATGTGCATATATATACGGCACATAGTACGTGGTCATTACACGGAAATTCCTTCCTGACTTCCAGCTTCTATTCTGCCTCTAGTGACTGCCAGGAAATGAAGCAAGCTAGGGACAGCAAACTTGAAGCCAAACATGGATGTGGAAATCCATGTCCTTGTGCAGAGGAAGCCCTGTAGGTCTTTGCATTCATTGTTGACTTTCTGACTCACTGTTGCATTCTGTTTTAACTCCCCCTATCCTGCTCAGGTTGAACTAATGTGGGAAGGTTGACAGTACAATGCTGGGACCTTGTCCACTAGGAAACAATCTCCCAGGGCTGCTCTGAGGTCAGAGTTCCAGGGAAAAATACCACAAAGGCTTGTGTCGTAGGCCAACTTTGTAAGAATTATAGCTATCTTTTCCTTATGTGATTAGTATATGCTTGGCCCAGTGCTGAGCACTTTATAAACTTTATCAAAGTCAGCCCTTGCAACATTGTAAGAGGTAGATACAACTATTCCCAGTTTAAAGATGAGGAAATAGAGGCTAACATGGCTAGTAAACTGCAGAAGTGGGATATGAACTGGGTTTGTTCCTGAGTTCTTAACCATTGTTTCCTATTGATCATTCATCACTCTGGAAATGGAAACAACAGAAGAAGAGTTCCAAGCTCTCATGTAGAATAGCACTAGCATGTGATAAAGAACAGGATAACACACCCTGTCATAGCTCGCCTAGACAGTAAACTCCCTGAAGGCAGGGACTTGTTTTATTCTCTTTGGTGTCTCCATTTTTTAGTGTAATGAAAGGCTTTCAGCAGGAGCTCAATCACTGGGTCTTGGATGTACGGTCACATGCCACATAATGACATTTTAGTAAAAAATGAATTGATATACAATGGTGGTCCCATAAGATTATGATGGAGCTGAAATATTCCTATCACCTAGTAACATCATAACCATTATAACATTACAGTACAATTATATTTTTATAAATTTAGTGTAGTCTAAGTGTGCAGTGTTTATAAAGTCTACAGTAGTATTCAATAATGCCTTAGGTCTTCACATTCACTCACTACTCACTCACTGACTCGCTGACTCACCCAGAGCAACCTCCAGTCTTGCAGGTTTCATTCACGGTAAATGCCCTATACGAGGGTACCATTTTTTATTTTTTATTCTGCATTTATACTCTATCTTTTCTAGGTTTAAACATGTTTTGATATACAAATACCAACTATTATGTCAAAATTACCTATAGTATTCAGTACAGTGACACGCTGTACAGGTTTATAGCCTACAGCAATAGATTCTACCACATATCCTAGGGTTGTAATAGGCTACACCATCTAGGTTTCTGTAAGCACACATTGCGATGCTCACACAATGAAATTATCTAATGATGCATATCCCAGAACATATTCCTGCCACTAAGCGATGCATGACTGTATAAGCAAATAAAGTGATACGTGCTAAGGTGTATTGTAGAAACAGAGGTACTGATGAGAATGCACAGGTCTGGAAAGGTTAGTAGTGGTACAATGAGGAGGGCCAATTTCTCAGAGGACAGAGTGGAACCTGAGCTGGGATTTGGAGAGGTCAAAAAGGACAAAGATGTAGAAGAAAGACATAAATGAAGGCATGATGCAGCATGAGCGTGGGGTGTAGACAGTGAGGAAGACAAACTGCTTAGAGAATTATCTGTCCAACTAGCCAATGGGGCAAGGAGCCAGTTAAACCACCTAGTCCCTGGTGGGTTGTTGGAGTAAGATTGTATTAAGCGGCAACAGGTCAAGAGCAGTGAAAACAAGGTCAAAGGACAGGGTAGGTTGGTCTAGTCATACAAAGTAGGGGAGTACAGTGGAGACAGCTGGACTGCAGGAGACACAGTTCCCACCCATGGTAGAGGATATGCAAATATAACTTTTGGCATCTGGAAAACACATAAAAGGAAGACAAGTCAGCCACGAAGAATGTGGAGGAGGAGGAGGAGTACCAGGAAAGGTGCTGAGAGAACGGATGCTGGGGCTAACCACCGTCTCCATTTGGCTTGTTCTGCACTGCAGCAGCCTACTTGCTCTCTGGAGACCCTTGGTGCATCTGTTTATTCTGTAAATGAACTCAGGGAAATCATAATTATCGACGGATGTCACAGGCTCCAGCATGAGGCCCCCAAAGCCATATAATCCCTTTAGTAGGGTTTTCTGATTAGATGTAGTAAACAAACTTTATAAAACTATATAAATATATATATGTAATTTTATTATAGTTTAATACACATGCTAATATAGATTTATACAAATAATTTTAATATGGGCTAAAGAGCTACATCTAAAAATGGAAGAACATAAAGGATGGTTATGTCTTGAGGCTACTGTTTCCACGCTTATCCTTCCCAACTGAATATTCCAGAAAGATGGTAGAAATGTACTAGTCAGTTTTGCTCTCTCAATATATATTCAATCTATGTGTCCCAGGCAGGAAGAAAGTGCTACTCCACATGAGCCTTCAGAACCCTAACATTTTTCACCAAAAGCCCAGAATAATTATGTGGGCTAATCTCTGCCTCTAATTTATGGGATTGAACAGCTCCTCAGGGCTGCATGCTGTAGAACCAATGACCCATGAGATGTTAAAAGGCATTGAAAGGGAAATAATTTTCTGGATGTGACAGGGGTCTCTAAGAGCAGCCCCAGGTTCTGTGATTCACTAGGAGAACTCACAGGACTCAGCATATAGTTGTATTCATGGCTAAGATTTACTATAGCAAAAGGATACAAAGCAAAATCAACAAAGCGAAAAGGCACCCGGGATGGAGTCCAGAGAAAACTAGGCATGAGCCAACAAGAGTCCTTCCTTTAGTAGAGTCATACAGGATGTGTTGAATTCCTCCAACAAGGAGTTGTGACAACACATGTGAAATGTCTATGAGGCAAGCTCATCAGAGACTCAGTGGCCAAGGTGGCTGTTGTTGTCAGAGATAGGGTCTTGCTCTGCTGCTCAGGCTGGAGTACAGTGGTGCAGTTACAGCTCAATGCAGCCCCGAATTCCCGGGCTCATGGGATTCCTCCTGCCTTAGTACCCCTTTACCCCCATGGCCCACCTTGAATAGCTGGGAGTACAGGCACACGCCACCATGCCTGGTTAATTTTCTAAAACGACTTTGTAGAGACAGGGTCTCACTGTGTAGCTCAGGCTGGTCTTGAACTCCTGGGCTCAAGTGATCTTCTTGCCTTGGCCTACCAACGTGCTGGAATTAAAGGCATGAGCCACTGGGCCCAGTCTCAATGTCCAAGGTTTTTACTGGGGATCCTTCCTAGCATGTGCCAAAATTCTAGGCTCCCAGAAGGAAAGCAGGTGTTCAGCATAAATGACACTGTTTATACAAATAGTTCAGGCACAGTGAACCATTCTGGTCAGGGAGTGTGGGAACCCTCCCAAAACCCAAGTTTTCTAGACACCAGCAGGGACCAACCTTGCAATCAGAACCTTCTAAGGAAAACAATCTAAGGCCTGCTATGTTAACTGCTTTCTCCACAATGGACTCAAATATGTGTAAAATGTAGGGAAAGGTGGGAAAAGTCTGTATACTACAGCTTTTTGAAGATTAATAATGCATATTAGCATATTAAAGGGTTTGAGAAGTACTACACTATAAAAGGCTGTTTTTTAAATGTATATTTTCCAAACCTATTTGACTATAATATTTTTTAAAAAGAACACTTATAACATCCTGTTGATACAAATGTTCTACAGAATACAATTTGTGAAATCCTGGACTAAATGGATGAGCTTCCATCACTTGTCTGGCTTCAGTTTTCACCATCATCAAACACACTAGTAATAATAACTAGCTCTTACATAGCTCTTACTGTGTGTTAAGAGCGTTTTTATAGAACAACTCATCTAATAAGAGGTTGAACTAGGCTACCTCTAAGCATGGCAAAGTGGCACAGTCGGGGGTTAACAGTGCACGCACTGAATCTGACTGCTGGGGCTAGTTTCCCAGCTGTGCCAGTGATCAGCTGTATAGCAAGCTGCTTGACCTTAGTGTGTCTCAGTTTCCTTACCTGTAAAACAAGAACAGTGCTTAGTACACACCAACTGCTACAAATGTGTTTATTACTCATTTTTATTTTTTATATTTTTTGAGACAAGGTCTCGATCTGTTGCCTAGGCTGGAGTGCAACGGTGCCATCTTGGCTCACTGCAGCCTCTGCCTCCCAATATCAAGTGATCCTCCCACCTCAGCCTCCCGAGTAGCTGGCACTACAGGTACGTGCCACCATGCCTGGCTAAATTTTTGTAGAGACAGGGTTTTGCCATGTTGCCCAGGCTGGTCTCGAACTCCTGGCCTCAAGTGATCCACCTGCCTCAGCCTTCCAAAGTGCTGGGGTTATGGGCGTGAGCCACTGCTCTTGACCATTTATTACTTTTTTTTTTTTTGGGATGGAGTCTTGCTCTGTCGCCCAGGCTGGAGTGCAGTGGTGCGATGTCTGCTCACTGCAAGCTCCGCCCCCCGGGGTTCATGCCATTCTCCTGCCTCAGCCTCCATAGTAGCTGGAACTACAGGCGCCAGCCACCACGCTTGGCTAATTTTTTTGTATTTTTATTAGAGACGGGGGGTTTCACCGTGTTCACCAGGATGGTCTCGATCTCCTGACATCATGATCTGCCCACCTCGGCCTCCCAAAGTGCTGGGATTACAGGTGTGAGCCACCGCACCCGGCCCACTTATTACCTTTTTAAAAAAGTAAATGAAGTTATTTCCAGCTCAAGCTGTTTTGATCCTTTGCTCCGTGCTATGAATCACAGGAAGGCACAGACAACAATCTTGTGGCTTCAGAGACTATAGGATGAGCTGGTCAGACAAGGGTAGCCTGAGGGAACCAGAACAGTCCCAGGTGGAGTTGGCCCACCTGGGCCAAGGAAGCCCTGACACTCAAGGCCAATCAAAGCCAGAAGCCAATTCCAGGAAGTAAACACAGACTGTCACAGGCCAAGAGGCACCATTAATTTCCTGGGAGTCTAGGACCGAGGCCAAGGGCAGAAGTGATCTGCTTTTGACTGTAAATAGAGCAAGACTCTAAACAGCCTTCAATTAAACCTGGCGATTTTATCCATATGCTTGAAGAAAGGTACCTCACAAGAAAATCCCCTCTGAATCAAGAGTCATACAGATCTTCATGGTAGAAAAAAGAACAGGGAAAGATGCCAAATTGAAAAATGACGAACTGCCACTAGATTAAGCCAATTTTTAATATGCCTTAACACTTTTTTTTTTTATCCCTTCTCAAGCTATCTCCAGTTGAAGAATGTTCTGTATAACTGAATAATCCTTCATCGAGATATATGAAAAGTTGGCTGTGTCATCCTGGAAAATGAAGGACAGTGATTTATTTTGTAGTGTGTAGACACAGGTGGATGTAAAAAGTATGGAGGGGGAACCCTTCAGTGCACAAGGTGTGATAAAACAGTTGCTGAATACAGAACTTTGAAAGGGCTTGGTGAGGAAATTGGTTTGCTGTCTCCTTGAGACAATCTTAGGTTTGTCATGTCCATAACTGACAAACAGATATTTCCTGGTGGCAACTTTCCTCGGGTTCTTCTATTGTTTAAAGTCAGGCTCTAGAACATTCTACACGCTTCCATGGTGCTGTGCTTATCTACCCCTAACTAACACACTGAGCTCAGTGCTTGGCACATAGTATATGCTCAATAAATGTGCACTGAATAAATGAAGAGCCTTTGTTTATAGATCCTTCTACATTGAATGTCCAACCTTTGTCTCTTTACCTAGCAACATCAGATGCATCAAAGCTTGTTTCCTCCGAGTCCTCAGAGACTCAGGCAGTACCTGTTTTCACAGTACAGAGCACTTTGTGGATAATAACAAGAGCCACCTGCTGGGCACTGTGTCTCACACCTGTAATCCCAGTACCTTGGGAAGCTAAGCTGGGAGGATTGCTTGGGCCCAGGAGTTTGAGGCCAGCTTGGGCAACATAGTGAGATCTCATCTCTACAAAAAATTGAAAAGCTAGCCAGGCGTGGTGGTGCATGCCTGTAGTCCCAGCTTCTCAAGGGGCTGGGGTATGAGGATTGCTTGAGCCCAGGAGGTCAAGGCTGCAAGTGAGCTGTTACTCAGCCTGAGCAACGGAGTGAGACTCTGGCTCAAAAACAAAAGCTACCATTGTGAGAGCCCTTCACCTATTATCAGCTCTCTTACTCCACACAATCACCTGTAAGATCAGTCCTTTACTCGTTTTAGTTTACAGGTCAGTGAGGCTAAGAAAAGAAAGGAACTTGACCAAGGTCCCATAGTAGGGAGTGGCAGAACTTCCTCTTCTAGCTGCTTCAATCACAGCATTTACCTCATCATGCTGTGGTTTGTAATGATTTAACCATTCACTAGTGTATGTCAATCCTAACTTGATAGCAATGTTAACTAAATCAATACAACCAAGGGTTTTATAGTCAGGTAGACCTGAGGTCAAGCTCCAGCCCTCATCATTCTTGTGTTTTGGTGCCTTGTTTCTTCTTCTCTATAAAATGGAAACTACAGAAGAACCTACTTCCTGGTGTGTATTTTGAGAATAATGAGTTAAAAGAATGTGAAGTGCTGACCTAAGTGCCTGCCACAGAGCTTAATTAATACTAATACTCATTTAAAGGTCTGTTTGATAACCACAGTACCTAGGATTTGCCTGAGGCTTAGCAGTGTTGGACAAATGTCTATTAAGTGAATGACTACCTATATATCTTTATTTGGGGATATAATGCAATAAGGCCCACACAGAAAGGCTAACCGTATTTTGGTTGCTTCAAAACAGATATTCTCATGTCCGGGATTCAAGCTTCATAAAATATGTGTGCTTTCATGGACACAGAAAGGGGAACATCACACTCTGGGGACTGTTGTGGGGTGGGGGGAGGGGGGAGGGACAGCATTAGGAGATATACCTAATGCTAAATGACGAGTTAATGGGTGCAGCACACCAACATGGCACACGGATACATATGTAACAAACCTGCACATTGTGCACATGTACCCTAAAACTTAAAATATAATAATTAAAAAAAAAGAAAAAAATGTGTGCTTTGATGTATAGACCATAGCATAGTAGATTCTTAATAAATGTGGTACCCAAACAGCCATATTCACAATGGGAAACCTGCCTGCCTCTTATAAGCTAATCCTTTTCTATTTCACTTTTCTCAGTGTCATTCCTAGTTCTGATATTTTACTTCAGTTCTTTTGATCACATCCCGTCATCTCCCTGAAATATCTCTATGACAATCTCTTAAGTGAAGAATGCAAAATCTACTCTTTCTCACCACGTGGGACATGAGTCTCCAAAATCTACTTCTTTGCTGGCTACATCCTTATGAGCTATATGGTTCTTCTTCTTCTAAATATTGATGCAAAAAGACGCTTACTTTGGCAAATTTGTATCTCTGTAATTTATTAAGTACAGTGAAGGCATCAACTACACATTAATTATGATTGACACCTTGTAAAATGGTCTGATCCTCTCAAAATGATCACGGGGACATGGGATGTCTGCAGGCAGTGAGGGACCTACCTCTCAACTCTGCCTACAGTTGTTGCTGATTAGATCAAAGCTGGGTCAATTAGAGTTCCTGTCCAGGGAATTTGGAATTGGGATGGGAAGCGGCAGAACATACTCCTTTTATTTTACTGGAAAGTGAGGCTAGGAAAAGAAAGGAACTTGCCGAAGGTCCTATAGTAGGGAGTGGCAGAACTTCCTCTCTAGCTGCCTCAATCACAGCATTTACCTCATTGTGCTGTGGTCTGTCATGGTTCAACCATTCACTAGTGTATGTCAACCCTAACCTGATAGCATCAGGTTATATATGTGTATGTAGGATTGACATACACTAGTGAGACTAAGAAAAGAAAGGAACTTGCCCAAGTTCCTTTCTGGGAGCAGAAAGTTGAGAAATTGAGAGAGAACTTGAGAGAGTTCTGAGGGCTCTGGGCATAGCCAGTCAACTTGAAAAAAGTAGGAAGTCATCTTCTGCCATTCTGTGAATCAACCTGCAGAGTGTGTCTAAAAAATGAAGAAGTAGGCTGAGAGAAAAGCAGAAACAAGAGAAAATGAGAGCAGATTGTCTGAATTCTTGTTGGGTTTCCAGTTCACAGTTCTCATTCTTCTGGAATCCTTGCTGGCTCTTTGTCTTGAAGCCCTGGTGAAGACTCCTTCTGTATGAGTATTAGGATTATCCAACCAATGTATTTGGCCCATTGTTTTGCTGAAGCCACCTTGAGTTGATTTCTGTTCCTTGCAACCACAAGAATCCTAACTTACGAGTAGCAAAACTATGATTAGAGTTATCAACAATCCTTACATGCGTTTAACACTGCGCACATTTACAAACTGCTTAGTATTATTAATATCCGCTACAAGCAAGCACTACAGTAATGCTGTTGAAGCAGTCATCCAAGAACTAATAATTGGGTAGCAGCTGGAGGTTAAAAAGCAAGCCAGGAAGAGGGAGTGGATTTACTGAAATGAAAAGTAATATGAGAAGTCATCAAATCACTTCAGATAATTCCATTTACAAGAGTCCATCATGATCAAATGGTTGTAGATCAGTAAGACAGTAAGGGGAAATTCTTTCTATTAGGAAAGAATAAAACCATGAAACAGATGGATTGCTGTTTTAAAGATTAAAATTACAAGAGCACACACAACCGGCTATGCTTAGGTGGTTCAGAAAAAAAAACAAAAGCCTACCGTCTCCATAGTTCCTAAGAAATATGTACCATTCTTACAGATGCCAATAAAGCATTATGCAACTGTCAATTTAGTAATGGAAGTGTCACCAAAGATTCATATTTAACAGAGACCAAATGTAATAGACAATGGGGAAAAGTGGTTGGTGGGGATCTGAATTAACTAACCGTGTTTGAGAAAATAATTGAGGCAATAAAAAGATCAATAGGAAATCAGGCCACTCTCCAGTACCTCAGGGTTTCTCAAAGGAATATTTTTAAAGAAGAGCATTTTATTGACTTGTCTCATTTGTAATGCACTAAGAAATGCAGCTAAGGTGCCTGGTCACTGTAGAAAGGGGTACATGCAAAGACCTATGCTAACCTTAGGGCCAGCAAATGACTGATAAAAAGGAACCTGGCCATATACCTCTCTCTACTCAATATAGCCCTACAGGTATATCAAAAAACAACAGAAACATTGTTCCAGATCATAAAAATAATTATGTTGCTTTAGAAAATTTGGAAAACCTGAGAGAATACAAAAAAAAGAAAAATCACCTTAAACCACCATCCAGATAACACCACTGTTAAAATATTGCTATATGTTTTTCAGTTTTTTTGTGTGAAAATAATATACATTTATATTTTATTGTATATACACTACTAAATACAATATTTTGATCTTTTTGTATGTGATGTTTTCATATTCTTTTAACTTAATATCTAGTGAGCATGTTCTCTTGTTATTACATGTAATTTCAATGCTACATCTCATACCATTATATGGTTTTGTCATAATTTAACCAACATACTAGATATTAAACTGGTTTTCCTTTTAGTATTTGCCATGAACTTAATGTTTGTGCCCCACCAAAAGAAAAATTTATATGTTGAAGCCTTAATTCCCAAAGTTATGGTATCTGGAAACAGGGCTTTAGGGAGGTAATAAGGTCACAAGGGTGGAGTCTTTAGAATGAGATTAGCACCCTTGTAAGAAGAGACAGAAGAGGAATTCCTTTCCTGCTCTCCTCCACGTGAGGCAGCTGTCTACAAATGAGGAAGAAGGGCCTCACCAAGCACCAGATCTGCAGGCAACTTGATCTTGGACTTTCCAGCCTCTGGAACCATGAGAAATAGATTTCTGTGGTTTAAGTTACCCAGAAAATGGCAGATTTGTTATAGCAGCTGAAACTAATACATTATTATTTTTTTAAACATTAAGGGGGGAAAATAACAGTGTTGTTTATTTCCATTTCCTTTCCCCGCCCCTCCCTTGCTATCCATTCTTGTCTCTTCAGTCCAGCTCTGTTCCAATCAAGTGCTGGGCTCTGTGGACTATGCAGCCTGCCATCCCTTGCCCTCTAGCTTCTGGATGCATTTAGCTAGCCAGTGAGTGGTATCAGTGGGAGGCAGGAGGTGAGAAGTGAGGCTATTCTTTCCTCTCCCCACCCTGCTTGCCCCTGACAGTTTTGGCATTGGCTGCCCTGCTCTGAAATGTTTCCTTCCTCCCTGCAGGCATCTGACCCCTCCTCCAAGGCTCCAGCTCTTCGCAGAGCTCTTTAACACACTCCCACGCTTTTGCCACTTAGGCTTCTGCCTTGCTTGTTCCTGGGCAACTTAATAACCCTTTTGAGTTCCTTTAACCTCTGCTAAGTAATGGCTTCTTTGAATTCTCTTTAGATTCCCATCTGGCTGATATTAAAAATTTCAACAAACAACTTGTACATTGCGAATGATGACTCTGTGGAAAACAATTATTTATAAAAGGCATAAAAAAGTTAAACACTATGCAACCACTATTCCAAATAATGAGAGGTTTGGTGCTAGTAAAATACAACAAACATGTAAAGTAGAGGAATGGTCTAGATTCTAGAACTTTCTTCCTATTTTCAGAAAGCCTCTCTCATCTTGTTTCCCTCAATTCCCTTTCCTCCATAATTTTCATAAACCATATACCTTTTCCTTCCTCCCAGCCTTTGCTCATGCTATTACCCTAAACGGAGTTTTCTTCCAGTTTCCTCCTTATTTCTAAGCTCAGGTTTCTTCCTTCCTGGATTGTTGGAGTCCACACCATCCCTCCTCAGAATTACTGATGCTATGCTGTTCAGTATGGCAGCTGGAAGCCACCTGTGGTTATTCAAATTAAAGTAAAGTATAAAGTCAGTTCCTAGTCACACTGACCGCAACTCAAGTGCTCAATAGCCACATGTCATTAGTGGCTGCTTTGCTGAACAGTGCAGAACTGGAACCTTTCCATCATTTCAGAAGTTCTACTGGTCAGAGGTATTCCAGAGCACTTAATTATATATGGCTCAAATGAGAATTAAATCATAGCTATCCTTGTATTGTTCTCCAGTTAAATCACATTTGCAGAGTCCAGAAATAACAGAAGTCTACCTTGCTTTGTTCATTTGAGTCCAGAGAGTGCTTGGCACCCAGCAGGTACTTAGTAAAAATACTGACTTGGATGATAACTATAAATATTTCTCAGTAGAACATTTAAAAATACCACTACGGAAAACAGTGTGGAGATTCCTTAAAGAACTAAAAGTAGATCTACCATTTGATCCAGCAATTCCACTACTGAGTATCTACCCAGAGGAAAAGAAATCATTATATGAAAAAGATACTTGCACATGCATGCTTAGAGCAGTGTAATTCGCAATTGCAAAAATATGGAACCAGCCCAAATCCCCATCAATCAACAAGGGGGATAAAGAAACTGTGGTATATACACATACGATGGAATACTATTCAGCCATAAAAAGGAATGAATTAATGGCATTTGCAGCAAGATGGAACTGGAGACTATTATTCTAAGTGAAGTAACTCAGGAATGGAAAACCAAACATTGTATGTTCTCACTCATAAGTGGGAGCTAAGCTTTGAGGATGCAAATGCGTAAGAATGACACAATAGACTTTGGGAACTTGGGGGGAAGGGTAGGAGAGGCATGAGGGTTCAGTGTACACTGATGGGGTGATGGGTGGACTAAAATCTCACAACTACTAAAAAACTTACTCATGTAACCAAATACCAGCTGTTCTCCAAAAGCTTATGGAAATAAAAATTATTAAAAAATAAGGAACTATTAATAATTAATGCAAAGGTATAGAGCAAGGGGATAGACTAGACAGTTTGGAGGTAGTAGAGATGGGGATTCTTCTAGTCCCAGAAAAAACTAAAAATCCTCTCTATCCTATAAAACGTCCTTTTTATGTAACACAGAAAGAAATTTTCTAAAACATTAGAAATGATTCTCCAACTGGCTATTCAGTCTGATCAAAGGAAATTATTAAAAAGATCCAAATGCATATCTCTATATAGAAGCTTATATATACCACCCACTAAACTTGTTCACAAAAGCTGAAAACTGTCTTTGGATATTGGTACACCTTTGATTGTGATTCTGGTTGACAAAAAATCTAGCCTGTGTCTGAAGCAATTTAATGGAAGCGATAAAGCTATATACCCTAAACGATCCCCTCTCTTATCTTGCTGGCTTGAGAATTTTCACAAAATTTCAGATTTGATTTATTAGAATAGCCTTATAAAATACATTCTTCATCCTTACATTAATCTCCACAAAGAACATGTTCCTAGAAGTAGAACCATTTACTATATACTGTTTATTGAGATCTGTGCTAATAATTTGCAAAAATATCCCTTTGAATCCTGATGGCAACTCTCTGAGCTAGGTATATGTGCTCTCATTTTACTTAAAAGAAAACTTACTTTCAGAGAGATCTGTCATTTGCCTAAGGTTATACAGGGAGTGAGGGACAGAGCTGGGAAGTCAACTTAGATTCTTCGACTCCCAAGACCATGGTGTGCCACTCTGTGATAGTTTATTCCACTGTTGACAGAAGTAATGCTGGAAATGGGAGCCGGTGTAGGGCACCACCTGGCCCTGCAATGCTGTTTCGTAGTCTTTCTCAGCACAGCTTGTCCCTCTCAAGCCCTTTTCTGATATTCATGCGAACAAACCTTCATGAGAAGAGACCCATGACATATATAAACGCTCACCTGCAGCTCAGGGAGGGAACCATCCACAGGACACTTTGAGCCTGCACCTTCAGCTCTCTTACTTGATGATAAACAAAACCTAATGTGAGTGAAGGGTGGAAATGTCTAGTGATCAAGTGACTGCACCACTCCGATGGCATACTTGACACAGATATTCTAATGATTCCTCGGTTTCTATTTTCATACAGGTCCCTCACTGGAGCGTCATACTCAGACATCTAACTGCTTTATTGGGTGTTTCAAAGGGACCTCAAACCTCACATGTCTCAAACCGACCTCTCTTATTTCTAGGACAACTCTCTGCTTCATGCTTCTTCTTCCTCAGCACAGGTGCCTCCACATTTGTGGCTGCTCAGGCCAACTACCTGCACTCACTCTTAAAGCCCCCTTCTGCTCCCAAATCCAATCCAGTACCAAGTTCTATTGATCCTATCTGCAAACAGATCCACCCCCATTCGCTCTGGCTATGACCTCAGTTCTGTCGCCTGTTCTCTTCTGCATTTCTGCAAAATTGGACTATCTGACCTCCTTGGTTTCATTTCTGCTCTCATCCAATCTATCTCCACACAGCTGTCAGCACAATCTTTTGAAAATGTAAATGGGATCTCATCACTCCCTTGTTTAAATTGAAAGGGGGAAATAATCAAACGGTTCCCACTAAGCAGAAGGAATAAATTGTTGTGATCTATTGCATAGCATGGTGACTACACTTAATAATGATGTGTATTTCAAATTGCTAAAAGTGTAGATTTTATTTATATTTTTTCAGACAGGGTCTTGCTCTGTTGTCCAGGCTGGAGTGCAGTGGCACAATCAAGGCTCACTGCAACCTCTGCCTCTTGGGCTCAAGCGTTTCTTGTGCTTCAGCCTCCTGAGTAGCTGGGATTACAGGTCTGCACCACCACATCCAGCTAATTTTTGTATTTTTAGTACAGACAAGGTTTATCATATTACTTTAGGTGAATTCGCTGACCTCAAGTGATTCTCCTGTCTTGCCCTCCCAAAGTGCTGGGATTATAGGTGTGAGTCACTGCGCCCGGCCTAAAAGGGTAGATTTTAAATGTTCTTATCAGAAATAAACCATTAGTATGTGAGATGATGGATATGTTAATTAGCCTAATTAATGATTCTACAATCTATACATGGATATCACATTGTACTCCAAAAATAAATATTATTGTCAAAAATAATGAAACTGAAAAAAATTCTTTAATGGCTTCTCATTGCACTTCTTGGATCCTATTCTAAATCCTTAATGTAGCTTTAAGGCTCCACGAGACCTGGCCTTTGCCTGTGTCCCAGCCACATGACTCTCTCTTGGGCTCTGTGATTCAACTTGTGGCCTTCATTCAGTTCCTAGGAAATGCTAAACTCAGGCCAGGCACAGTGTTTCACACCTGTAATCCCTGCACTTCGGGAGACCAAGGTGGGAGGATCCCTTAAGCCCGTGTTTGAGACCAGTCTGGGCAATGTAGTGAGACACCATCTCTACAAAAAATAAAAAAAATTAGCCAGGTGTGGTGGTGCACACCTCTAGTTCCAGCTACTCAGGGGGCTAAGGTGGGAGGATTGCTTGAGCCCAGGAGGTCATGGCTGCAGTGAGCTGTGACTGCATTATTGCACTCCAGCCTGGGCAGCGGAGCGAGGCCCTGTCTTCTGAAAACAAAACAAAACAAAACAAAACAAAACAAAACAAAACAAAACACAACACAACAGAACAAAACAGAACAAAACAAAACAAGCTCTCCTGCCTCAGAGCTTAGCATGTGTTTTTCCAACTATGTGCTTGCTCTTCTCCTATATTTCATCTGGCCAGACCACATTTCTCCTTCTTACTACCACTTAAAGGTAACTATTACTCCCCAGTCTAACTTAGAGCTGCTCTTTGCACTTTATACTTTTCCTTTATTGCCCTTAATACAACTTGGCGGTATGTAAGTTGTATTAACACAACTTGGCACTGGACAATGGTAACCACTCTTTCAAATCCAATTAAGTCTCACAGCCCTCTCACCATAGGCTTTTTTCCAACAACCAGCGGCCAATTTCAGATGGTAGTGCTAGTCATGTTGCCTTTCATGAAGTCCAGATCATTCCTAACTTCCCACTTATCATTACCTTCTGCTTCTTTAGCCATTACCTTAAAAGCAAATTTGAGTCTCTATAAGCCTTGAATTTTAACATCCCATAATTATACATATTTTTTGGTTTCTTTACTGTAGTTTTAGCACTATCCCCTGCACACCTTTTCTGTCATTATGCGTCAAAACCAATCACCAGATGACAAAATAAATGACAGGAAGAGAGGCCAAAGCAGAATAAATATAACCTAGGAGCACACTGAACTTAGAATATTAAGAAAGACTGCTAATTGGCTGAGCATGTTCAGAGTAGTATATGGATACTCCAGGGATGAAAGTATATCCAATTCATTGGATGAGACAGAATGGTAGTATTCACAGAATTAAAATATGTTAACACATCCCATGTTAGACCATTATAGATATAAAACAAGTCTTTACAGAAAACACTTAAGAAAGAAGTAGTTATAATGGATCATTGATACAGGGTATGGCATTAAACTGTGTGTGTGCGTGTATTCTCCTTCTTTAACAACTATCTCTGTTATGCGCTGAATTATTCCCTGCCCCCCCAATTGTTAAAATATTAATCCATAGTACCTTAAAATGTAACATATTTGGAGATAGGGTCATTAAAGAGGGAATTAAGTTAAAATGAGGTCATTATGATAAGTTCTAATCCAATATGACTTGGGTCTAACACAGAGAATGAAAACCATGTGAAGACACAGGGATAAGTTGGACATAGACAAGCCAAGGAGTGAGGTCTCAGAAGAAACCAACTCTGCCAACACTGTGACCTTGGACTTCTAGCCTCCAGGACAGCGAGCATATACATTTCTGTTGTTTAAGCCACCCAGTCTGCAGTAGTTTGTTATGGCAGCCCCAGATGACTAATATAATCTCCCACCAGGTTCCAAACCCAGTTAGGATAGGGACCATTTATATTGTGTTCCCAGTTGTAACTCTAGCACCTGGCACAAAGCAATGATGAGATATTATATTCCCAATTTATGCAGTTATAGCAACAAACGTAGCATGGTATCTAAGAGCATCACGCTCCTGGAGAGAGCTTGTGTTTAAATCCTTGCTTCATCACTTCTTATACTGTGTGACTTGGTTCAAATAATTTAACTTCTCTGTGCCTCAGCTGCTTGATCTGCAGAAGAAAAGGGATAATAACAGCTCCCATCTCATAGAGTTGTAAGGATAAAATGACAGTGCTAAAAAAGTGCTTAGAACAGTGCTAACACATAATAAGCATATAATAAATGATAGTGATTATCACTGATGTTGCTATTTGCCCTGGCCTCATGTGTGGCTAAGTATCCTGAGGTGTGCACCAATTCTGATAAAAACTGGAGAAGTTAAAGCTCTAAGGTTTTGCAATATTTACTGGGCTGAAGGGTCCTATATATAGCATATAATAAGTGTTCAGCAAACATTTATTCAACTGAATACTCTCTGAGCTGACCTTACAGGGTCTGCGATGGAGCTCTGAGTCAAAGCCATTCTCCTACCCTGCTCAGGAGATCACTTTTTGCTCCACCTGGGCAGTGGTCATCTTTATCAATACACAAAGAAGTCCACTGATAAGAGGGACTTCTTCAACTCTTTCTCAACCTTTTCCTTCTAAGACCAAGGCTTGAATAGGATGGGCTCCCTGGAGTCTAAGTAATAAGTATTTCAAATATCTTTACTGTAACAAATCTTAGTATCTACAAGAAGCTATTCTGAAGATGAGGAAACAAAAGTACTGGCAATTCCTGACCCGAACGCCAGGTTAACCCAAGCGACCAATCGACTCCCAGTACAATAGAAACTGCAAAGCCATAATTTTAACTCTTATTATGATACAGAAAGGAAAATAAAAGAATGATTTATTTAAAGATTAAAACTGCCTATTTTATGAAGTCACTGTTTACATTGTTGGAAACTCAATTTTGCGGTCCTTTAAAACAAGTTTTGTCTCCAGACCACTTAAGGTAAAAGAAAAGAAAACACGAAACAAACAAAACAAAAAGGTAGAGTTGAAAGTATGCTTTTTATAGGAAGGAAAACGGTAATGTGTATACAACGGACCTCGAAGATGCCGTGGGTACCCACGGGGATTTTGCCACAAAGGGTGGATGATTAAGGAGTTCACATTTATGGTTGTGCGATGGCCAGAAAGTCTAAAGCAAACTCTACCTGTGCTAGGGAAGCATCAGTGCCAGTTTCTACTGTTCCAGTAAGAATTTCTTTAATTGCATTTGTTTTTTTCTTGAAGAATTCAAGGTAATATTACCCCTTTCAGTATGTGTTCTGGAGAAACAGAGCAGAAAGCTTAAAAGAACTAGTGTGCTGGCCTTCTGGAAGGGTTTAATCTCAAAATGAAACCTGATCATGTCACATCTCTGCTTAAAGCTCTTCCATGAGTGTCTAAAGTTCTTAGGGTTAAGGCCCACATGTTTAATATGACCTAAATGTTCTCGTGGTCTAGCTTTGGCATAATTCTCCAGTGTCACCTCACAACTACCCCCTGCTCTAGCAAAATATCTTAACATCGTTGTTCCCTCTTTGTAAATACTCTCCCTGATTCCAACCCCTGCCTTTGTTAGTCCCCACTATACAATCTCAAGTCTGTACATTCTCCTTTGAGGACTTAATGAATTAATAACTTAATAATTATCAGTCTGCTGCCTCTTTCTCTTGCAAGATTAATTAATTCATTTATTTGCTCATTCAGTTTGCCAAGTACCTACTATGAGCTAGATGCTGTAAGCTCCATAAAAGCATGGATTCAGGATGCACTCTTCATCACTGATTCCCACTACCTCATCAGACACATAGTAGGTAACTCAAAAAAAGCTGTTCAATGAGTGAATGAATATGTTTACTCCATTTTAATTTTTTTAAGTACCTATTACCTATTACCATGTTAGATACAAAGACCATACTCAATAAGTAATCCTTTAATATTTTGGGAGGGAAAGACTGGGTAGCACTTAAACTTTGCATCATCAATTAGCATTTTGAAAAGGCAAATAAAAACACACAGGTGGCTAAAATATTACCTTTGACACTTTCTTAAAGTACTAAGGGACCGTAGTAATGGATATTCATCACTTTCCTGCCCTAACACACACAGACACACGTGTGTGCAGCAACATAACCAAATGTGTATATTTATATGTACCTAGATAGCATCTACACAAGAAAATCATTCACACATTTGTTAATCACAGCTTTGTTTATATACTACTTCTACAAGGTGGAGCAATAATTTGTGAGTCTTTCAAACTGATGTAAGAGACATTTTTCAGTTTATTCTGTGAGCAAATGTGATGAGCCCAAGTCCCTACTAAGAAATTCAAGCCTGGAGAACTGGATTAATAAATATAAATGAATTCATTTGACAGAGTGACATTTTCATTTAATTAAGGCAGAAAATCAGCTCTAAAACAAATGATTGTCCCTGACAAAGAAGCAGAAATTTGTTAATAAATTTCTAATAGCTCTTCCATGGGCTGCGGAAGATCTTTAGTGATAGAGCACTTTGGTGGGGGTGGGGAGTGGAATGAAGGGAGGGACAGTGAAGAGAAGTTGGAAAGAAAAGGAGAAGAAAAGGAACAGGGAAGCACAAAAGGTAATGCATATTTAAAATTTTTAAAATAGCAAGAAAATTAGAGACCATTTATTTATGTTTTAATACATGTCAAATCCTGATAGACCAAAATTATTATAGTAAAACTCTTTCTGTAACAAAACAAATATCCAAGTGTTACGAGAGAATTAATTTAAAAAATATATAAAACAGAAGTGAATAAAATTTGCTCTATTATTTCATCTCTTCCTCGTTTCTGCGGGGTGGTCTGAATTTTAGGGTCACAAATGCCAAAGGAAAAATCAAATTTTCTGATACATAGACATAAGGATAAATGCACACATATGTAGTTTACAGTAACTGTGAATTATAACAACCAACCACATGATAGAAATGGGATAAACTGAAATGAATACCCAAATACTTATGTTTTCAGAATCTCCATATACTACCTTCACCAATGTTTAATAGTTTTTAGCACTAAACATTAGGTTTGTTTCTCTAATAGAACTTGGAAAGACAGAGTCTTTAGATGTATAAATCAAAGTAACATCACTTCTTACATAGCAGATACTTCAAACCCTCATGGTCACTGTTAATAAATTTCTGTCCACTCATTTATGCCAAATCAATTTCAATTAAATCAATTAAAATGGCAACTAGCAAAATTTCACATTATTGATCTAACAAGATTAAGATTACTCAAGATATTGGCAGCACTAAGAAATGCTATGCTGACATCTCTGCTTCATTATGATGCCAAGTTGAAAAACAAACAAATTTGATTTCTTAGGGACCCAATAGCTCAGGTATGCAGGAAGCATCTCAGCAAAACCCACACCACGTGTTCCTAGCAGCGCAAAAAATGCAAAATGGAAGATGGAGGGTGATAACTATGTTTTGATAAGCAAGCTACTAAATCTTTTATTTGAATAATCTCAAGTGTTAATTTTTTTAAGTGCATCTTGAGTTTCTTGCAAAAGAAAAAAATGTATTTTTGAAATAAGAAATACTTCACAGCAGGCAGATAGGGGAGTGGAAAGAGCATGGGCTTTGGAGGCAATTAGTCATCTTACACATTGTGATGGTTAATTTTGTGTGTCAGCTTGACTGGGCCATAGGGTGCCCAGATATTTAGTCAAACATTTTTCTGGGTGTATCTGTGAGGGTGTTTATGGATGAGATTAACATTAGAATTGGTAAATAGAGTTAGGCAGATTTCCCTCCCCATGTGGATGGTCTTCATCCAATCAGTTAAAGGCCGGAATAAAACAAAAAGGCTGGCCTTCCCAGGAGTAAGAGTAAGAGGGAACTCCTTTTGCCTGACTGCCTTGAGCTGAGACACTGGGTTTTTTTCCCTGTCTTTAGACCTGAACTTAAACATTAGCTCGTCTTGAGTTTTGAGCATGCCAGCTTTTGGAATGAAACTCACACCATCTGCTCTCCTGGTCCTCAGGCCTTTACATTTGAACTGGAACTACACCATTAGCTTTCGTTGGTCTCCAGCTTGCCAACTGCAGATCTTGGGACTTCTCAGCCTCCATAATAACATCAGTAGATTCTTTATAATAAATCTCCTTCTCTCTATATACATACATCTTATTGGCTCTCCAGGAATTCAGACTAATAGAAACATTTTTTAGCTGTGTGGCCTTGGGCAGGCCTTGTGGCTCTTTGGGCTTCCTTTATTTGTAGAATGGGGTCCATGACACCTACTTTGCAAAATTACTGTATGAACTAAATGCAGAATTTATTAATACAATGTGAAGTGTGTACACAGGTACACAATCAGTATTAGCTCCAGACTTCCACTGGTGATAAAGTGAAGATTTGGGAAACTTTATATAGAAATAAAAACTAGTATCTAATGCTAATGTTAGATATTAATAATTTAGAAAACTGCTACCTAACTTTGAGACTTTAATGGTTTCCAATATGAATCCCCGAACTGACCTTTTAGAGCTGGCTGAAGCAACTATCTTTCTTTCTCTTCTTCTTCTCTTCTTTATTCACAGGAGGTGGTACCATGATAACTTTGCCCTTATACATGCCAAGCACAGGAAATTGTAGAGTCTCTGTGTAAAGTAACTTGTTTATTATCCTTTGGGGGCTGCCTCAGAAAATTTATTTCATATTTCTGGGGAAATAGGAGGTGGAATTTCAGCAGTGCTGTCTCCTGAGAATTATGGAGGGTGGGCCACTTTCTTAGGTCTTGAAGACATAACCTGCAAGTTTAGGTGATAGTGTTAGATGGGCTCCATCCTAATTTGGGTTTCAAGATAGGATACCTTTAGGTACCCCAAGAGCTGAAAACTCCTTCTGAATTCACCTGGTTATGACAAACGAACTCCTTAAGGCCAAAGGGAGTTTGACTCAGACACTATTAAAGAGCTGCATGCATGTCTGGAGTACTGTGTGCTCTGAATCTGCATAGAGCTGGACAGCAGACCCTCACGCTTTCACATGCACAGAAGTCAACTGCGGTGAAGCTGGGAAAAACACCAATGCCTGGGCCTGAGGGTCTAATTTGTCAGGTTCAAGGTAAGGTCCAGGAATCTCCATTTGGAAGAAGTAGAACAAAACAATTCTGCTGCAAGAAGGTCACGAATTTGGGGGAGGAGAATGTGGTGAAGAAGAGTGAAGGACGAATCTTTACAACCCTCTCATTTACTCTCTCTCATTTACCGTTTTTCAATCCATTACCATGGGTTGTCTAGTCTCCTCTTCTCTTGGAGATGAGGATAACTTCCTCATCCTCATTTGCCACCACCCTCATCCAGGTTGTCATCATATCCTGCATAGATTACCACAACAGCCTCCTAACTAGATGTCTTGTCTCCTGTCTTTGCTTTTCCAGTGCATCCTCTCATCTTTTGCTATAGAAATCTCATTAGGACAGTCTCTGATTCACAACCCTTCTGTAGTTGCCACTGTCTTCAGGATAAATTCTAGATTCCTTGAGAAAAGCAAACATATAAGGCATTCACTTCACATTCCAGTCCTTTCCTCACTTTTCCAATCTCACTTCCTGCCATCTTCCTTCCCTTCTGACCAACTCCTAACCCTCTAACTGTATTAGGCTTCTTCATGCTCCTGGAACACACCAAACTTCTTCTTCAACCTTCGCCTCTAACTTTATGTGTCAACTTGACTGAGATAAGGGATGCCCAGATAGCTGGTAGAACATTATTTCTAGGTGTACCTGCGAGGGTATTTCCAGAAGAGATTAGCATTTAAATCAGCATACTGAGTAAAGAAGAGCTGCCCTTACCCATGTAGGTGGAATTGTCCTGTCTGTTGAGAACATGAACAAAACAAAAAAGCGGAGAAGGACAACTTCTTTCTTTCTCTCCTTGAGCTGGGGCATCCATCTTCTTTTGCCCTTGGACACTGTAACTACTGGTTCTTGGGCCTACAGACTCTGGGACTTACACCAGCAGCTCCCTCTATTCCCAGGCCTTCAGAATTGACTAAATTATACCACCAGCTTTCCTGGTTCTTCTGCTTGTAGATGGCAGATCGTGGGACTTCTCAGCCTCCAAAATCATGCGAGCCAATTCCCATAATAAATCTCCTCTTATATGTCTATATATACCCTATTGGTTGTTTCTCTCTGAAGAACCCTAATACAGCCTCAGAACAGTCTGTTCCTTGCAACTGGGACATTTTCTTTCTATAGTCGCCAAGCACCACCTAATCTGGCTAACTCTTCTTCCTCTTTTAGATCTCAGCTTCCCGAAGGAGATTTTCCTGATCCCTTAGAGCCAGAGAAGTCCCTCTGCTTACTTGCTCCCCAAAGCATAATTAATGACCCCATTCATATCACCCACCATGTTACTATGATTCCTTGTGGATGAGTGTCTTCTCCACTAAAATGTAAACTCCATGTATACAAGAACCATATCTATCTTGCTTATCATATTTTGCCAAAAGCTAGTAAAGGCCTGACACAAAGCAGGCACTCAGTAAATACATGGTTTTATAGTAAATATACTATCACAACATGCTGCACCTCTCTAGAGCTCTTAACACTTTGGCAATTTTATCTATGTTTGATGACTAAAGAGGAAATAAACACATCTTGCTAACTGTAATAGCTGGCAAAGTTCAGAGGTCACTTTTCCTTGTAACCTTTTCTAACACATTTCTCCTAGATTGGATACCCTTCCTATATGACACTGCAAACATCCACACTTCTGTCACACCTCAGACATTTCCGTGCTATAATATTTTACATATAGGTCTCCTTCACATGACTTCAAAGGCAAGAATTTAATATTCATCCCTGTATCCCTAACATATAGCATATAAATAATAGTTGTCACTTAGTAGGTTCTCAATGTTTTTTGAATTACTAAACCAATGATTATATAATTGCTACTGTAAAAAGATAAACAAAATGAGGGCCGGGCACGGTGGCTCATGCCTGTAATCCCAGCATTTTGGGAGGCCAAGGTGGGTGGATCACCTGAGGTCAGGAGTTCAAGACCAGCCTGACCAACATGGTGAAACCCCATCTCTACTAAAAATACAAAATTAGCCAGGCGTGGTGGCATATGCCTGTAATCCTAGCTACTCGGAAGGCTGAGGCAGGAAAATTGCTTGAAACTGGGAGGCGAAGGTTGCAGTGAACCAAGATTGCGCCATTGCACTCCAGCCTGGGCAACAAGAGTGAAACTCTGTCTCAAAAATAAAATAAAATAAAATAAAAGAATAAAAAAACAAAATGAAAAGGGGGATACTAAGAATGGAAGTATTATTTCAGATAAGGAGAAGGATAGAAGGCTTTATTCTTGTCTGGGGCTCAAGACTGGACCAATGGCTGTACAACTTTAGAGTCCATTCACAGTGTAGTCTATGCACATGGTACCTTCTAGAATTGGCATGTAGAAATTCTGATGCAATGGGAGGCTTGAACATCTACACTGTACAGGGGTTTATGCCCGACACCGAGAATTGGTGGTCCCCACAAAAAAGGCCGCAGAGAAATTAGTTAATATGCAATATTAGGGACAGAAGTCCTAAAGCACACAGATGGCATATTTTTCTGTTTCTTCTTATAAAAGCCAGAACATCTCAGTGCATCTCTGAAAGTGGCTTTGATTTCCTCTTATCCAGTCCACATGTCGATGTTCTAAATCAACTGCCTCTCTAAAAATCCCATAGGACATTTGAACACCACACATATTAGATTGTAGGGTCTAGACTTATCCTCAAGAATAAAACCAATATCAATTGTTGAAAACCTGTAACTCATCTTTCTTCAATGCAACATTAATAATTTAAGATCCTTCAAATCCACAGTCAAGCCACAAGGTCAAGGTGACATAACAATGCAACCTTATGACCATCTTAAATTGTCCAAACAAGAGATATCACATATATTGTTTCACCTAGTACATTTAAATGCAAAGTGGTCCATGCATTTGAGGTTGGTGAGTTCTGCAGGGGCAGACATGAAGCCTTTTTGAAGTCTCTGAAGTTCCCTAAAAGTTACTCATCAGTATGCAAAGAATGACTTAAAACATTGAGCTGTGAAGCAGCAATGACGAGGATCATTCCTGATAGAAAAAGTCCAAATTAGACAAATAATGTGTAGACATGTCTCCCATATGCTGGCTAGAGGAACCATTAGGGGCGCTACAAAAGGCAGATGTTTCTCTACTATGAACAATGTAACAGACAAGAATCATGAGTCCATGTCCAGCCTTAAACAAAACTCCTTCTTGGATTAAATGATCTAATGGATTCCCAGAATGAAAATGAAACAGGGATAGATGCTAATCAGGATATATGTCTCATAATTCTAACCGCTACTGATAAACTGACATATGATTTTAATAATTCCCTCAAAAAACATGTCTTTCGGCCTTTGCATATAAAGCTCATTCCAAGGAGAATTTCTCTGATGGCTTAAAGACTTGATAAAATTCGAAATATTCCTGGCCACAACATTTCTGCAAGAGTGCGAAGATTTTGAAATGTGTCGGGGGAAATCTTAAGGAGGTAGCAGTTTGAGAAAATGTGGACTTGGAGGAAATTGAGAAGGGACACGTGGTTGGCAGATCATAATCAAATAAGGTTGAATGAAGAAGTAGTAATAAAAGACCCTGGTTACAGAAGAATAATCTGTTCAGATTCTATTAGGTTACTCATCCAAAATCCTTATCTACCATTAGCCACTGAGCTCATGGCCATAGGAGATGGTTCACTTAACAATCACTTGAGAGTGTCACTCAGGAGAACATTTAAGGACTGAAGATATTAGATGAAACAACTCAAAGCAGGTGAATGGCTTATGTTTAAGAGCGCTTGCCATTGTCTTTACTTGATGGGTCAATAGAAAAAGATCACAAGGGAATAAAGAGATTCTTAAAAAAGGAGATCCTAGGCAATGTTGCTCACGGTGAAAGATGATTCAAAATGGCTTTGTAGCTACGTTTATTTTCTTATGAATCCATGAAAATTGATATTGCATTCACTGCTTTGAGAAGATTTAGTGGAAAATGAAATAGAGGAATAAAATGACAGAAAAGGGCAACAATTAAATTTATATTAGCAAAAACATACAGAGGATCCATTCCCGCTAGCACTATGCAAAGCAAAATTAGAACACAACTGAAGTTTGCTCATAGTCTACAAGGAAGACAAAGCACTACCATGCTTTTATACAGGCTTCCCTTTCTGCCAGCCTTTGTGCACCTGTTAACATTTTTATCCCTTAAAAACCAGCTCATCTGTTGTAACACTGGCAAGTCTTCCTTATCCCACCTATTCCCAAGCGAGGCTGAGTTCCAGCTCTGTGCCATCATTATACTATCATGTGTCTCTATAATGGCATACATCACTCTATCCTTATTGCTAGAATGGGCACTCCCTTTTTATCTCTAGTACCTCACACAAAGTGTGGAGCACACTGGATGGAAGAACAATGGATACTATGTGATGAATACAGTATTATTAGTCTGAACAAAGTGCTAAGAAATGCAGAGGGGTCAAAAACAGACCCACAGACCAATGGAACAGAATAGAGAACTCAGAAATAAGAGTGCACACCTACAACAATCTGATCTTTGAGAAACCTGACAAAAACAAGCAATGGGGAAAGGATTCCCTATTTAATAAACGGTGCTGGGAAACCTGGCTAGCCATATGCAGAAAATTGAAACTGGACCTCTTCCTTACACTTGATACAAAAATTAACTCAGGATGGATTAAAAACTTGAATGTAGGCCAGGCACAGTGACTCACTCCTGTAATCCCAGAACTTTGGGAAGCTGAGGCGGGTGGATTGCCTGAGGTCAGGAGTTCGAGACCAGCCTGGCCAACATGGTGAAACCCCATCTCTACTAAAAATTCAAAAATTAGCTGGGCATGGTGGTGGGCACTTGTAATCCAGCTACTCAGGAGGTCGAAGCAGGAGAACCGCTTGAACCCAGGAGGCAGAGGTTGCAGTGAGCCGAGATCACGCCATTATATTCCCGCCTGGGCAACAAGAGTAAAACTCTGTCTCGAAAATAAATAAATAAATAAATAACCCACAAAAACAAAACAAAACAACAACAGCAAAAAAAAAAACTTAAATGTAAAATCACAAACTACAAAAACCGTAGAAGAAAATCTAGGCAATACCATTGAGGACATAGGCACGGGCAAAGATTTCATGACAAAAATGACAAAAGCAGTTGCAGCAAAAGTAAAAACTGACAAATGGGATCAAAGAGCTTCTGTACAGCAAAATAAACTATCATCAGAGTGAACAGAAAATCTACAGAATGGGAGAAATTTTTTCCAACATATCCATCTGACCAAGGTCTAATATCCAGAGTCTATAAGGAACTTAAACAAATTTACAAGAAGAAAACAAACAACCCCACTAAAAAGTGGGCAAACGAAATGAACAGACACTTCTCAAAAGAAGACATTTATGTGGCCAAAAAACATGAAAAAAAAGCTCAACGTCACTGATCATTCGAGAAATGCAAATAAAAACCACGGTGAGATACCATCTCACGCCAGTCATAACAGGGATTATTACAAAGTGAAGAAACAACAGATGCTGGTGAGGTTGTGGAGAGATAGGAATGCTTTTACACTGTTAGTGGGAATGCAAATTAGTTGAACCATTGTAGAAGACAATGTGGTGATTCCTCAAAGACTTAGAACTGGAAATATCCTTTGACCCAGCAATCCCATTACTGGGTATATACCTAAAGGAATAGAAATCATTCTGTTTTAAAGACACATGCATGCACATAATCACTGCAGCACTACTCACAACAGCAAAGACATGGAGTCAACCCAAACGTCAATCAATGATAGACTTCATAAAGAAAATGTGGTACATATACACCATGGAATACTATGCAGACATAAAAAGGAATGAGATAATGTCCTTTGCAGGGACATGGATGGAGCTGGAAGCCATTATCCTCAGCAAACTAACGCAGGAACAGAAAACCAAACACTTCATGTTCTAATTCATAAGTGGGAGCTGAACAATGAGAACACATGGACCCAGGGAGGGGAACAACACACATTGGGGCCTGTTGGGGTGGAGGGTGGGGAGAGGGAGAGCATCAGGAAAAATAGCTAATGCATGCTGGGCTTAATATCTAAGTGATGGATTGATAGGTGCAGCAAACCACCGTGGCACACGTTTACCTGTGTAACAAACCTGCACATCCTGCACATGTACTCTGGAACTTAAATAAAATTTTTTTTTTAAAAAAGAAATGCAGATGGATAGGAGAATGATTAGTTCTGCCTGAAAGATGAGGTAAGTCTTCTCAGAAGAGTTAATATCTCATCAAGGCTATGTCTTTTCGTGAGTTTTATTATACAATATTCATAACAATCCTGTGAAATAGATCTTATTCCCATTTTTATAATGAAGATGTCTTAATTTCTGACAAGCAACTTGCCCAAAGTTATACATCCATGAAATGCCTAGAATGGCTATGCGATGCTAAAGAGTTTGACTTTTATTCTGTAGGTAATTGGGAACCAGTAAATGTTTTAAGGATGGAAATAATGTTGTCAGAAATATATTTAACTCTGGCAATAGAAGTGGGATGTTAATTGAAGTAGAATTGAGGGAGCAGGATAGAGACTTCAGATAAAATGATAACTAGAAGGTTATTCAAATGGCCTGGGAAAGAGCTGAAGAGGAATGAATTAACACAGTGGTTAAGGTAGAGACAAGGCTGGGAAAGATGGGAAACTCACTTCACAAGCAGAACTCTGAGGATTTGGTCATGGACTCCATGTTAGTGATGAGGAAAATGGAGTAATCACAGGTGACTCTGAACCTTCTATGACAGGTGACAGCGTGTGAGTCATGGAGGTATTAACCTTGAAAACCAGCACAGGAGGAAGAACAGACTGGGGAGATGGTAGAAAAGGATAATGGGTTAGATTCAGATATTTTAAATTTGAGATGTCAGAGGAATATTCAGCGGTACACATCTTTTAGAGAGAGAAAAATAAGAATCTGTAGTTCCAGAGAGGTCTAAAACGTAAATCTGGGAGTCACTATGAAGTAGGGGATGCTTAAGTGGTAGAGGGTGAGATTTTCCAGGCAGCATGTAAAATGCCAACAACTAAGAGGACCTACCCCCAGGAGGAATCAACATTTGGGAAGTGGCAGAAGAGGGCAGTTTGCCCACACCCTGAACGAGGCCATTAGAAAGAGAACCAAGACAGTCAATATCATGTACATGGAACATGTGAGCACCAAGGCAAGGAAAAGCTCATGCTATCCAATGATAAAGCAGAAGAATTGTGTTGAAGAGAACTGGCATGTGAACATCAGATTTGTAACACTAAAGCCTCAACTAAATAAAAGGCATGAAAGAGCCTGGAAATTCAAATAGCATAATTTGAGACATACTAGACAATCAGAACATCAGACATTCTTCACATATGCATAAAAAGGAATCTGACTGGCTCATGTTTTCTTTCTCAGGAGCAAGAAGATTCTCTTCCTCAGAAGACGGACAAAGGAAGCATTTCTCAATGTCACTTGTAGAAAGACATATCCTATTGCCTGGTCAATAGATACTGAGAAAATCTGTTTTGAATAAATAAGTTAATGGTAAATAGGTTTGACCTGAGACTCTCAGGAAATTGGGGCCCCTAACGATACTGGTGGTTCCAGGAAGCACTAGGTAGAACTTCTACAAAGATGCAGTTTTTTTTTTTTTCCCCAGAAAACCTCCCACTGTTTTTATATATATTAAAGCCAGTCTCTAATTCTGTTTTTCTTCTTCTCCCACCATCTTAAGAATACTGATCTGGCAGTTTCTTATGAGGTCAAACATACATTTAAGATACCAATCAGCAATTCCACTTCTAGATATTTACTTTTTTAGTGAAATAAAAATCAGTGTTTATAATAAAAACCTATGTGTGAGTGCTTATGGCAGCTTTATTTGTGTCAAACAAAACTGCAAACAACTCAAATGTCCCACAGCTGGGGAATGGATACACAAACTGTGGTTATATTAGGTTGGTGCAGAAATAACTGCAGTTTTTAACCATTAAAAATAATGGCAAAAACTGCAATTACTTTTGCACCAATCTAATACATTTAGTGGAATACTCAGCAATGAAAGTGAATGGGATGATGACACGTCACAGCTTTGATAAGTCTAAAGCCATCTCCACAGGTCAAAGAAGTCAGACACTATGACTCCATTTATATAGCATTCTGGGGAAGGCAAAACTGTAGGGATGGAAAACATCGTAGGTTGCCAGGGGCTGGTAGTAATAAAAGGAGCTGACAACCAAGGAGCACTGGGAGAGTATTTTCTGGAGTAATAGAAATTTTCTATCTTGATTGTTGTGGTAGCTATTCAACTGTGTGCATTTGCCAATACTTGCATAACTGTGCACTAAAAATGGTGAATTTTACTGTATGCAATACAGAATATACCTTAATAAAAACAATGAGATAAAAAGAATACTGGCACGGGAATGAGAAGAACTGCAATCTAGTTTCAGTTATGTCACTAACTAGCTGTGTAACTAGGAACAAACCTCTAATCCTCTTTGGTTCTTGGTGCCCAAATCTGCAAAAGGAGACTGGACAATTTCTCAACAAGTCTATTGCTCCATTCTACAGACTTTCTTCTTTAAGCAAGGTGGTGGACCAGATGGCCTACTTCAGTTCAGATGGCCTACTTGAGTTGCTGAAGTATCATTGCGGAGGTGACTGGACTAAAATAGCTAGTCCGTACATATAGTTCTAAAAAGTCTTCTTGGATTAGAAAGTAGTGTTTCTAATTTTTGTTGTTCCAAAAGACAGAGCTTTGGGAAAGTCCATCTGGTTATGCAATTCCCGAGTAAAATTTGACACATATATTTGGACAATGTGAAAAAAGTTCTTCAGGAAACACTGATGTTTAATGAGCTATAACTGGCCCTGGTAAACAAACATACTATTCTTTTTTCATCTTATAGGCAGTAATTATAAAGGCATATGAGGATGGTAGCATCTTCTACTCACATCTGCCTAACTTGCCAGTTGAGACACTGTTTTCTATTGCCTGAATTTACCCAACCCTCATAGTTGCTGATATATTTTTACACTTTCTACATATTTGCAGCCAAGAAAGTCACTAAAAGGGACACTCCAAAAATAACCCTACACTACAGCATGAGAAAATAAAACAATAAAAATAATAATCTTGATGAAGACTTCAAAAGCTTGCATTTTTTTACTTTGTAAAGCAGGGGTCCATAAACAATGTGATAGCAATTTTTTTTTTTTTTACTGTGGTAAAAACCACATAGTATTAAATTTACTATCTTAAGCATTTTTAAGTATATAGTTCAGTCATGTTAAGTATATCTAAGTTGTTGTGCAACAGATCTCTATGAGGTTTCATCTTGCAAAACTGAAACTTGTACATGAAACACAAATTCCTCCTCCCCAAGCCTTTGTAGCCACTTTTCTACTTTGTTTCTATGATTTCGGCTATTTTAGATACTCCATATGAGTAGAATCATGCATTATTTGTCCTTTTGTGACTCGCTTATTTTGTTTAGCACGATGTCTTTGAGGTTTATCATGCAGCACGTGGTAGGATTTCCTTCTTTTTAAAGGCTGAGTAATATTGCATTTTGTATATATCCCGTGTTTTCTTTATCCATTCATCTGTTGATAGACATTTGGGTCACTTCTATCTCTTGCCTATTGTGAATAATGCTGCACTCAACATGGGTGTACAATTATTTCAAGATCCTGCTTTGAATTCTTTTGGATATGTACCCAGAAGTGAGATGGCTGTATCATATGGTAACTCTATTTTTAGTTTTTTGAGGAACCTCAATACTGTTTTCCATAATGGCTATACAATTTTATATTCCCACTAACAGTATACAAGGGATCCAATTTCTCTACATTCTTGCCAACACTAGTTATTTTCTGTTCTTTTGGTAGTGGCCATTCTAATGGGTGTGAGATGATGTGTGGTTTTGATTTGCATTTCTCTAATGATTAGTGATGTTGAGCATCATTTCCTATGCCTGTTGGCCATTTGTATACCTTTTTTGGAGAATTGTCTATTTGAATCCTTTGCTTATTTTATTATTTGGCTTGTTTTTTTTCCTTGTGTTGAGTTATAGATGTTTCTTATATATTCTGGATATTAACCCCTTTTCAGATATGTGATTTATATATATGTTCTATTCTGTGTTGTCTTTTCACTCTGTTGTTTCCTTTGATGTGTATCAGTAATTCTTTTTGTAAATAAAATTGTATTGGAACACTGCTATGCCTAATTCATTTAAGTATTGTCTATGTTTGGGTTTTGCCTAGTGGGGGTAGTTGCAACAGATACCATATGGCTGGCAAAGACTAAAATACTTACTAACTGGTCCTTTACAGAAAGGGTTTGCCAACCTCTGTCATAGAATATGCGATGAACTCTATTATATGGTTTCTACATAAAATCTCATTTAATAACCACCTGGAGATGGAAATTGTTAGCCCATTTGACATAATAAAGGCAATAAGGCGTAATGGGTAAAAGTTTGCTGTGCAGTCAGACGGACCTGTGCTATGCTTTTTACTAGTTGTCTGACTATGAGTATATTACTTAACCTCTTCATCCTCTTTTATACGCATATGTAAATTATTGTGATGGTTGCACCACTCTCTTTACACACTAAACATCACTGAATTTTAAGCCTTAAGTGGGTAAATTGTATGTTATGTGAATTATATCTCTATAAAGATGTTATAAAAATAAGGATTATTATAAATGTATGAGGTTGATTAAATTACGTGGCTTCTATTACTGATAGCCAACAATATTCTGCATTTACTGTCATACTGTACCGAGTGATTTATATATCTTAGCTCCCTTAATTCTTGCAACATCCCTATTTGGTGAGCACAGCAAAATGTGTTAGGTACGGGATTTAAAATTTGGGCCTGTCTGATGCCAAAATTCACCCTTTTTCCTTCTTGTTTCTTTTTAAAAATTTTATTCCTTTAAATAGTTAATATACTCGTACATTTCATAAAACAAAGTGACATAAAAGGCACACACCCTCTCTCCATCCACCATCTTCCCTGTCCCACAGGTGCAGCTTGTATTAGCTTCTTGTACATCATTCAGCATTTCCTTAAAACAAAGCACATATGGATATACATTTTTATTTCCCCCTCTTTGGCAAAGGTAGCATACTATAAGCATTGTTCAAATATAGTATACATTGTTCTGCACCTTGCTTTTTTCTCATCTCATAGCATCCCAGAGATCCTACCATATTAGTATTCTTCATTCTCGTATTTATAGCTGAGAGTACACCAACGCCTGGGTGTACCATAATTTAATTCACTATTCCCCTCAAGATGGACAGTTAAGTTGTTTCCAAGAAACTATATTTTGAAATTGCCTCCAAAGGCAAGAAGAAAACTCCTAAGAAATGCAATCATTTTTAAAATAAATTCCTTTCCTCAAAAATGGACTTCTTTGAAAGTGATAACTCTTCTTAAAATGTGTTGGTTAGTAAATATTTGTTAACTATCAATGCAATGGTCTAAATGTTATGTCTCCTCAAAATTTATATATTGAAATCCTAACCCCCAAGGTGATGGTATTGGACGGTGGGGCCCTTGCTTGGTGATCAGATCATGGGGGTGCAGCCCTCATGTATGTGATTGGTGCTCTTGTAAAAGCAGCCCCACAGAGATCCTGCCCCACGTGACATTACAAGGATTAGAAGGCCATCTGTGAGGAAGTGGGCCCTCATCAGACACTGAATCTGCTGGCGCCCTGATCTTGGACTTCTCAGTCTCCAGAATTGTGAGAGAGAAATTTTTGTTGTTTATAAGCTACCTAGATTATGGCATTTTGTTACCGCAGCCTGAACATGTTAGATAATCAACAGCAACACAAAATTAAATGCATTACACCAGAGTGACAGCCCCACATGAGCCACGGAAGGATACTCCATCTCTATGGATAAGAACTGTGATTCACCCTCTTTAAGAGGGAAGCCCAAGGATTTCCAAAAACATTGCAAAGTCTTTGTTTGTACTTATTCAGCATATTGTTTCTGTCGAGTAATATTTACAGAGATGAAGAATCAAATATTCATTACTGAAACATCTATTACCCCTATGGTGAATTTCTATATGATACATATTTTAAACTAATCGGTTCACCTGAGTAGAATGAAATTCTAATATTTTTATTATAGCAAACCTAGACCCAAAATATTTTAACGCTAATCCGACTGTCTTTAGAACTTCTATTATTAGTCATAAAACATAAAAACAACTTATCAATTTTGCTTCCTTTTTTTAAAAAAAAAAAAACTATTACTTCAATAAGGCTATGTATTTTCTGAAGGATGCCTGGCATAACATGAGTTTGAGCATTAACATGTGAAGAACCAGCTCACGCCTGTAATCCCAGCACTTTGGGAGGCCGAGGCCGATGGATCACTTGAGTCCAGGAGTTCGAGACCAACCCGGCCAAAATGGCAAAACCTCATCTCTACTAAAAATACAAAACATTAGCCTGGTGTGGTGGTGCATGCCTGTAATCCCAGCTACTTGGGCAGCTGAGACATGAGAATCACTTCAATCTCGGAGGTGGAGGTTGCAGTGAGCCAAGACTGCGCCACTGCACTCCAGCCTGGGCAACAGAGTGAGACTCTGTCTTGAAAAAACCAAAACCAAAACCAAAAACCCATGTGAAGAACAAGCAGTAAGAAAGGTAATATCAGCACAGACAAAATACCCAAGAGCTAGAGAACAATGCGGTCTTCCAAAGGGAACTGAGTGAAAGAATTAAAAATGTACAGCTTTTCAAAGCTCAAGAAAGTGACAACAACAACTGAATTGAAAGGGCTGAACTGGGCATTATCTTCCCAGAACACATACGTATATTTAGCTTAATAGACCTGAGTACTATCTTAGGAAAAATCTTATATATTATGCATATATAGGGCAATGAGAGCTGTAGAAAATGATTCTCCAAAGCAAACACACTGCAGGCTGACACTAGTAGAGGAAAAGGGTCAAAGGCACACACAATGCATCACACGTGAGTTTAGGTCTTCTTCTATAGATCATCACCAGAGAGAAAAAGAATGAGCTGCAAAAACCATAGGCACTAAACAGAAGCTGGGCAGCTATGCTTGTGGTTGAAGCTTAAAAAAATGCATATGTGTATTTTCTGATTATAATTTTAATATGAATTTGCAGAAGATTTGGAAAATATAGAAAAATAAGAATTTAAGTCACCCACTTATCCCACAATCCAGAGAGATCCTTTATTAAAATGGTTGGCATATTTACTTGCAGTCCTTTTTTTCTGTACTTATAAGAATATATGGTTTTTACAAAATTGGGCTTTTATTATGCATACAATTTTACACATGAGCTTTCCCCCCACCTTGTATGACTTAAGTAATTTCCCATGTTGTCACGTATTCTTTAAAGAAGTAATTTTAATAACTGGGCATTATACTGAATCTTATGAATTTAAGCAGAATTACTTGATTCTTTTCATATTGCTGGACCTCTAGGTTGCTTGTAAATTTTCCATTTTCCAAATAGCACTGTGATAGACTTTCTTATCATAATCTTCGTATTTCTATCTACTTCTTAAAAGAAGCTTAAAAGCGTATCAGTATTTCACATTCAAATTTAAATCACTTAGTATACCAGTAAACTCACCATTGGAAGTCTCTGGGGGCAAAATGCAAACAATGCATATGAAACAAACAATACTATTTTATGATCACTTGAAGTCTATATTTATCCTTCTAGAATAGTCATCTTTCAGGGAGCACATTATTTCCTCTAGGCAAATGGACTATTACTAGGTTAATCTAAATGCAATAACATGAAACTTGGCTGACCCAGATTTCTCCAATATCAGTATGCATGCAATTACAATATTCTGCAGAATGACAAATACTCAAGGCTCTCAAAAACACATATTTTATCATCCTTTCATTTAAAATGATGTACAATGGACACTAAAATAAAACAAAGTTTATAGCCAATGAAGTTTGATAGCATCCAAATCTTATGTAGACATATAAGTTACATATAGTGTAACTTAAGGCTTTCTTCGAATTCTAGCTTTGTCACTTCCACAGTTATTGAGATCTTAAGTGCTCTCATCATATTGAAGTTATTTATAATTCCTGTTAAGAATTATATACTCTTAACAGTCTAGTTTTAGATTCACTGTAGTCTATTTTAAAAATTATTCCACTTTCAAGAAGCTAAATGGGGTTCTTACAATCTCTAAAGTGTGTGTGTATAATACATTCATGTATAGTTATACATATCTAAAATGTTTTTCTCCCACTAACTGGTGAAAAGCAAAATAAAAATACAACAAAAACTCCACTTACATCACTGGTCACCGTAACTATAGAATCACTCAAATTCTAAAGCGCCCTCACAATTGGCGCAGGTGAAGATAGCTAGAGCTGGACTGTACAGTTGTGCAGGCTGCACACTATACAACTCTAGTGAGTACAATCGTACCCTGATTGATGTGACTGGTATTCTCTGGGGTTGTGCAGTATACAATCCATACAGCTGTATGTGACAACCTTGAAGTTAGCTCAGGTAATTCTGTTTGCTCATCCATTACTTATTTGTGCATCCTTCTCTCTAGTGAGCTATAAAAAAAGTTTTCAAAGGGAAGTAATCTTTAAATCTGTATACTATTTTCTATGAAGGAAATTCTGCGAAGAAACAACAACAAATTCTCCCTGACTCCCATCTGTCCTAATAGTAAGGTGCTCTTTCTTCTCATCTCCCCTTCCATCCACCCATCAGGAAGCAACAGGGTACCTTGTGTGAGTAACTGTAGATTTCTGACTTCTTCTCGCACCTTCAGCTGGAGTACCTGTTGTAAGATGTGCTGCCGGAGGTTCTCCTGGGCAATCCCCATTCGCTCGAGCTTTTTGTCAGTAAGTCTCAGCAGGGCTCGCCCTGCAGGGTTTTGAGAAATAAAAGGAAAAGCAAATGAACTACTTGCTGAAGAAAGATGTCCATTTTGGTCTTGACTAACCCTGCCATCACAGAAGTTTCTACCTAAACACAGACATTTTAGAATAAAGGTCCTCCATTATTATTGCTGACACAAATGGATTATCTGGGTGAAAAAAATATACATATTTAAAAGAGAACCCTAACTTTTAATTGAACATTGGGAAACCCCACTGACTCACACATTCAGTTAGAATGTGTGACTCATACATTCAGTTAGATAAAATAGGAAAACCTTAACCTGGATATTTGGGTCACAAATTGCAGGTTGCCATAGAAACAATGCTCTTCATTGGGGGCTGGATTCTCAGGCTGGCCCACAGGAGCCCAAGTCACTGACAACTCACTTACAACCCAGCTGAAGAACTGGGTGCTCTAACAGTGGTATATATAGAAACTCTAGCAATGCGTGACACAGGATATAATAACATTTCTGTGAAATACGCATTTAAAGTCCAGTTTTAATCTGCAGGCAATTGACACTCCTGCTGTACCCCTGGCATTGGGCTGGAGGTTCCATCTCTAGCCGGTGGGAGCTATGCCTTAATCCCAATTACTGGCCTAATGCAAGCGTTCTAGCAGGCCTGAGAGGGAGAAGAGTAGAGTAAAAGGGCATCCAAAGAGTTCAAAAACAAGGCACCTCGAGGTGTGAGTGCCTGCAGTGTGCAGACACCCTGGGCTATGGTCAGCTGGCATGGCCTCTCTTCAACCTTTCTTTCCCTGTATACTTCTCTTCCTACTGTGATTTCCATCAAATTCTCCTCCACTCTATGCTTGCCCTAAAATAAGCATATTTCCATTTTGAGGGTTTACTGCAAAGAATAAAAAGAGTGATCATTGCTAAATGCCCACAGCACCACCCACTACTCTTCTCCGACATTCCTACTCATCACATCTGCAGATTTTTTCTCATTTCCACAGATGAAGAAGAGACAGAGGCAATTCCACGTGACGAATGATGTCTTTAGGTATATTATCATATACATTTCACAAGGAGACACGTGAATGGAGAAAACCAGTTAGCAGCAGCTTGTGTTGTTTATGCTTCTAGTTTCCTTCCTTTTAACCTTTGCTAAGTGCATCAGTCAGGATAAGTTAGTTTATATGCTGTTGTAAAAAACAATTCCAACATATTAGTGGCTACAACAAACTTTACTTCCAGTTTATTCTGCATGTTAACTGCAAGTCTACCCATCTTGAACGCTGCTGATCAATGTAACAAGAGGGAGAAGAGAAGGTGCTGGAAGATCTTCATGCCATCAATGAAATGCTCAGCTTAGAGTTATTTATAAATCATTGGCCAGAACTAGTTGCATGAACATTTCCACCCACAAAAGGGCCACCAATTGTACTCCCAACATGTGCCCAGAAGTGACATGTTTAACAAGCAACACTAGTGAGAATTATGCTAATAGAGATGTGGCCCTGGGCCAATGCCTGGAGGGGAAGTGAGTTCTTGGATGTGCGCATGTTTGCGGTGGTTGGGGGTGGAGGTCTGAAGATTCAGTGGAACCTGCATTTGTAAGGGGAATCCTACATAACTACAGCTCAGGCTTGGAAACACCAGGCAGATCATGGTGGTCATGAGAAAAGGAAGGAAAGAACAAAATCGGACTCGAGTAATTTCCATTGCTTTCTATGGCTGGTGGACTAATGGGCCCCTAAAGATGTCCATGTTCTCATCTCTGGAACCTGTTAATTTCTCACCTTACATGACAAAAGGGACTTTGCAAATGTGATTAAGGTAAGGAGGATCTTGAGATGGCAGAGTATCTTTCATTATCCAGGTGAGTCCAATCTAATCACAAGGGTCCTTAGAAGTGAAAGAGGGAGATGGGAGAGCCAGAGAGACATGTGACAATGGATGCAGAGGTCAAAGTGAAGCGGCCAAGAGCCAAGGAATTCAGGCAGCCTCTAAAAGCTGGAAAAGGCAAGGAAATGAATTGTCTCCCAGACCCTATAGAAAGCAGCTCCACTAACATGCTGAATTTAGCCCTATGAGACCCATTTTTGGACTTCTGACCCCCATAAGTGTAAGACAATAAATTTGTGTTGTTTAAAGTCATGGGAGTTTGTGATAATCTGTTACAGCAGCAGTTGGCCTTGTGACTGGAATTTACATGTTTTTAAGAAGTCAAACAGATGGCTTTTGATTTCCTTTCCTTTCCCCATTTCTGGCTGCTGGCACACACAAACGTAAATAGTAGAGGAATGCTAAGGAGAGGTGAGCCTGAGTGCCTGGCTTCCAGGACAGCCCTGCAGTCCAATGCTCTGCTCACTGTCAGACCTCAGTCCAGAAGTTTCACTCAGAAAACAAAGAATAGGGCTTAAATATCACTTATATGGATAATTGGCCTCCAAATAACAGACTCTACGTCTTTACACATGTCATAAACTTACAAATACTGCATAAAACATCCCTGAAGCTCCTATGATCTTAATCCCTTCCAACATAAAAATGTAGATCACCCTCCCTCCTTTCTGTTCCCAATTATTTGGGCTGTGGTTTCACAAGCTGTGGCATTTCCTAGCAAGAGCTGCCGAGGCGCTGATAAGACACACGGCTGCTTTTGTCTTAGGCTGGCTGGGCCATCGTTAGAACACAGTGTTAAGGCATCAGAGCGAGGGTTTTGTTCCAGTGCACACAGCTCAACTTTCCTTTGTTTGATGCCTTCCTGTAAACCTGTAGCCCCAGCCTTTCCATAAATGCATCTGATTGGTCAAAGTATGGATACATAGCCCTACTAGAATGTTATTTCTACTTTGGTGGGTTAATAGCATTGGGTTTAAATATATGAGTCAGAAAATTCTGTCAGTTATAAAAGTCTGTTCATTTTCTGACTGTGTGATACAAACAATCATGCTTATGAACAGTTCACATATTAAATGTCCAACTGTTCAAATTATTTAATCCAAATCCTGAGAATATAATTATTTCTACTCTGTCAGAAGAGAAATTGAGAAGTTAAAGAATATTTAAAACATGAGAGCTAGTCCTAATTTTTCCCACTCTATATTCGGTTGTGCTTTACCTTCCTTGGTAGGAAAATAAAAGGGTTAGTTTTCAAGAAAGATTAAGGATAAAATTTGTTTTAAAATTTCCTGATAAAATCACTTCTAGAAAAGATCATGATCTGTATACCAAAAATCTTATTAACAAAATCTGATTCATGGTCTTCTTTGGATGGTTTCCACAGATTGATGGTTCTGGAAAATTTTTGTAATAATTAAATTATTTCTAGGAGTAAATGTCCCATCAATCTCCTATTCCACCACCTCCTGCTGAATACAAAATAAACGAAGGTCCAAATAAGTGTGGTACTGTTTTGATGAGGTATCAAGGAAGTGATACGCAATCATCAAATTATTTTATAATTTATGTTAATTTTTGTTGTTTATCATAAAATTCAATTGTTAGTTCAACAAACAATTATCGAGCACTCACTAGGCCTCTGTTACTTTGACACTCCCCCTGGGTACAGTGATGAACACAGCAGACAGGGTCACTTTTGAAGCCTTCAGGCTGACAAGGAAAGTAGCACATGGCAAATGTCTACAAGTATGTGATGAATCCTAAGAAAGGCAAATATAGAAGCTCAGAACAGGGTGATCTAACCTAGTCTGGGCACCAGGAAGCTGTTAATGAGTAATGAACATGTAACCTAGGACTTAAGGAGGAAGCAAGAGTTGGACAAAACCTACTGATAGAGCAAATATTTTTTTAAAGTTGCCACATGAATGAAGAGGGGGGCTGCCATCGTAGACAGACAACACAGGAGCACCGTCCCAGCGTGAACATTCCCTTCCTTTGCTCACAGGAGTCTCTTGGCCACCTTGCTCTGTGGTCCTCTGCCAATACAGAGAAGGACCAAGGAGTGACAAATAAACTCAATCTCAAACAAGAAGCACCAATTGAATTGCCTGATAGCATCAAACTTGTTATAACAGTAATTAGGTGACCTGGGCTGCTGGGCCCTTCACCAACTCACAGACTCTTGGGGTTAGAAGAAGCTTAAAGTTTTTCACATTGCTCTTACTCCCTGCCTTTTACTCTTTTCCATTATTAATTATTTATTGATCACCATTATGTACCTGCCACTATTTGGGGTGCTGTGATATGGAGATGAGTAGTGTCTTCCGCCTGCACGGAGCTCACCATTTAGTGTGGGAGGAAGATGACATACAAGTAAACCGACAACTAGATCTAGATCTAGAGACAGACGTATGATCCCAGATAGTCATAAGTGCTCTGAAGAAAAAGCAGAATGAAGGGGCAGACAGGGACGCCTATTAAAAAGATGGGGGCTATTGTAGTTGGGGTGGTTAGGATAGGAAAGGCCTCTCTGAAGGGGTGAGGCTGGAACTAGAAAGGAGAATGAGGGAATAGAAGTGTCAATGCAATTCGAGGAATGACAGGGAGACTAGTGTCACTAGGCAGAACAGGTGAGATAAGAGAATGGTCAGAAATGAGGTCTCAGAGAAGACAGGGTCAGATCACACAGGGCCTCGGAAGCCCTGGAGAGGACTTTGGATTTTACTCTTCTGAATCTGGAAAGTTGTGAGCAAGGATAACTTGGGCATGATATCAGGTATTAAAAGAATCCCTCTGGTCACTATGTGGAGAATGGATTCGAGGCAGAGGTATACGTAGGAGCAAGGAGGAGTCCGCGGACTATCATAGTCATCTAAACAGGAGGTAATGGTGTCTTTGTACTGAGGTGGCGGGGAAGAAGTAATAAGAAATAGTAAAACTCTGGATATATTTTTAATAATTTTTACAATGCCCAGAAGTGGGGTCTGAGGGAAAGACAGACATCAGAGATGACTCACATTTTCAACCTGAGCCACCAATGGCTGGGGGCACCATTTCCGAGCAAGAAATTGAGTCACTGCTCAAGAGAGGATGCATTGGAAGGAGGAAATCCTGGTAGTTTTACTGCTATTTTTTCTTTAGAGAGCACTTGGGATATGGAAAAGAATAAACACGACAGAATTAAACAAAGAAAAAACAATTAAAATATTATCCTTTTCTTGAATGCTCTTATTCCTTCAAGACTCACCTCGAACCCCAAAGCTCTGAGTTATCTGGGGGTAAGGTAAGCATAGGCATATCCTGGCGGAACTTAGAGAAATCAGAGGGACCTCTTACAACCCAGCTCTGTATTGTTTAGCCTTATTAGGTGACCTCAGAGTTAAAAACATTCCCCCAGAACTCCTTGTAGAGGCTCGGGCCAGGGAATATTCAGTGAGGATGTTCCCGCAGCAGGAATATGGTACTCTGCTAGCAATCTTGGAAAATTAGAGTTTTGCTGCAATCTGAAGCTTGAGCATACATAGAAAAAGCATGACTGTGTGTGCTCCACTAGAATGCCAGTAACACAAGAGCAAATGTGATGGTTACTTTTATATGCCAGCTTGACTTGGTTATGAGGTGCCCAGGTACTTAGTCAAACATTATTCTGGGTGTTTGGGGATGGGATTAAAATTTAAACTGGTGAAGTGGATAACACAGACTGCCTTCCATAATGTGGGTGGGCCTCATCTAAGCAGTTGAAGGCCTGAGTAGAACAAAATGCTGACCCTTTCTAGACTAAGAGAGAATTCTCCTGCCTGATGGCCTTTGCACTGGGACATTGGTTCTTAATTTTATAGCAGCCTGCCAGCCTTTGGACTCAAACTAGGATGTTAGCTCTTCCTGGTTCTACAGCAGCTTCTAGCCTTTCAACTCCAACTGGGACACTGGTTCTGCAGATTCTGGATTTGCCAGCCTCCATAATTACATACGCCGATTTTTTATAATAAATCTCTCTCTGTATGTACATGTATATGTACATGTACATGTATATGTATATGTATATGTATATGTATATGTATATGTATATGTATATGTATGTATACATATGCTCATACTGTATATATACCCTCTTGGTTTTGTTTCTCTGGAGAGCACTAATATGCTGGGGGGGGTCTCTCCTGTCAGGGGCCCTGTTACCCCAAGGATTCCCTGGTGCTGCCTGTGTGCTGGCACACAGTAGTGCTCATAAGTATTTATTGAGCACATATCCTTAGTGCCACTAAATTAACATAAAGGTAATCTTCTTTACCACAAATTGATTCTCTCAAGACTACTAAATTACTTATATCAGAAAAGATGTAAAAGACTTGATTGGAAGCTGTCGGCTAAAACAACAAGAAGAAACTGAACATATAGAGGGAAGAGGCTCCATTTCATTGTGGTGACCACAGAAACAAATGCCAGTCGAAAGCAATAGAGAACACAAGACTAAACGAGGCTTCAAGAAAGATGAGTGCCTTTTTCTGTTTTTGAATACACACCAACTGAGACTGGAAACCATGCCGAGCAGATGAGCAGCAAGAAAAGGTGAGGGATAATTGAGTCACAGAGCAGTTTATTCATTTCCTATAGTTGCCATAACAAACTATCACAAACACAGGGGCTTCAAACAATAGGAATTTACTCCTCAGAGTTCTGGAAGTCAGAAGTTCAGCATCTGTTCCATTGGGCTAATATCAATGTGTCAGAAGGGCCACACTCCTTCTGGAAGCTGTAGGACACAATACGTTCTCTGATGTGCCTGTTTCTGCCAGCTGCCAGCACCTCCTTGCATGTGGCCACAAATCTCTGCCTCCATTCTCCTATCAACTTCTCCTCTTGTGTGTGTATAATCTCACTCTGCCTTTGTCTTACAAGGGCACTTGGGATTGGATTTGGGGCCCATCTGAATAACCTGAGATAATCTTCCCTTGTGAAGATCCTCAACTTAATACATCTGCAAAAACCCTTTGTCCTTGTAACATTTTCAGGTTTCAGGGATTAGGACCTGATGCTGTTGGGTGGATATTATTCAGCCTATCACAGTTGAAAGGAACATTTGAGTTTCTGACTAGGGCACAGGATTCATTGTGCTCCACATGGAGAAGTGAGGCACAGAGAAAGTGTCCTGCCTAAAACAGCACAGAAGATGAGGCAGAGACTTAGGTCTAGACCATGTCTCTAACTTTTTCAAGCCCGGCCTGGTCTCTGGTCTCTATTCCAGGTGCCCTTCATCTTTTGCTCAGAGAATTGCAACAGACAGCCTGGCACAACTTTTCAAGATAAATGATTGCATGTCATAAGGCATGATTGGAAATGACAGGGGAAGCTGGAGGTGAGCCAAGAGTGGCCTCAGACCCTGTCCTATTAGGAAATCTCAGTGCCACTGCATGTGGTTGGGGGGTGCCACTTTTCCCAGAATAGGATGAATTACAAGGCCTCTTTTCTGCCAGAAATAGATCATTGGACAGTTCCCCAAATAAATGGCCCTTTGTGCACTGGGTTAGCTCCTAAACTGCTCTCAGGTAAACGCCTGGGTCATGCGCTAAGCAAATGCCTCTTGCTCCACTGCAGTCCTGGCTGGGCCACAGCAACAGGCACAGGGCATACAACCAGTGTCCCATAGCCCAAACTTGTGTTCCTCCAATCATGCCCATTACTCCAAAATTGGAATTTTGGGAACAAAGAAACAGAAGCAAAATCACAAAAGCATGGGATCACAGCTAAAAGGTGTAGATAAATGCCTAGGAAAGCACAATCTGAGTCTTAATTTACTCATCTCTGCAATGGGGATGAAAACTACACTATCTCATAGAATGACCATGAGACTCAAATGAAATAATACATACATAGGACTTTTGCAACTTGGAACCACAATAACACAACTTGGATACTACTGTTTCTTGACTGGCCACCACCTCTTCTTACCCTTCCTCCTCCTCCTCGTCCCCTCCTCCTCCTCATAATTGTAGTAATAATACCAAATGCCTATGGTGCAGTTACTCTGTTAAACACTATTCTAGTAGCTTTACATAGATTATCTCATTTTCAACAGTTTTCTGAAGGTACTATTATTATCTATTATTAACAGCTATAAAACAGCTAAAGGCCTTATACCTAATAACCCGCAGTTCTGGGATACAAATATAGGCAGAAGTCGTGCTCTGAACCACATCCCTGAACTGCCACCCAGAGATTCTTTACACAAACCTATGTACTCCTCAAGGCCACTTCTTACATAGGGAACAGAACTCATGAGCAAATGAGAGGCTGAGGGTCAGGAAAACGTCTTCATCTCTGAGGGCTCAAATGCAAGCAGTGGGAACATTGTCATAGCATCACTATGCACAAGGGTGTAATGGTTCACTTGGTGGAGAATGACAGGGAAATGATGGGTCTCTGAAAGCAGCCATCAAACAGATTCATAGACTGTTTGTATGTGTACCATGGACTGAACCAGCTATACTACTGGAAACTAGTAGACAAGGATAAATAAGATAATTTCTTTGCTAGAGGGACAAACATAGGTTCTTTGCAAGCCCGTAAGAGGGGCATTTAACTCATCTGGCGACCTTGAACAAAAAACAAAAAATCAAGATGGTTAGTAGGAAGGGAATTCAAGGCACAGGGAACAGCATAGGCAAAGATGGAGACCGAAGAACCAGGAGCTCTATGTGGCTGTGTGTGAAACCTGCAGCAAGGAGTTGCTGCAGGGCTATACACGCCATTTCATGCTTGGTGTTAGTCTCTTTCTTTATTTTTACCTTTCACCACAAAGCAGCAGAGGTGAGATACAAGTGATGATATTCCCAATAGTAAAACCCTCCATTTGTAGAACTAATATTATAAACACTTCATTTGTGCCTACACTACATCTCTGCTTATTTCTGATAAAAGCAGCTCTCTTTTGTCTTTTGAGAGCTGCTTTTTCTCACCTGGTGGGGTTTTTAACAGTTAAAAGCAATTTCCCTGTAGTACTTTTTACTTCTAGAGTACTATATAATTTTCTTGCTTATTATGTTTATCTTTGGATTCACTCCCACCCCTTCCCATAATGTAAGTAAGCTCCATGAAAGCAGGGATTCCTTGAGGTTCTCAAGCACCTCGCTAGCGCCTTACTCAATGTAGGAACTAAAAAGATACTTGTTAAATTAATCCTGGGTATGTGAGCCAGACCAGAATATCTACATTTCTTTGCTGAGATCATTATGGCCACTAAGAAGAAAGTTTTCTTTTTTTCTTCAACTATGTCCCAAGGGAAAATACAATGCCAGACTTGCTGTTAGTGGCTGTCTTTACCACCCTATGGAGGGAATTTCCTAGAGAATTAAGCCAACAGAGAGACCAGAGCTGGGAAAGAGTAAAGTGGGGTGAGAGGAGAAAGGCAGAGAAAAAAAGAGAGAGAGAAAGAACATTATTTGGTTTCTCGAATACAGCCTGGCCTGAAGTCAGATACCCCTGCACTCTTGGTTATGTAAGTCAATATGAGGCAGGGATGGGGATAAGCTAGTTGAGCTCATTTGAATCACTTGCACCAAGAGAATCTTGACTTAAACATCCTAGTTTATGAGGGATTCTCAGTTAAGTCACAGTACTCCATCTCTCTCCACATTTCACAAAAGCCTATCATGGTGTAAGTGGGTAAGAATGATGTGAACCTATAGTAATTGGTTCTCAAAAAGTTAAACATCGGTAAATGTATTTTAGTTAGAATTTCTTACAAATTATTTGAAGTACACCTTAATCTGACGCATATTTATGTATGCTTGATGCATCAGGGCAACCTCCTTATAAAATTAGACCAGAGGTCATAAACTCAGATGCTCTTGTCAGGATAACATAATTGTGTGAAGAGAACTGCTCTAAGGGATGACTAAGAAAAGGTAGACTGAAGCTGGGTGTGGTGGCCTATGCCTGTAATCCCAGCACTTTGGGAGGCTGAGGCAGGCAGATCACTTGAGGTCAGGAGTTCGAGGCCAGCCTGGCCAAGATGGTGAAACCCTGTCTCTACTAAAAATTCAAAAAAAGAAAAAAAAAATTAGCCAGGCATGGTGGTATGCACCTGTAGTTCCAGCTATTGGGGAGGCTGAGGCAGAAGAATCACTTGAACCCGGGAGGAGGAAGTTATAGTGAGCTGAGACCATGCCACTGCACTCCAGCCTGGGTGACAAGAGCAAGACTCCATTTCAAAAAAGAAAAAAAAAAATAGGAAAGATAGACGGTAGTGGACTGGACAATTTTTTTCCCTAAAATGGGCAATTCCAATCCATTCTTGCTATGCTAGAATACAAGCTAAGTATTGCTACTTCTTTTATTTTTAAGTTAGATACAAGTGAAAATCCAGAAGGTCTATGAAATCTCCCAATTTAAAATTGGCTAATTTTTTCCATACTATGAGAGCCAAACAAATTACGTATATTTGGGTCATAGTTGGCTTACAAGTTGCTACTTTCAAATTTAACTTTTTTTTTTTTGAGACGGAGTCTCGCTCTGTGGCCCAGGCTGGAGTGCAGTGGCACGATCTTGGCTCACTGCAAGCTCTGCCTTCTGGGTTCATGCCATTCTCCTGCCTCAGCCTCCTGAGTAGCTGGGAAAATAGGCACCCGCCACCACGCCCGGATAATGTTTTTGTATTTTTTAGTAGAGATGAGGTTTCATCGTGTTAGCCAGGATGGTCTCGATCTCCTGACCTCGTGAGCCGCCCGCCTCAGCCTCCCAAAGTGCTAGGATTACAGGTGTGAGCCACTACACCCTGCCCAAATTTAACTTTTAACCTTCCTTCTTCCATGTCCCTCCAACTTTCAGTGCAAAGGAATTCAGGCAGCCTTGTTTGCAGGGTTTCGGCTGACTTTAGGAATGGACTCCAAGTTCTGTGATTCCATTCTGTGTAGCTTATTCTAAATCAATAGCCAACCAAGACCAAGTCTGAGCTAGTCCTTCATTTTTCATAACCTAGAGATGCATTGCAAATCCAGCTTCTTAAGTAACCCCCAGCCCAACGTCTGATTTCCTGAAGGTGACTACGAATCACCCAATACCAGAGCTAGCAAGGACTGAAAGGTCAGCCAACCCATTGCCTCATTTCCTGGCAAGAATACACACAAAACCTTCCAAGACCAATAAGTCTCCTCGCACTTCTACCTGAGAGCACAGCCTATCGTCAAGCCCGGTCACTCACTTGGTTACATTTAGATGATTAGCAGTTAATTGAAGGCCCCTTCTCTGGGCCAAGGAAGAGAAGGGTTAATGGAAATTTGCACTGCAGTTACTGTAATTTACCACACTGATGGGAACTGTATATTGATTTTTTTTACCTGTCTTGGGTAAAAATACTATTTTAGACAATCTATTATTTTGGCTGAATATATTCAGGTGCTGATGTTAACAGGAGAAAATTGGAATAACATTAATTCCCACCTGAAATATAAATTCAGAAAGAAATATATTACAGTGCTTTTCAAACAGAAAATGTGACCCTGCATTGTTTTTAGCTCTCCAAGAAGGAATACACAGCTCACACACAGGAAGTTAAAGGTTAAATATTCTACAGTGTTTGTTAGTACATGTAATTACCAAATCCCATCCAAAAAATTAATTTTTAAAAACCCTAAAAGGTTTTGTTTGGGAATTTTGTCTTAGTCCCTGGGACGACTCAGTAATTACTTGCCTTGTACCTCAGAGCAGATTTTTCAAGCCAAGAAGTCTAGTACCAACATAACGGAGACTATAATGGAATATTTATGATAAAATAAACAACTTTCAAGGTCTTTTCTGTTTTTGATAGGTAGACCAAACCTCTTGGTACTTTTATTTGTCAACATTTGTATGCACTGGTTTGGGATTCTCTGTTTATTAAGTGTCACTAGGTGGTGAGAAACCCACTGGGCATTAGACATCTTTTTAAATTAATTGCCAAGAAGCATGTAAATGTCTATTAACAAGCATCTTCTTGCCCCTCAATATTTTACTTTGTGGTCATAACAATTAAACACATAAGCACAGTGTTCACATGCCAAAGAGAACAGGCACTGGGCACGCTGGTTCCTACATGTGAATCAATTTGAGCCAGTTCCCAAAGCCAAAGTACTGTTCAAAAATTTTTAAGTCTACTTTGACATTCTTTCTCTAATACTGAGGGATCTGTATTTCCTTAAACTTTTAAATGATAAATGTTATCAGTATCAGGGACTTCTTAGGTAGAAAAATTAACAAGTATTGTCACAGCTTCAGATATATTCAACAGAAGAGACAGTAACAGTACTTTTGCCTTCATGGAGCTTAAAAATTACCCAGAAATGTAAGACCAGCAGGTATTAAATAGCTACAAAAACAATAATGTGATAAAACTCTCTAGCCATGACCATGAAGATCATGAGATACATTAGGAAAGTTCTGGTTAAAAAAAAAAAAAAAAAAAAAAAAGAGGTCTTGGGTTTGGAGTTGAAAGCCCAGGGCTGGATTAGCCAGTCATTAGCTACACGGTCATTGCTGTGATAATTTACCCATCTAGGATTGCGTTTCTTCGCTGGCAAAATGGGAATAATATGACACCCTCTATCCCCATGTTGTGCTGAGTAACTACTCACAGCGGTAAGCACAATTAAAAGTACTGTTGGCTGGGCGCAGTGGCTCACGCCTGTAATCCCAGCACTTTGGGAGGCTGAGGCAGGCGGATCACAAGGTCAGGAGATCAAGACCATCCTGGCCCACATAGTGAAACCCCATTTCTACTAAAATACACACAAAATTTAGCCGGGCCTGGTGGTGCGCACCTGTAGTTGCAGCTACTCGGGAGGCTGAGGCAGGAGAATCACTTAACTCGGGAGGCAGAGGTTGCAGTGAGCAGAGATCACGCCACTGCACTCCAGCCTGGTGCAGAGTGAGACTCCGTCTCAAAACAAACAACCAAAAACAAAAAACGAAAAACAAAAACCTGTCACTGTCTTCAGGAAGCAGACCTAAAGAAAGGTAAGAGGTCACCCAAGACCCTATGGGGAGCTGTGTAGCTTACACCAAAACTATGATGGGAGCACCTGAAAGGATGGGATCCTGATGATGACCCTGGGAAATCTTTCTAATGATAGAGGGGTAAAAAGAAAATGGCAACTCTATTTATTACATGTCAAATTTCAAAAGTCATCAACATGATATGCAAATAGACAAACTTTTCTGCTTCACTTTATCTAGAACAGGGGATTACTGACATTTGGGGCTAGGTGATTCTTTGTGATAGCAGCTACCTTATGCACTGCAGGATGCTGTGTGGCATCCTTGGCCTCTACCTACTAGATGACAATAATACTCCCCACCCCTACTTGTGTTAATCAAAAATGTCTCAGATTTTTGGCAAAGGTTTGCTGGAGGATGAAACTGCCCCTGGCTGAGAACCATTGGTTTAGGAGTTTGCTTTCAACCAAGTGATTCACCAAATGTTAACTCAAGGGCCAGAATAATCCTCAGTGTTAGGGGTTTATAGGACTCAGGTTGCTGAGGAGGGAAAACAACAAAAAACTTACTTTTGGCAAAAATCACCTACTATATGTCAGACTCTTTTCTACCCACTGTCCCAATTTAATCCACAGCAACACCCTGGGATGTATTCTTACCTCCATGTCAAAGATGAGGAAATAGAAGTTCATGGAGACAAAGTAAAAACACACACAAGTAGCAGAGCAAGGATTTCTTTTTTTCTTTTCGAGAGAAGGTCTTGCTCTGTCATGTGGGCTGGTGTACAGTGGTGTGATCATGGCTCACCGTGGCAATCTTCCTACCTCAGCCTTCAGAGCATCTGGAACTACAGGTGCACACCACCGTGGCCGGCTAGGTGTTTGTTTTATATGTATGTGTGTATATACACATATATATTATTTTTTAGTAGAGATAGGGTCTCCTTATGCTGCCCGGACTGATCTCAATCTCCTGAGCTCGCTCTCCTGGCCCATCCTCTGGCCTTGGCCTCCCAGAGTGCTGGGATTACAGGTGTGAGCCACCATGTCCAGCTCAGAACAGGGATTTTGACTCAGTTCTACAAGCAAAAATACCCATGCATTTTTTTCTTTTCTTTTTTTTTTGAGACAGATTTTTGCTCTTGTTGCCCAGGCTGGAGTGCAGTGGTGCAATCTCGGCTCACTGCAACCTCTGCCTCCTGAGTTCAAGTGATTCTCCTGCCTCAGCCTCCCAAGTAGTTGAGATTACAAGCACCCATTACCACGCCCAGCTAATTTTTTTGTATTTTTAGTACAGACGGGGTTTCACCACGTTGGCCAGGCTGTTCTTGAACTCCTCACCTCAGGTGATCCACCTGTCTTGGCTTCCCAAAGTGCTGGGATTACAGGCATGCGCCACCATGCCTGGCCCCATGCATTTGATCTTAAAGGGTCACAAAGCCCATAACTGTAGCACTTCAAGTGAAGTTTAAATTCAGGGGCTTCATCAATAAAAGAGTAATAAAAGTTGGCTAAATTTCCCGTATTTGATAAGTGACAAAAATTTGAGGAAACCAAGGCCATAAACATGGATTGACACTGGCATTGCTTCAGTGCTGAAGAGACAATACAAACACACATCTACATCATGTTCCCTTTGTTCCTTAAAGAAAGTAACAATACGCTCATCAAGCTTGAAGTCCAAAATTTGATGTCAGCAGGTTACATACTACAAGTTATGTTGGAATAAGATAAGGAACATGAACAGATTTCCATTATCCACATCTCCACACATGCTCAGCCTTCAAATATCTTTCCTCCCTTCTTGTCTGATGAGCTTCAAGGGTTGGTTCAGGTCTTAGATGCTCAGCAAGTTCTTCCCCACTCACCTTGGAACCTACAGGTAAAATACAAGGTGGCAAGTGCTACGGTAAAGATGTCTATTTCCCTCCTCAAATTATAAGCTCTTGAAAGTAAGGGTGTATCTTTTCATTGATATATTGCCCAAATCCTGGACATTGCTTAATAAACTAGTGAAATTGTATCTGGGCAGTGTCAAAATAAATGTTGTTGAGAGAAAACCATGTTAGAGAATGCGGCAGAGCTTAAGAGTGACAGTACCATATTGCATTTTCATGTATATTTGAATTGAGTGGGTTTACCATGTCTGTAGTGCCGATATCCTGACTTTGCCAAAAGACGTATAGGCCTGCAACAGTCACCTAGTAGACCCAGGCTAGTGATGGTGTGAATGACTGTGGAACTTGAGACATAGTTGATGATGGCTTTATCCTCTCAGCTCTTTTATCCCAGAGATTATAGTGCTGGAGTTGGAAGAAGATGGGAGAAACATATGAGGAGAGAAGGAAGGGAGCTCATACCACGATGAAGAAGATAACTCCTGAAGATTGGGGAGGGCACTGGCTGGCTCTCAAAGATAGACAAATGGCTTTACGATGCTTAAGGGGATGCTCTGTGGAGTCAGATGCTTGGGCGCAAATCACCACCATGACACACTACCCAGTAAGTTGCTTACCCTGCTTTAAGTCTCCATTTTCCCATCTCATCAGTGGGTATGTTAACAGTATAGGAATATTTATGAGGATTAAATTAATTAATACAGAGAAAAGCACTTAGCACAGTTCCTGGCACATAATATAAATTAGCAATGGATGATAATGGGTTCAAAAGCTGAGGGCTAGCTACAGGTGAGTCAGCAATGTGACCCTTTATACCCTCAGGTGAAATGTATGGTACATCATGCCAATTTATATTTACAAACACTCACATGAATGCCAAGGCCTATGTACCACACTCCCTCATTCACTGCTCACTCACGACTTATGCTTGAAGGCCCAGGCCACTTAGATGTCCTTCTTTCCCTTTTCATAATTCTATTATTACGGAACATGTATCTCAGATATGTAGAGTAATTCTCAAATTGAGCTGGTCTCTTAAGACTCCAAGATGCCACTAAAAATTTCATGAATTACTTAGAAAGAAAGTAAAAGCAATGTTCACTTGGGTTTTCTTTAGCAAACACCCTGAGGCCAGTGTTCAGGGACCAAAATGTCATGTACAAGGTTCTCCAACCTCAAAGAGTTCAAGCCATTGTTTTAAGTAACACTTTGTTCACTGTGGGTACCAATAAGTACATACTATAATCAATAAGACCCTTTCTATAATTGATCAGAATCAGAAAATTAGACCCAGAAAAAGTTAGAAAAAAAAGAGAAAGTTGAAGAAAAAAGTGAGTTTTGTTGTATAATTTTCTCTCCTGATTTAGATTTGGTTATGAAATGCTTCAGTTCAGTGTCCATTCATTCTTCTTCCAGCAATAATGTGTTCAATAACTTATATTTTAATTATGCATTGTTTTGTGTGAGTAAAGAGACCTGAACTTGGAGTAAAAAGCCTGGGTTTGCAGGTTGGTGTCTCCACATGCAAGCTCTGTGAGCTTGAGTAACTTATTTAATGCCACTGAGTCAATTTCCTCATCTATAAAATGATAATTATCATTTTAATCACTCCGAGTTTTCTATGTGAAAGTTAAATTAGGCAGTAAATTAGAAAGTGTCTGGTATAGTACCTGACTCAACGCCTTCATTTCAAATTAAACATTACATAAAGGTATACCTTGTGTAGGTGTCTATTGTTACACCTACTCGATTATAATATAATCATGAGTATGTTCACATGCCTGTTTTTCCTTCTAAATTCTGGGCTCTCTATGAAGAAAGCATGGGTTGTATTTATCTCAGTAACTGCAGCACTCAGCAGTTGGTAGATATTCATTAAAGTTTTCCTGAGTGAATAAATGGCTCTGTGAGAAAGGGAGAATAGCATCATCCTCATTTTAAAGTTAAGAAATGGGCCCAGAAAAGTGAAGAGATTTGTCCAAAGTCATAAGACTAGTAATTGTCAGAGCAAAGACAAGAACCATGCTACTTCTACTTAGGAAGGCTGCACTTGTTTAGTTCAGCATTCATTTAATGAACCATTAATGACTTACCATGTGCCAGTTGATAATCTAGGTGATTTTCAAAGTACAGAAACCAGTTAGGAACCTAGAGCTTCTGTTGAGCCCATAGTTTACGGTGGTTTCTACTACAGAGGTGGTAACAGGAAGATGCTCAGAGAGGGGAAATTTTGCATGCAGAATCTAAAGGACTTGGTGAGAAATGAAGTATCTGAAGCAAGACAGAAGTTGCCAAGGGTGAGCCACATGTTTCTGGCTTGGGTAATAAAAGAAAGTGCAACTGCTAACATGGGGAAGACTGAGTGATCAAGGATGAGGAAAAATAACAATACTTGTGGTTTGGACATGTAATAAATCCAAACTGCCCACATCTACGAGATAGTCAATAGAGATGCAAAGTGGGCATGTTGCTGTACAGGCTGGAGCTCCAAGGAGAAGTCTGGTCTGGGGTTTTAGCTTGGGAGCCACCATCATTAGAACTGACATACAAACCCATAGGCAAGAAGAAAGCAAGTGTGATCACAGGTCTTAGGACTGACATCCCTTGAGGAACTGAGGTCCTGAGTGGGTAGATCAGTGAGATGAACCAACAAGGATACTCCCAGAGGGTGACAGGAGACATGGAAAAAAATCTGGGAGAATGAGATCCCAGAGAATATGGTTCAGGAAAAAGTAACTGGTTGTCTGTTGAGTGTTGATAAATCTGGCAAGGTGGAGTCACTAGAACACACCTTGCGATATAAGGTCCTTGAAGCACAGAAACCCCAGGTCTACGGATCGTGGAACAGTGAAGAGTCTAGCATGTCTAGGTCACTCGATAACTGAGTTTTTCTCCTAGGTTAGATATCTTTTGTTTGACCCCACAAAGGTAAAGAAATTACATTGAAATTGAACCATAAACTTTTCACATCATCATTATTATAATAAAAACATCATCATCAACAATTCATTCGAATTATGCCGGGCTGGGTATAACTGTGAACAATTTCCCAGTCCTTAATCTTTGTGACAACCCTTTGGGTAGGTTCAACTATTATCCCCATTTTAAAAATGAGGAAAATGGGACTGGGTCTCGCTTTGTCACCCAGGTTGGAGTGCAGTGGTGCAATCACAGCTCACTTCATCTTCGACTTCCTGGGCTCACGTGATCCTCCCACCTCAGCCCCGCAGTAACTGGGACGTTTGGCACATATTACCATGCCCGGATAAGTTTTGTTTTAGTAGAGACAGGGTTTCACCATGTTGCCCAGGCTAATCTCAAACTCCTGGGCTCAAGTGATCCACCTGCCTCAGGCTCCCAAAGTGCTGGAATTACAAGTGTGAGCCACCATGCCAAGCCAGGACTTGAGAATTTAAATAATATGACTATTGCCCAGGTGTGGTGGCTCATGCCTATAATACCAGCACTTTGGGAGGCTGGGCAGATCATTAGAGGTCAGCAGTTCAAGACCAGCTTAGCCAACATGGTGAAACCCCATCTCTACTAAAAATACAAAAATAATTAGCTGGGTGGCACATGCCTGTAATCCCAGCTACTAGGAAGGCTGAGGCAGGAGAATCTCTTGAACCCGGCCGATGAAGGTTGCAGTGAGCTGAGACTGTGCCACTGCACTCCACCCTGGGCAACAGAATGAGAATCTGTCTCAAAAATAAAAAAAATAAAAGTAAATAAATAAAATGGCTATGATCACATAGATAGCAAAGGACAGAAGAATTTTAGATTACTGTTTTTCCAAATCCAAAGCTTATCTTCTCCACCCGCTCTGCTGTCTTTCTCTGCGTATATGAAGAGAACTTTTGGAAAGAAAGAGAATCTTTCCTTATCTTCTTCTTTTGAGCCCTCACTAAAGTACTATCATTTCCACTTATATACAGTTCTAGAAAAACCGAACTTAACTGCTTGACAAAGCAGATCAGTGGAACTGGGGGAGAAAGGTTGTGAAGAGAGGGTCGGATTAAAAATAAAATGAGGGAGCTTTGGGTAGTGATAGACATGTTCATTACCATGATTGTAGTAATGGTTTCACAGGTATATTCATAGGTCAAAACCCATCACACACTTTAAATATGTGCAGTTTATTGTGTATCAGTTATACTTCCATAAAGCTGTTTTTGTGTGTATGTGTGTTTTTTTTTGTTTTTGTTTTGAGACAGGGTCTCACTCTGTCATTCAGGCTGGAGTACAGTGGCACAATCACAGCTCACCGCAGCCTTGACCTCCTGGTCTCAAGTGATTCTCCCACCTCAGCCTCCCAAGTAGCTGAGGATACAAGCACAGGCCACCACACCTGCTAATTTTTAAAGTTTTTAGTAGAGATGAGGTCTCACTATGTTGTCCAGGCTGGTCTCAAACTCCTGGCCTCAACCAATCCTTCTGCTTCCACCTCTCAAAGTGTTGGGATTGCAGGTGTGAGCCATCACACCAGGCCCAATAAATTTTTTTCTTTCTCTTTCTTTCTTCCTTTCTTTCTTTCTTTCTTTCTTTCTTTCTTTCTTTCTTTCTTTCTTTCTTTCTTTCTTTCTTTCTTTCTTTCTTTCTTTCTTTCTTTCTTTCTTTCTCTTTCTTTCTTCTCTCTCTCTCTCTCTTTTTCTTTTTAAATAAATGGCTGTGGAAGGGTGGAAAAGAATGCAAAAGTATGAAAGACCAGATAAAAGTAGAGTTCAGATAACTTAGGCTGAATCAAACCACAATTCCCAACAATAATTAGTTCTAATGATTGGTATGGACTTCATGCGGTGCCACTTAGATCCTCCTTAAGGACTAAAGAACTCCCCAGCTGCTTGCTGCTGACAGCTGACAGTCCTTCTGGAAATTTCCTGGATCTAAGAAGAGCCACCTTGCTCAAGGTCACGCCTCTCTTTCTGCGAGTAGCCTGCATCCAATGACTGGTAGATGAGGGAGGCAGGAGGTATGAAGGTACCTGCCCCAGGTACCCTAGTTCCAACTCAGAATAACTTTGAAGGGCAATCTTAGCTTCAGAACTCCCTGTGGGGATGGCAGAGGTCTCGTTGTTTGCCCCATCCTGCTTCTTTCATTTCCCTCACAAGTACTGAACATGAGGACACCACCCAATATACTTCTGAAAGGTAGATTTCCTTCTCTGAGCCTGCTTCATGGGATACCAAAGCACTGGCAGGGTTTCACTGGGTCAGTGTGTACCCAATCATCTGACACAAACATTCCATGTTGCCTGTGATGGTTTTAAAACAGCCCAGGTGGCTTCACTGTACCCTTTAGCAGGCTTCTAGGTTACCTATCTCTACAGTTAATAGGTGTGTGTGTGAGAGGAATGAAAGACTTTGAATAGTGGCCTCTGCAATACATAATTAGTAAGATAAATCTGCTGCTAAAAATTCTGTGTGTATCATCTATTGATTCTATGTGTGCCTCATTTTCCATAAAACACTATGAGCACTATATAATCACAGTGCATGATGTACTTGAGCACCATGTAAATCATAAATAAATACCTATGTATGCATACGCATGCATATATTTTCACACACACAAACATTTATGTGTAATCTATTTTACAGAGGGCTTGTTCTATGCCAGGCACTGTGATAAGTGCTCGACATGAATTATCCCATCAGATTCTCATAGGTAGGCACAATTACCTTCTTCTCACTTTTCAGATGAGCAAACAAAAGCACAGACTGGTTAAGGATCCTGACAAACACTTCGCAGCCAAAAGACGTGATGCCTTGGGTCAAATCTAGGACCACCAGATTTCAAACATTATACTTCTAATCACTATAAGACACAACATGATTTTAAGCAACTTTCTTACAAAAATGTATGAATTGGACAAGAGAGTAACAAAAACAGAGTAATTCACTGATCTCTCATTTTGTAGATGTAAGTTTTGTATAATGAGTTTCCACATATCAGGAGACACTTGGAAACATAAATAAGTAAAAGTTACAGACAATAAAGTCACAGAGAATTGTATTATTGTCCTCTGACCCTTGCAGAAGCTACATTTTCTTAACAATTGAAGTGAGCTTGCTTTTTACAATTGAAATGTTTTCCTTTGCATGCAGAGTAATGGAGCATAGCAGGATACATGCCTTCAGCTACAACAATCTGTAAATCAACACACACTCCACCATGTTGTGACTGTGAGAACACATACCCTCACACGCCAGGAGACAGCCTTTGTCAAAAGAACGGCCGATTCCAATGAATACTGATCAGCCACTAAAAACAGAACTGAGATTGGAAAAAAATCTTATAACTGATGAATGTATTGCTATCATAACATCAACAGCTTGAATTCAATGAAAACTATATTGGTTAAATTAAGTCTTCCACATAAAGATGTCAAATGTTACAACTTCACTATTACAGTGAAGAATAGCTTCAAAATGTGCCTAAACTGAACAATTAGACGGCACCATCCTTAAAATGATGTTATAGAATTGTTAGGTCTAAAATCACAAATTTCTAATTGAATATCAAATTTTGTTTGGTTTGGGTTGTATTTTTCAGTGCCAAATCATCCCAGTACAAAGCATCCAGATCATTTCAGCATCTTGCTTCTAATGAAAAGAAAATGTGTTTGCAGAAAATATTCCTAGAGTTCTCCCTTATTCAAAGAGTACTTTGAAAACAACATGGCTGAAAGTGTGAATTTATAACATTTCAGATTTTCTTTGATAGTAAAGCAATAGCCTTACTGGTTCCTTTTTGCCTCAGGTCCTACATATTTCTGCATTGGATTATGACAGATCTGGGCTTTATTTATTTTAGAGACAGGGTTTGGCTCTGTCACTCAGACTGGAGTGCAATCATAGCTCACTGTAGCCTTGAACTCCGAGGCTCAAGTGATCCTCCTGCCTGTGCCTCTCAAGTAACTGGAACTATAGGTGTGTGCCACAAACTCCCTTTTTTTTTTTTTTTTTTTGTATAAACGGTCTCACTGTGTTTCCCTGGCTGGTCTCGAACTTTGGCCTCATGCAATCCTCTCACCTCTGCCTCCCAAAATGCTGGGATTACAGGTAGGAGCCACCGTGTCCAGCCAAGGGCTTCATGTAGAAGATCAAAAAATTAAAAACTCACGAGGAGTTTTTAGATCTGTGAGAACTCACTTTTAAAATGAGTTAAGTCATGGGATGCATTGCTGGGATTGAACACACACACACAACCTTTGAAGATACTGGAGATTGCTCAAATATCTACTAAATGTGCTTCTATATTTAACCTTGAGATTTTATTTTCAGAATGTCTTCTCGTCACTTACAAATGTATCCACATGATTTTCAATCTAATTTTTAAGATGAAAGTGAGCCTTACTTGAGGGTGATTTACATTTCCTTTATTTCTTCCTTATAAATTATATGTTAAGCTTAATATTCCGATTTCCAGAGCTCAATTTCCTTGTCTTTCCATAAGAAAAAGGCACGTTTCCAAGGTTTTATTCTAAACAATCCACTGCATTTAATAACGAAAACCTATTGAACTTAGGGAAGTTAGAGGAAAAGAAAAAAAATCACACACCACAAAAGGAAATTATTTGGTATTACAAAATCATTGAAATTAGATAGAAAAGGCTTATTAGGTCATATATCAAAGAAAGTGCATGCATTTGACACTCGGATTTAATATGCCAGAGATGTTGGGTCACTGGAGGTACTTTTAAGCTTTTGATAAAGTACAGAAACTAAAAAAGAACATTTAAGGAGCAGAGCCCTTAATAAAAGGCAAGATCGAAATATGAGAGAGAAATACATAAGATGCAAAGAAAAGGCAGATGGAGAAATAACACTGAAACATCATGGAGAGAACACTTTTTCCAAGTTTTCTGCATAGAAATGTAAACAGTGACAAAATGTCCAAGGACTGAGGCTTATAAGGGAACTGCTCCAGCCAGAAAAGCCCCTTATGGGGTCAAAGGTTGAAGGCTGTTATTGTGTGGGTAACACCCCAACCTTTTATCTATGGAATGTCATTTAACCCTTAGAGATTCCTGGCCTTGTTTTCCTTCTAGTTAAGAGCAATGGGCAGCCATAAATATTCTCCTGTGTGTGTTGGGAGAAAGCAAGGGAGGAGATACGGCAGAAGGAGCCCTGTCTGATAATGTAAAAGCATAAAAGAACAGATGCTGGCATTCACTAAGATAATCAGAGCAGAATTACCCCAAAATATTAAGCATCTTCAGATTCTACTATATGACCTCTGATAACACAAATCCTTGGTAAGCCATCATCTTATTGATCTTTTATTGTTTTTCTTCATGCACACACACAAAATCTGATGCTAAAAACTAGTTGCTACATGTTGCCCAAAATAGAGAAGCTAGCCAGAATATATAGTGAAGTTGGGTAAAAACTTGCTGATAAGCAATATCTGAAACTTACCCAAATCCCTGTCAAGAGTCTACCCACACAGCCTGCACTGTGAATTGGGTACTAAGCTTCTCTCGTGATTTATCACATATCTTCACACAAACAAGGCATCACAAATATCTGTCTGCGAAGGGAATGCTGCATCTTCATGACAGCCTTCCCGTTCAGTTTCTTCAAATTCAAGAGTATTTCCTAATTTCAACCAGGTCACTGTTGCAACTGGGCTAATGAAAACAAAGAGAAAGGAATAAAAATACGTCCTAACTTGCACAAATTGGGCTAATTCTCAGTGAAAAGGAGGAATAAAGTCTGATATACTTTTATAAATATTATGTATAGTCTGTATGTGTGTGGGGCATTTTTTTTTAATAAGAGGCAGTATGGCAGAGTGGGTAAGAGTAGGATTAGGGAATAAGAATCCCTGGATTTAAATTCTAGCTGTTTCACTTATTAGCTTGGTAAATTGGAACATTATCTTATGCTCCTTTATCCTTAGTTTCTAAAATAAAAAAAAATTATAGTAGTATTTCTTTAACAAAGTAGTCATGAAAATGAGGATTAAATTTGATGATCCATATACACTTAGTGCTTGCCACACAGGAAGGCCCTAGTAAGAGCTGCATTAAACTAAAAACAAAAACAAAACAAAACCCTAGTTTCTTAAAATAGATTGTGAATATCTGGAGAACATGACCTTACAGGGTCAACTCTAAAGAATGAGATTTGTCAGGTCTATCATGACATAATACAATGAAGTGCACCAGAGAAATAAATCAGAGGGAGAGGAAGCTCTGGAGAGGTAGAGAAACAACAGTGACATCCTTGTACAAAGAAGAGTGATTAGCTTGAATCTAGATGGCCATAGCATTCTTGATGACAAAGATATTTCCATATCTTTGGAATAGAGACAATATATTGCCTTTGGTTTCCAGCAATGTAAGTCTCAGTGTCATGTGTTTTGCTTGATAGATTTTTGGTACCTTTATTTTTTCTTGAGACAGGGTTTTGCTTTGTCCCCAGGCTGGAGTGCAGTGGTACGATTGATTCTGGCTCACTGAAGCCTCGACCTGCGGGGCACAAGCAGTCCTTCCATCTCAACCTCCCGAGTAGCTGGGACTATGGGCATGTGCCACAATGCCCAGCTAAGTTTTAAAACTTTTTGTAGAGATGCAGTCTCACTACATTGCCTAGGCTGGTCTAGAACTCCTGGGCTCAAGTGATTATCTCACCTTAGCCTCCCAAAGTGCTAGGATTACATGCATGAGCCACCATGCCTAGCTGATTTTTGTTATTTAACTTGCTTGGTATTCTCTGAGTTTCTTGGATTTGTGCTTTGATATCTGCAATAATTTTGCAAAATTCTTGGCCTCCTGAAGAAAGTTCAAATACTTTTCTGGTCTCATTCTTTCTTTTTTCCATCTGGAATTCCAATTACCCATATGCTAGACCATTTGATGTGATAGGTGGTTGAAATGGTCCGAGACAGTCCTGATTTCAAAGAACCTTGGTTGTTTGCCTGAAAATACAGTCATCATAGATTGAACCCACTTTTTCTTAACTTCCATTTGGAGTTTGTGTTATTAAAAAGTTTAAGTAGTGGCATACAAACATTAATGCCATAAGAGTTACCAAAGGAGTGGTATATATGCAGATTTCATGGGCCAGAATTCTGACTAAGTGACTCTACTGTGAGGCGTGGAAAAATGTATCTTTAACAAGCACCATAAATGAGGCTGAGAAAGGGTCATCTGGGGATTTTACTTAGAGAAATATCAGCTCTACAAATCCATTACTTTTTTTTCTACTTGTAATAACCTTTTTATGTTTTTATTATTTTTAAGAGACAGGGTCTTGCTATGTGGGGCCAGGCCTGGTCTTGAACTCCTGGGCTCAAGTAATTCTCCCACCATAACTTCCCAAAGTGTTGGGGCTACAGGCATGAGCCACCATGCCCAGCCTACTAATGGTACCCTTATAAGCTCTTCCTGAACCTGTATTTTCTTTCATTCATCTTAAAACTGTCTTATTTAATTCATGAATGGATTTTTCTTACAACTGCACCAGAATGGCTAAAAGTAAAAACACTGACAATCCCAAGTGTTGGCAAGGATGTGGAGAAACTGGAACTATCCTATGCTACTGGTCAAAGTATAAATTGAAATAATCTCTTTTGAAAACTTTGGAGTATCTATTAAGCTAAATATACACAAGACCCGACAATTCCATTTCGAAAATGAGTGCTCATTTTCACCAGAAGTCATGCACAAGAAAGTTCATGACAGCTTTACTGGAAATAATCCAATGTTCCTCAGCAATAGAATGGAGAAATTAAAATATAATTACACAATGGAATATGTTTCAACAATGAACAACGAAAACTACAGCCATACTCAACACCGATAAATCTGACAGATGAAATGTTAAGTGGAAAAAAACCAGGTACAAAAAAAGTTAATAAAAAAGCAAAAGCGATCTACAGTGGCAGAGGTTAGAATAGTGGTTACCTTGGAAGACGTCAACTGGAAGGATACACATCGGAGCTGCTGGGGTTTTAGAAATAGTCTTATGTCTAGATCTGAGTAAGGTTTACATAAGCGTATGAACATCTGTAAAAATTTATTGAGCTGTACCTAAGATTTGTATACTTTACTATTTATAAGTTGTACCAGAAAACAAAGAAAGAAAAGGAAGGGAGGGAGAGAGAAAGGAGGGGAAAAAATGGAAAGGAAGGATAAACCATTTTGTCCTAGAATTTGAAAGTGTGAAAAAGTTTAAAACCCCTTTGGGTCCTTGCCACTAATGGTGTCACAGACTTTATGATGTCCCTTCTCAGCTATCATATTTCCAGGCTATAAAGAAAGCCTAGGTGGAGATAATACTTTCTGTAAATAAATGTTAACTGTAGATGGAAATCATATGTGCAAACAGATAACAAGAAAAATATTGTTTACTTTTTTTTGGTTTTCCCTCTATGGCCAGTCATAAAAAATATTTTCCACGGAAGAATACAACAAGGTTCAATGACAACAGGAGGTTGAGGAATGTTGGTTTCACCAGGTTATATAAGCTGGATTGAACCAAATCTAAGTATTTCCCTCCTACTACAAAAGAGAAGAGTCTTAAACAGGATAAATACATAGGACCCTCCCTGACATGCCTGTCTCTAATATTTCTTATCAGGAAATTAGATTCAAACAAACACTATGGGATTCTTTTTTTAAAAAAAATATGGTAAAAATATATAACATAATTTACCATCTTAACCATTTTATTTTTATTTTTTTAAAATTTATTTTTGAGATGCAGTCTTGCTCTGTCACCCAGGCTAGAGTGCAGTGGCGCGATCTCAGCTCACTGCAACTTCCGCCTCCTGGGTTCAAGCGATTCTCCTGTCTCAGCCTCCTGAGTAGCTGGGATTACAGGTGCCCACCACCACACCTGGCTAATTTTTGTATTTTTAGTAGAGACGGGATTTTGCCATGTTGGCCAGGCTGGTCTCAAACACCTGACCTTAGGTGACCCACCTGCCTCGGCCTCCCAAAGTGCTAGGATTACAGTCATGAGGTACTGTGCCCAACCTCTTAACCATTTTAAAGTGGACAACTCAGTAGTGTTAACTATATTCACATTATTGTACAACAAATATCCAAAATTTTTTCACATTGCAAAGCTGAAACTCTATGCCCACTGGATAACAACTCCCTAGGCCCTGGCAACTACCATTGTACTTTGTTTCTTTAAGTTGGATTACACTAGGTACCTCATATAAGTGAAATCATGCAGTATGTGTCTTTTTGTGACTGGCTTATTTGACTTAGCATAATGTCCTCAAGGTTCATCCATGTTGTAGCATGTAACAGAATTTCCTTCATTTTAAAGCTTAACAATATTCCATTTTGTGTGTGTGTGTGTGTGTGTGTGTGTGTGTCCACATTTTCTTTATTTAGTCATCTGTTGATGGACATTTGGGTTACTTTTACATCTTGGCTATTGTGAATAATGCTGCAATAAACATGGCAAAATCTCAGAAATTACCACTAAAGAACTTATCCAAGTAACAAAAAACCACTTGTTCCCCCAAAACCATTGAAATAAAAAAAAACTACTAAGTAACAACAACAACAACAAAACCATGGGTGTACAAATATTTCTTCAAGGTTCTGGTTTCAATTCTTTTAAATATGTATTCAAGAATGGGACTGATGGATCATATGGTAATTCTATTTTTAATTTTTGAGGAATCGCCTGTTGATTTCCATAGCAGCTGCACTATTTTACATTCTCAACAGTAGACAAAGTTTCCAATTCCTACACATCCTTGTTGACACTTGTAATTTTCTATTTTTCAATAGTCACCACCCTAATGGCTATGAAGTGATATATCATCAAGGTTTTGATTATTATTTCTCTAATGATCAGTGATATATATTGAGCATCTTTTCATATGCAGGTAACACTATGCATTCTTAAGGAAAATAAATCACACAATGATCAAGTAAACCCAGAGGGGAAAATGTTGGTAGAAGAAGGAGGTTAGTCCTATTTTTGCATTCATTAAGCTAGGAAGAACTATGTATGGACAAATGCCTCAGCCTTTATTTACTTATTTTCAAACTAACCAACTAGGAATCTCCTCCTCTTTGACAAATGTCATTTGGAAGGACAGTCAGTGAAGTGGGTCCCGGGTGATTTTTGGTGACAGTTTCCCATTGCTGCTTCCAGATTATTATCACCCCATTATCATAAAAGACATCCTTTCCCTTTGGTGTTATGCCTTCCTCCAATTGCACCTTTGCCCTTTTTTTCATTTGACAGCTTTTCAGTTAGTCACTCACATTCCCTGAGGAACATGGATCACAGACTCTTTTTAATCTCAAGTCCTACTTTCTATCATACAAATGAACCTACTATCTTACTATTACCCCTCTTCAACCACCCACCTCCATAACCATCCTCTGGACTTTGTTCTCACTGTGAATGATTTGAGCTCTTAAAGTTGAAACTTTATCACAACCTCCTATGTGCCCAGCTGTTCTCACTCCAGCTAATCCTGTCCTTCGACTGTATATACACTCAAGTTCCCTGTACCTCCCCTTTACCCAAGTTTATACACTTCCGCCCGAGTTCACGTTTTCACTCCAGTCCTATACTTAACTCCATACCAGACTCCCTTGATAAGTATCCTCAAATTCAGTGCCCCTTGTATACATGCTACAAAAGACTAGATAAATGTCAAAGATTACCATCTGCTTTCTCAGTCTACACACCACTGGAGAGAAATTTCACTAGTGTGCAGACTATTGCCAGTACAAGTTAAATCATGGTCTCTATCCTCACCTAGACGTCAAACCCTCTCAGCAGTTCTTTGTGAGTGTCTTCCCTACTCTGCAACGTTATTTTAAATTCTACAGGATCATCAGCCTTCATATCTAACCACTACCTGCCATCTAACCACTACCTGCCTCTACCACTACCTGCCATCTAACCACTACCTGCCATCGCTTTCAGAGAGAAGTGTTCTGCTTTGGGACAGAGGTAGACAGAATAGTGAAGTTTTCCCTTTCTTAATAAGGATTCTGGAAGAAGCAAGGTAGTCTGCTCTCTTGGGTCTTCCAACTTAACAAGCTGTTTTGTTTTAGCAACTCTATTCCATAAAACATCATTCTTATTAAATACTAACTGCTTTTAGTTTTAAAAGCTCCATTATTTGCTAATTTAAAAAACAATCCACTCAGTTAACCATCAAGAATTATTTTGCTTCAAACAAAGATCAAAAGGCCACAGTGGCTCAAAGGAACATAGGAAAAGCCTCTGCGTCAGAATTTTTAAATTTAATCCCAGCGTAGTTACGTCTTCTCTATGTGGCCTTTAGCTCACTTTGCCTTAACTCTCCCATTAAAAAGAGCAAAGAAGATATTAATCCTGCTAGCTCAACTTAGCTAATTATCGAAAAAATTATTATTATTATTTTTTTGAGACAGAGTCCCGCTCTGTCGCCCAGGCTGGAGTGCAGTGGCGCGATCTCGGCTCACTCCAACCTCCACCTCCCGGGTTCAAGCAATTCTCCAGTCTCAGCCTCCCGAGTTGCTGGGACTACAGGTGCACACCACCATGCCCGGCTAAGAAAAAATTAAATTATTTATGGGGCTGTTATGAAATGTAATACCCAAGAAATCAAGATGAAGTTACAAATGGGAAGGGTGTGGAGGGGAGGAAAAACTGTTAATCTTCACTGATACAGAAAGTTAATTTTTCAAATCAGCCTCCAGTGGGAATGCAATTTATAGGAAAATAAGTCCTAATCTTCCACAATGTTTTGACTAGATCATTGACGAGATGAGTTGTTGAGAACAACTGTGTTTCTACAATTTTCTTTTTGCTATAGATGGAGCAATTTCATTGTTCATTCAGCAAATACTGAGTACCTACTTGTGTCATTCTGGTTTTTAAAGATTTATTAGCCCAATATATGTTTATTGAATGTCCCCTATGTCGACTGCTTCACTGATTTCATTATGGTGTATATTTGTACCCTGGAGTTGGGGGTGGGGGGTGGGAGTGCCAGATGATTCATTAGGATATGACAAGGAAATAGACTGTATATTAAAATTTATTTGCTTTTTATCTAAAGAAATAAGATTAGTTGGAAGGTCAGGATGTATTTAAAGTATTCCCAAGAGGGGTGATAAATCCACAGGCTTGAGGTGAAGGCAGTGTTGGCCACACTCACTGGCTCCTGATCAGTACTGGGATATACTACTTACATGTACCTGGCTAAATGGCTTATAATATCTAGTTTTGACTAAATTGGCTCACATAAAATAGACTCAAAGTTAAAATAGTTCTTGAAAACCAGTAAGATAATGAAGCTAACACATTTCACTCCAAAGTAAAACATTTAATTAGCTACACTAATCATGTAAAAGCAACAATAATGTTCTACTCTTTAAGAAGATGGCCTCTGCATTCAAAATTATCAAGAAAGACTAATTTATATGTTTATTTTATCCACCATTGTTAACTATGAATGTCATCTTAAAGTACACGTATATCTTTTTGGCTTAAAATGTTAGCTAGTAATAATATGAAGCCATCACAATTTGCAAGATATTTAAGAATATTTTGTCTTTCAAGATCCATTTATTTTTCTATTTAGAAATGTTTTTCCATGAACATAATAATGTGGTTATTTATTGATAAAGAGTATATCTAAGGCTATTTACACATATTAAGGGTACATGTTGAAAATGGTTTACGAAGGTTGAAAGGGAGAGAGTTGTCCTATTCCTCACTGACTGCAAAGGAGTAGGGTCAGTCTAAGCTCAAGTCCACATATTTTTCCAAGGCTATGAAAAATTTCTCATATGGAATATTACCTGCATTAATGATCCATACAGTGGTTTTAAAACACAGACCTGAATTCTTTGACATTTCTCTCATCAAGAGTTAGGGACGATACCTCCTGCTTCTTGGATCTGAGTGGGTTTGTGTTTTGACTATTAGACTTTGCTGTCCACAGAAGCCAATCACCATCTTCCTGGTACTTGTGGGTGTTTGCTATGTTAGGAGGAAGATACCCACTATGGAAGAAGCTCAATTATCCTGAGACAGGCATGTGTGAGAGGCCATGTGCAGGTAAATGTTTCTGGCTAAGTCGAATCTTCTGAGCCATATAGCTAAGTGAGGCTTTAGTCTGCAGCCAGGTGAATACCGGAGAATGGCTTCAGTTAACATTACAAGGTTCAGAAGAATCACTCAGAAGAGCCTATCTGAAGTTCCTTACTGATAAAAATCTCTGCAATATGAAAATATGGTTCTTTTTCAAGGCTACAACATTTTGGGGTTCTTTGTTATATAGCAATAAATAACCGACAGAATTTGTTATCAGAAGTGATGTGTTAATAAACTAAAAACTAAACAGGTGGCATTAACTTCGACACGAGGCAGTGGGTAAAAGATGAGAAAAACTTGAGGAATCTTTCAGTGAGAAAAGTGAGGAAAATGTCATTAGTAAGTAAGAAAAGTATTATTGGAGGCTAGAGGAAAGAAGACTCACATGATAAATGGTAGACAGTTTAGAAACACTGTTGAGTATAGCATTGTAGAAAACATAAAACGTGCTAACGATTTGAAGAATCTAAGTACATTTCCAGAAGAATATCAAAAGTTTCTTTTAACTGTGTTTTGTACGTTACAGGAAAAGATAGATGAGTTAAAAAAGGAAATTTGCAATTTTCAAGCACAATTTAGAGAAAGAAATAAAGGAGCCATTTACTCCTTGCTTAGTTCAAAAATAAAACTATTTCTTAACTCTACTGCTTCCCAGCAAACATTATCAAAGTAAGAAAGGGTTTAATTAAGGGCAAGAAGATCAAGTCCAGGATGCTGCGAGAATGATGTGGGGTCACAGTGAGTGTGGACTCAGGGTATGACTATGAAACTACTTTTTAACATGTCAGAAGATTTAAGGTAGTATGTCATTGATCATTCTAGTAAAAATAAAAGCATCACAGGGATTTAAGAGTGTGACTTATAAATTATGTTTTAAAAGTAGGGCTTTGAAAAATCTTAAGGGCATTGTCCCAAAGCAGTCTCACAGGGGACCCACAATAGTTACAGGAATACATATTTTGAAGATTTTTATGCATGTTTCTTTGTCTAATAGGGTGAATTCCAAAAAGATTCCTGGAAAATCCACTAAGTTTTAAGGAGAACTGTACTGAAAGAGTATACTGACAGCTTGACTAAAAGGGTTAGATACAGAATAAAAGAGAGCTTTGAACTCCTGAAATGCTATGGGGAGGGCTAAAAACACTCTGCGACAATTACTCAGCTATAAACACAGGCTATTTCTTGTGAAAAAGGAAAAATGACTCAAATGGTAGAACAACAGGTCTACAATAAGAGTTGGTCAACTACAGCTTACAGCCAAATTTGGGCAGTGTCCTGGTTGTACATGGCCAGTGATCTAAGGATGTGTATATATTTTTAAAGGATTGTTTTAAAAAGAATAAATTTCAACAAAGACCATATGTGGCAAACAAAGCCTAAACATTTACTATCTAGCACTTCATAGAAAAAGTTTACTAGCCCTCACCTAGAGGGTAAAGCCAAGAAACAGAGAGAATCATTCCCAGGAAGCAGTAATGGGCCCTGATCATAGCTGGTAGCCTGGGCCTGGCTAGGTTACAGAATTAACACAGACCTGTGTCTTTTGTGGTTAACCTATGCCTATTCCTTCATTTTATGTTGGAGGACAGATAACTAATCTCTTTAGTTCACTGATATTCAGATCGAGAGGAACTATACCTAAGGAATGGCATGTTATTGGAAATTTCATCTCAACTAGTACCTGATTTAGATAACAAGCCTGGACCTTGTGTCTGAGCTTGATACAGTAATGAGATGGGTCTGTGGGTGGGGGGGTCTTCCGAGGAGCTGAGAATAATTTATACATAAAATAGAAACAGTTTGTTGCTTGAGCAATGATTTGAAAATGTCTGAAAATTCTATTATATTCCTTCTATAGAAAAGTGGTGTCTGTGTCCCTTCTCCTGGAAGTCGGGAGGATGGAGGATTTGTGTCTGCTCTAACATATGGAGTATAGCAAAGGTTACTGCATACATTCCCAGACTAGGTCAGAAAAGGCCATGCAGTTCCTGTCTAATTTTGCTCTGGATGCTGTCTTGGACCTTCCAGGGCAGTCCATCTACCAGCTGAGGTACCACTGACATCATTAGGATGAGTAAATTCCTCAGCCAAATCCTTCCTGAAATCTTAACTCACAGAATGTAGGAAATATAATAAAATGGGTGTCATTTTAAGCTACTAAGTTTTGGAGCACTTTGTTTTGCAGCAATAGGTAGCTGAAACAGTTCACTATGGAGGTACAGAATATGCTTGGCAGTGGGGTGGTACTGGGGCCCTAGCTATGTGACATGCTTTGGCCAATGGAATGCTAGCAAATGTGACACAAGTAGAGGCTTGAAAAGGACATGCAAGATTGGGGTTCTCTTCTATGGCATCTCCACACCATTGCTATGAGAAGGTATACCTGGGCCGGCCTGCTGGAGGGCAAGAAGCAAAGCAGAGGACCCCAATTGTTCCCAACATACTGGTAGAGTCTGTCGTACATGAATCAACAGCCAGCTGCCTCAGAGACAAGTGACGGAGCCCAGCCAAGATCAGAAGGTCCACTCAGCAAATGTAGCCTAAATCACCAGGAGACAAACTTGTGAGCTGATTAATTACTTATTGTTTTAAGCCACTCATTTTAGAGGGTGTGTATGTGTTATGTACCATTTCAGTAGCAACAGACAGTAAAGATTTTTATTGCAAGGCGCTCTCCTCATAGAAACACTGTGTTTCTAATCATAGAGTTTCGTGGACTGTCTCTAATACACTTGGCATATTTAATCTGCTATTTTATCTTAGGATACCTTTTCCTTCCAGAATGTCCTTTACCTTCTTTCTGCCTTTCCTAATCCTACATAGCCTAATGGCCTAGCTTAAATTCTGCAACCTTAGAATCGGCCTAGAGCACTCCATCCACAATGGTCTTATCTCTGGATTCTTGTAGAATTCATTTTATATATAATTCTCTTGACAATTAACTGTAGATTGCTTTGAGAGCTATTTAACTTACTTTTGGGTTTCATTTCTCCCTACCTATATTTTGCGATCCCTGAAGACAAGTGTCTTGTGTCATACTACTTCTCACCCTTCATCCCAGGCTCTATGGCATGTAGCCCAGTTTAAAGCACGTAATAGGTGTTCAGTAAGTATAGGAAGAAGGCAAAGAAGAAGCTACAGCTTTTGAAAAGATCTTAGACAGGGGGAGTCAACAAAATACACATTTTATAACATTGCTTATAGTCATTTTCTATTACTTCAAATTTGAAAGATAATAGAACCCATTATGAAAGATAATTGAGCAATTTGGTGCAGGGTCAGGGGGTGGGAGGAAAATCTGCTGAAATCTCGAATATTTTCAGTGAATCAGACTGTTTATGGGTAAAAAGGTATTAAACAATTGCTGTCAGGCTTGACTATCTGCCAAATGACTGATCATAATGGCATAGCTATATTTCCCAACTTGGAGATTTTGCAAGTTATTAATAAACTGTGCAATATTTACCAGGTGTTTGGTTAACGCATGCTTATATAGTTAGCAAATATTTATATTCCACAGAAATCCTCCCACTGTATTTAGACATTTGAAAAAGAAGAATCATTTTCCTTTAAATAATTGTATTTCTCATGAAAGGGCATTGTATTTCCAAGAATCATAAGAAGTGTTACTCTGAATCTGTCTCATCTTTCCTTCCATGGAAATTACCTCCAAGGATAATGGGGAAGCTGAATTAGAGCAGTCACCTGCCAAAAATCACGTTTTAGTGACAATGTACCACATCTAATTTTTTTAAAAAAGGAGGAATAGGAAATAATCTTTTAGCATCTGTTGAGAAAAAAGAGAATTTTCTTTATACCCAATCTACTTTAATTTTACCTTCAAGGAAAGGTAAGCACATTTATTAATTTATATTTCCTCTTCATTTTGAGTAGGATTTAGCCAGTCCTTACATCCAGAAATTTAAAATGAGGCTAAATATGTATTCCATCATTGTAATAGACTTGTGATGAAGGGGAAGAGTTTGGTGGTGGGGTAGGGATTATCTTCTGAAGCCTAGTAAAGGATGGCAGTAATCCCTTTCATATTAGTCATAAAAAAATTGGCATTGCTTGTATGGCAGTATGAGATAGGTTTGAATAACCCTATCCACAAAGAATTTTCTAATTAAAAGCACAAGTCTAAAGCCCAGCTTCTGGTGTTCTTCTGACCTAGTAGAGACACTAACCAGAAGGACCCTTCCCTTTGCACAGAGTGGAATACTTAATACTGAAACTGATTAATTTACATTCACATACAAACTGATATAATTTTTCAAAAGATTGTGATTAGTCATCTGTCACCTCCTCCTCGTGACAATTAAAATAGTAAAGGTTGCCTATCAAAAGGAGAATTCTCCCAGGGATAACTGGGTGGATAAGGGATACCCACTGAAATCCAAGTCATGCCTCCGGGGCGAGTATCCTACATTTAGCCTGTGTGAAAGCTCCCCCTAGAGGAGCTCAAAACAACTGCACAACACAACTGAAAGGTTCCATCACCAGCTCCTGTCCTTCAGAAGAAAAGGCAAAGGGAACAAAGTCTTCATAAACATTTCTGCCAAAAATTATTTTACAAAAGTATTTTTTGCTTCCATCCAAGATCTTTTCTTATTCAACTGGCACTTCTAATATGAAATAAGACACAAATAATGAACCACACCACCATGCGAGCCCTGTTGTAGTTAGCACTTACCTCCTTCAACCAACTGGAGGAAATGCCAGTGTAAAAAAAGTAAATAACCTTGTCCTAAGGGGGGTGTGTGTGTGTGTGTGTGTGTGTGTAGACTACTGCCAATAATTAGTTGCTTTCTATTCTAAAAATGACATGAAGAGAAAAAGATACTTCTTGACAAAAGCTTGTAATTAATTGAAAAAGATTTATTTGACTCCATGAGAATCTGGAGATTCTACTGTTTATTCAAAATGAGCATACCATGCAGCTGACTCTTACTGAGGTTTTGAAAGAATTAGGAGATTTCCTTGTAGTCTATGGTCTTAAGTAATCATTCTCCGCTAGGATAAACAGGCTTCTTTTCCAAGTATGTTTTAAGAATGAGCTATCTAATCTGCCCACATAAGTCAAATAAGCGAACCTCCGGGGCACATTCCACACGCAGAAGTGGCAGCTCACAGGTTGGGATCTGCCTGTTATGTGCTAAACTGAAGAGAGGGTTTCAATAGACTAATAGAGCCTGAGGCCTCAGATGATGACTCATGGATCTTCCATTAAAATTGTCTAAACTAAACTGTTTCGATGTTTTCATTTATCTAGCGTGGCTTTCTCCCCTTTTTTTCTTTAAAGTGTTTGGAGACATTTCCCACGGCACAGTGAAGAACAGACATCAGTGTTGAGTGTTATAAAAGGAGAATAGGTTTTCTATCAGATTAGGGAAGCTGGGTTCCAATAATAGTTTAATAGTTCCTACTGAAGTAGAATCAAGGAGGCAACTTGCAGTATATACCACCCATCTAAATCACAGCATAACATTAAATGCTGGATATAGAGGAAAACAGAGAAAATGTTATATGAAGTGATGAGCTTCATAACTACATTATCCTTAACCATATTAACTATTGTTATAATTATTAACTATTACTACAATAAGTTAATTGGACCTGGGAAAAAATTTAGGCTAACAGGCTTCAACTCTTTTTTTCAGGGCATATTACCCAAATTCTGGCAAAGGATAATCCGTAACAGTACACTTTTACTTAGTATATCTCTAACATGCCCTAGAGAGTCAGGTGGAATCAAGAAAATCTTTAAACTTGAGCAGAATCAAATAACAAAGACTAGTTTCGTCTGAAATAGCACTTTGCTAGTTGAAATAAATATTGCAGCTGTCAAAATTCCAGACTGAAGGAATTGTCCTACGTGAAAATCAAACCATCCAGTGGTATACAATTTCATTCATTTGGGTTTGATTAGCCTGACCAGTATTACTCACGATAACCAGCACAATGGTAACCAAGTATAATCCCTGAACCCCATTTAACCTTATTCAGTGCATCCAAGCTTGTTTTCCTCCAGTATTTTCATCCAACTCTCTTCTTCCACCCCTTCAATCCTTAGCATCTATATGTATTTGAAGAGTAATTTGCCATATGTTATTTGTGATTTTACAATAATCTGATTTTGATGATTCAGTTAACTTTTTGCATTTTCATTTCTCAAAGTGTTTCCAGATATTCCAGAGGGTTTTTTTCCATGTGACCAAACTTGGGGAAAAAATGCAGCAGATAAAAATTCTTGAACATCACCCCCTTTTTTAATTTTTATAAATGGAGCTAAGTGAAACTAGGTTAATGAAGAAATGTAGTGAACATATGTGTTTGTGCTAAAGAATATTGTTTCCAGAAGAATAGTTTTTGTTTTGTTTTGTTTTGTTTTTTGAGACAGGGTCTCTATTGCTGGAGTGCAGTGGTACAATCATAGCTCACTGTAACCTCAAATTCCTAAGCTCAAGTGATCCTTCTACCTTAGCCTCTAGAGTAGCTAGGACTACAGGTGTGCACCCCTATGCCAAGTTAATTTTTAAAAATTATTTTGTAGAGACAGGGTCTCATTATGTTGCTCAGGGGGGTCTTGAACTCCCAGTCTCAAGTGATCCTCCCACCTTGGACTCCCAAAGTGCTAGGATTACAGTTGTGAGCCACTGTGCCCAGAAAGAGTTGCTTTTTGAAACAAGGAGCCCAAATTCCTTCTTAGGCTTCTTTGTGTTTCCATTCTAGTGGATAGAGCTGGCCATCTAGTAATAGCCCAGCAAATGTTTATTGAGTAAATTAATGAACACTAATTTAAAGATAATTGAACAATTAGTAGGTAATGAATGATCTGCAAATTAACAACTTATAATAAATTACAATTTAGCTAATCAGTAAATAATTAAACTTCAATAGAGATAATGATAAAATATTCAGTAAGTAAACACATGGCCAGAATAAAAAAGGAAAATCCCCTAAAAATTAAAGATCCAAACCACAGAACACTTGCAATGGAAAGAAATGTTATTATTTTCAAACACTGTAAGATATAAATGGGTACTGAAACAAAATTAGATAAATTACTGAGCAGGGCAATTCACCATGTCATCTTGTATAATAATCTATTATTAACAACAATTTCTTTAATATTCAATTCCTAAATGCCCAATTTAGAATCTTGGTGTTAAAACATACTTGAGAGGTTGGTTTTCTATTAAAACTCCATTGTTTTGGACATGAGGCCTTTGAGCCCCATTTCAGATACATGACCTGATTGAATATTCTTGGCTGGTGCACAGCTGACTTCCAGTTGGCTCATTCTTTCTTTTCTTATATTCTTTCTGCCCATCATCAACTTCATTCCTATTCCTTCATGCCTACCCTCTGTGTGGTTTACTGTGGAATAGGACAATTTTTGTAAAATTGAGGTAGTGTGTTCAAATACACGAATGCATACTTGTAACATTTATCTTTTTAAACTATGAGGTTTCAAAGCATTATACTATCCATTACCTTCCAAGCCTGGCCTGGTTTCACCCTTAGTGGTTTATGCAGCTGTCTTTTCTACTGATACCTTTTACAAGAAACAGAGTAGACCTGTTTGTAGATTCAATTTATTCCCTAGCCTTTCTTTATAAATGTACTAAAATCATCCAACTCAAATGTGTGCAGCCAGAGGTGATAAAGAAGAAGGGATATAGACTGCAAAAGCTCCCCAAAAGAAAAGCCAGGCTGGGTGCCGTGGCTCATGCCTGTAATCCCAGCACTTTGGGAGGCCGAGGCGGGTGGATTACAAGGTCAGGAGATCGAGACCATCCTGGTCTAACTCGGTGAAATCCCGTCTCTACTAAAAATTAGCCGAGCATGGTGGTGGGCGCCTGCGGTCCCAGCTACTCAGGAGGCTGAGGCAGGAGAATGGCGTGAACCCGGGAAGTGGAGCTTGCAGTGAGTCGAGATCGCGCCACTGCACTCCAGCCTGGGTGACAGAGCGAGACTCCGTCTCCTCAAAAAAAAAAAAAAAAAAAAAAAAAAGCCGCCAGTTTCTTCAATAAAAAGCAGAAGAAAGGACAAGGATAATTTTTCCAACTAGGAAATGCTTTTGCCACTATAGCATCCAATACATGATCAAAGAGAAACATCAGTAAAACATGTTTTTCCATTGTTTCTAGTCCATCTGTCCCTGACATTTTGCTAATTATCTCAAAAAAGGATTACTGCATAATTTTCCTTTCCCTTCTATTTCTAATTAAAGGTAACAATTTCTCTTGGTGATTAATATCTTCCACATTAATAAGGAATGACTATGCCTGAGATAATTCACATCATTCTAGATTCCTGGTTCTCCTAGGACAATCTCCTTCTTGGTGTCAAAAGTCTTCCCCTCTAGTTTTCATGTTAACAGCATAGAAGGCTCTATTCTAGTCAAATGTGAATGTGCTGAGTATTTAATTGACAAAGCAAAAATGATGGAAGTAAGGAATTTTCCTTGAGCTGGAGGCCGAAAAAAAAAAAAAAAGCCTTAGGTGTCAGAGGAGCTGAGTACTGCCATCTGCTGGCTATGGCATCTGGGTCAATTTTTTTGTCGTTTTTTAATATCTCTGAGCTTCTGGATTCCTCATTTGAAAAGAGTTTCACACTAATATTCTATCGACAGGGGTCTGAGGTTGGAAAATGTGTGTGAAATATCACTTTACAAATTTCAAGTGTGATACAAGTATCAGTGGGAAATTTCTTGTGGATAACAAAACCTGTAAGATTCTGGGGACTTCCTCAGAATAGTTAACTGAGTATGTTCAGGAAATTGTTTAGAGACACTAAGTGACTTCCCTTTTATATTCTATAGTGGTACCATTTTTCAGCCCCAGCCATCACTTCATCCTTTGCTCTGTAGCTTTCTTCATTTGTTGGGAGAGAGGCTATTCTTTTACTTGAACTTAGTGGGAGCTCATTTTGCAAAGGTAAGTATATCTTGTCCCCATTTTTCTATGTGCTGAACTGATCATCACTGTGAATGTATTACTAAGTGGAAGTTTTAAGGTTAAGATCCTTATGGAATAACTACAGCAGTCCTATCTTCCCCCACTAGATACACGCTTCACCATCCCCTGAAAGATTTATAAAGAAGGACACTGTGGCAACATGTGACCTTTTGAAACTGCTCCCTTGGAAGGAATTCTAATGTCCTCCTGTCTATGTTACCTGCTGCGTACCTACCACTGGGGGAAGATGCTGAAAATTTAATGAACTGAAGAAAAGCTGTGCAAGCTTCCCTTTTGGAAGAACCTTGGAGAAGAGAGAGGCAGACAGAAAGAAAACTTTCAAAGAAATTACACTGCCCTCAAGGGTGGCATCTACAGAGGACAGTGACAGGACCTTGGAGACATATGATTTCTTCTGCTGCTCATTTACCTAGATCTGTTTTCACTCTGGTGACTGGCCACAATCATGGGAAAAGAGAAGAAATCTGATAACTATCAAGGTACAAATGCTAGAGAAAGAAAATTGGGACTCTTACAACTAAGGGCTAATTGATGTGGAGATGGAAGGTTTGTGGTGCTATGTTTTGCATGTGCCTCTGTGTGTGTTTGTGCGTGTATATGTGGGAGGGTAGTAGGTAGAAGGATTCACAATAGAACGTAAGAATGTGGGCCATGGACGCAGCCAAAGAAGGGGGGACAGGGGTTGAGTGGAGAAGCATATGGGACCAGATATACAATGTATCTGGAAAACAGACACATATACAACATCCAGAGAATAACTGCAAACAGTCAAATAACATATTTTGTATTCAACCACTGATACAGAAATTCATTCACAATATATTTTTTGGTGGAAGAGAGAAGACTATGCCACCCCTTTAAGGTATGATGCCATTCTTAGAAATAATATTTGTATAGAGAAAACTATCTGAAAGGATGCATGTCAAAATGTTTACGTAAGAGATTATTTCTGGACATAACAATTAGAGGGGAATTTTATATTTTTTATTTTTTGTGTATGTACAGTTTCTAATTTTCCTACATTTACTATGTAAAAAGGAAAAAAAGTAGCACATTTTTAGAAAAGAATTCTAAATTTCTCTTATAAATATCACTAAGGAAACAGATTTGATTTGGGCAAAGGGAAGAAGAGGTTAGAATAGGGGCTGGCAAACTACAACCCTCCGAGCTAAATCTGGCCTGCCACCTGTTTTTGTAAATAAAGTTTTATTGGAACACAACCACCTCTTTCATTTACATACTACAAACATGGAGTTTAGCAGTTGTGACAAAGACCCTATGACCTACAAAGCCAAATGGCTCTCCTATCTGGTCCTTTACAAAAAAAGTTTGCCAAAACCCAGTTTAGAAGAATCCTCCTAATATGGTCTTACCTATTTTACCTTACTAGTTATGTGAGTTTAGGGAAGTCATAACTTTCACATCTCAGGTTCCTCATGTGTAATGAGATGGATAACACATCTTAGAGATTTTATGAAAATTACATGATTTAATACGTAAAAGGTGCTAAACACTGTGTTTGGCACATAGTAGATGTTCAATAAATATTATGCTCCTACTTATTTTCCACTTCCTTTAAATAAAATGCATTATTCTGCTATCATGGCAAATCTAATGAAACTGCCATTTTTGTTAGTCAAAATTGTTCAATATTGGCAATTTTACATGGCTCAATGTAATCATACTTTAGCCATTTACTATTCTCATTGCTCTCGTTTAAGTTGTAATTGCTGAGCTTGTATCTATCGTCACCAAGGTAGTTTTAGGGTTAGCTAAATTGCCACAAAGGGCTGGAAACCAAAATCTATTAATAGCATTGTTCTATCCAAATGTGGACACTTTGGGTGTCTGAAACAAAACACTGTATTTGTATTTCACTTTGTCACTTGTGTAACACAGGGAAATTTGCATTCAATGCACCTATGGTGGGACAGATTAGGGCCTCTTTCCTGCTGCCCTAAATAGAAGCTTTTTAGATAAAGGATATTTGCTTCCACCCTACCAAACAGCACCTGACTTAAATTTCAGCAGACTCAGTGAGCTTTCACAGCACTGCGACAATCACTCTTGGCACTGAGCAAAGTTCTGACACAGTCTACCACAACATCCTGGGAAGAACTGCCGAAGGGAACGTGGGGCTCAGGATGCCACAAAATTTGGAGACTGTCATTCAAGCGCACTTGAAGATGATATTCTGGGGCTTAGTACAGATCCAAAATAGGAATTCTTTAAAAAAGTAAAATGGGGCTTCTCCAAGAACAAGACAGGAAGACCGACTGGAACATCAATGGAATATAAGTGTAAGAAGTTGCAGATAGGGAAGTATAGGATGAGCTTCATGAAAAGGAGGCAAAATCAGGAAACTGAAAGACTAATCAAAGTATTCTTATCAACAGAAATGAATAAAGGCTTTAAGTTCAGTGCTAAGACTATCAAAGGAAGAACAAACCCAATTTAATCCAATCAACACTTATTAAATGCCTACTTTATGCCAGGTGCTGGGTTAACACAGCTAGAGACATTAAGATAAATCAGACACAATTTCTACCTTAGAGAAGTTTCTGGGCTGGTGGGAGGGAGATGAACATGGAACCAAATAACTTTAATATCATGTGATAAGTGTTATAATACTAACAATAATAGCTGTCATTTATTAATTGTGTAAAATGTAAAGCAAACACAGAATGGAAAAATTAGTTTTGCCTGGAGAGGTCCAGAGAGGGTAGGGAGGAGGGGAGTAATTACAGTCAGCACTTGAAAATGACCAAAAGTTCATTAAGCAAATACCGAGGCAAGAATGAGAGTGATGTGCTATGGTTTCAGGACAGAATGGATTGGTGTAATGGTTAAAATGAAGCTGACGGAAAACCTTATAAGCCAAACTTAGGAATTGTGACTTTATTCAGTAGGCATTAATTCTCAATAAGCAGGAAGCAGCTTGGTTCAGTCTGGTTTAAAAAGACCAGAGAATACTTTCCTAGAGAGCCATGAGGCAGGATCATAGGAAGAAGAGAGACTAAATGGTTCTGCCTGTGAAAATTTAGACCAGAAAAGTGGCAGTAAGAAGAGAGAAGAGGAGATGGACACAGGATGCAGCATGTCTTCAAACTGAAATGCAAAAGTGGAGGGAGACATTCTGAAGACCTAGAAGAGAAACAGATGAAAAGAATTGTGGTGTGGGAGGAGCAAGGGACGGTAGGCAAGGAGAAGACCACAGTTAGGTCACTGGCCTTGGGAAAGGGAACATCTTTTTTTTCCTCAACCAGTCTGGGCAACATGCTGAAAACCTGTCTCTACAAAAAGATACAAAAAAAATTGGCCAAGTATGGTGGTGTGTGCCTGTAGTCCCAGCTACTCGGGAGGCCGTGTGTGGAGGCTCTGGGGCTTGAGCCCAGGGTTTCGAGACTGCAGTGAGCCGTGATGTCACATGTCACGTCACTAAAGAGTATTGAATGATACCCAAGAGAGAAAAAAATCTGATTTCCTTAGCCTGGTCCTCAAAGTATTCTGTAATGTAGCTTACAACCTATTCTTCTGATCCATTGTCACCTCCTTTATTCTTCCCTCCTGAGGGTTTAGAATCCCCAATGTCTTCAGGACTCAGGTGGGTAACACACAAGGGGGTGAAGTGGCAAGGTCTGAGGCCCTGAAGTGGTGAGTCCATGGCTCGCAGGACGTTATATTTTCTTTTTAAATTCACTGAGAGGCAAGCAACATATATACACACAGAGATGTTAGAAGTTTAACGTTTATCTTGAGAGGCTTTACCTTCTAAAATTTTACACAGCATCAATCCAGCCTTCTCTGAGCAGACTTCCCAGTCAACCAGGCTTATAGACAAGAGTTCCTTCTCATGTCTTATTAGGGTTATAAGCATGTCCATCCCCATGCTTATTTTCTATATCAGTTACCTGTACATACAAGATGCTATCTCTCAGAGTGTACAGGTCAAAGCATGAGCTTTGGATTCAGATAGCCCTGGTTAAAATACTGGTTTTGCCACCTCTGGGCTTGTATGACATGTGAAAAGCTATCTAAGGTCTTGGAACCTCACTTTCCTCATTTGTCAAATGATAATAATATTAATAATAATACCAACCTTAAAGGGTTATTGTGAAGATAAAATTAAACAATGTATCAAAAATACTTCCTGGATTGCCTGGCATATAAACCCTCAATAAATATTTTTTAAGATATATGGTTTTCCCCAACATGATGATAATTTAAGGAAGGGCAAGAACCATATCTTCTGAATTCTTTATACCTTGAGTTACTAGAGAAATATCTTGGGAGTATTTGATGCTAAATGTATGTTTAGGAAATGGGTTGATATTTACAATAATCATTATTACTAAAAAACACACTGGGCAAGGCAAACTTTTCATGGGCTGGAGAAATTATCACTAATTGCTAGGTTTTAGGGCCTTAATTTGGATTACTGAGATGCTTCTAAACAATAAAAAACAAAAATTACACACATAAGTATATGTGTATATATATGCATTTATATAATTCTTTACATACAAATGTATATCTGTAACACATATATGTTTACAATTCTTTACCACTTGCAAAGTGGTTTCTCACAAATTTTGATGTAGAGTTCCTGCAACTACGGATCAATAATAATAGCCAATACCAACTTTATAAGATACCTATTATCATAATTTTATTTTAGGGAAAGGGAAACTGAGGCTCAGTGAGGTTAAACATACTTGGCCGAGGTCACACACCGTGAATAATGAATGGAATGTACTCTATCGCAGGTCAACACAGTCCAATCTTTCTCTAATCTTTCATAGGTATCAAAGACATGAAGCTTGCCAAGAGTATTCTAAACATTTAAGAGTAACATTACCCTACAGTTAATATGGGAATTGAAAAATATCTCTAATAAGAATTTCAACAGGGAATATGGGGGATCAAACATAGTGTCCTAAAAGGATGCTGGCCAAGATCTCTTGAAGATAGTTGTGTTTTATTGAAACACTGCCACAGGATTTTAAATACTGTCAATCATACATGTGTGGGCTTCAGTTTCCTCCATCAGTAACACATGACATCAGGCTCCTCGCTATAAACGACACCATCTAAAGGAAACGAGTCATTGGTCTACCTTGCTGATTGCCTCTAACAGGTCTAATTTTTGATCTCCCAGTAACGTGCAGGCTCTGTAAGGATGGGAACTCTGACTTGACAGGAAGAGAGCATGTGGTATGTTAATTTTTTTTTTTTGAGACGGAGTCTTGCTCTGTCGCCCAGGCTGGAGGGCAGTGGTGGGATATCGGCTCATTGCAAGCTCTGCCTCCTGGGTTCATGCTATTCTCCTACCTCAGCCTTCTGTGTAGCTGGGACTACAGGTGCCCGCCACCACGCCCAGCTAATTTTTTGTATGTTTAGTAGAGACAGGGTTTCACCGTGTTAGCCAGGATGGTCTCAATTTCCTGACCTTGTGATCTGCCCGCCTTGGCCTCCCAAAGTTCTGGGATTACAGGCATGAGCCACCGTGCCTGGCTGTGGTATATTAATTTTTAAACAGAAAATGGGAGCAAAACCAAGGGGACAGGGCATCTCCAATTTTGCAGTCTGACTCCAGTGCTTTCCAAAAACATGCAAAACCAAAAAACAAACTGACAGAGTAATTAACAAGTCATCAATAAAACAGAAATCAGAGTTGGGCATGATGGTGCACACCTATATCCCTGGCTACTCAGGAGGCTGAGGCAAGAGGACTGCTTGAGCCCATGCGTTCAAGACCAGCACGGGCAGCATAGCAGCACAGTGAGACCCCTACCCTGTCTAAGAAACAAAGAAATCAAATGGAAACAGGAGTGTTTTAAAATGGGGATAACAGAATGGAGCATGCTTAATTGACTTAGTTTCTCTGACAGGGTATAAAGCTCAGCATTCACAGTGTAAGCAGATGTAGATGTTTGATCATATTTGATTTAGTATCATGTGTCATTATCACAGGAGACTAGAGAATAGAATAAAGACAGGGGAAAAAAAAATGGATCTGGTCAAAGGTGAGGCAGTAGGAGATCAAGTCCCTTGCTATAAAGGCTTCATTCTGCTCCTCGAATTTGGTTGGAAAAACTCACTCATGAAAAGAGTGTCTTGTCCATTTCAGAACCCCACTCTGGTTATTTCTAAATGAGGTAACCTAATGGACTTTTCATAAGAATGGGTCTCCTGTTCTCCCACAGCAATGTCACCGAGCTTTGAACATTTTCTGGTGCCCCTGTACAAATCAGTTTAGTCTCTGGGTTTCTGTTTATTCATGTGAAAGGAAGGAGACAGAAGGAGGTCCCTTGCAGTCTGACATCACGATGCCATGCTTTTCTATAAAATATTTCACAGCAATGGGATACAGTCTATCTCTCTTAGCACAGTGTTTGGCTCATAGTGGTGTCATTAAATGATTATCAATTCACTAATTATTGACTAGCAATGATAATAGGTAACATTTCTTGATGTTCTTTGATGTGCTAGGCACTGTTCTAAATATTGTCCGGGTTTTAACTCCTTAATCCTCCCAACAATCCTGTGTGGTGGGTCCTGTTGATGGTAAGTGCTCAGCTCCTCTAATTACCTTGAGTCACCCATTGAACTCTGAGCCTCACTTCTTCACCTGTAACAGCTTGCAAGATTGTTGAAAGCCACTAACTCTTTAGTACTGAGGAGTTCTAGGCACTGTTCTAGGTACCGGACAGGCATCACATGTACTAGACACAACTACAGTCCATGTGGTTCTCAGCAGAGCATCCTGCACATAGAAAGCCTCCAAGAAACGATGGGCATTATTAAGGATGTCAGGCATTTTCTAATGCAAGGCTGCTCCCATAGTAAGAATATTCCTTCTAGTTCTGATTTATGAAACAAATAGTTCATCTGGTGACAATTTCCACTCTTTTCCTGTCAAATACTATCACTAAATAAATTTTGAATTTAGAGTATCGATAAATGTGTCCTTGGAGCAGTTTACTTACACTAGCCTAAAAATTCGTGCTGTTCTGTGATGAAAATGGGAGAAATAAAAATAATGTATGTTTTTCTTCAATCAAAAATCTATTTTGAAATCATGAGTATTTGGTGTTAAAATTCCTTTGGTTTATAAAATGGTGGCGAGAGTACCTTTTAATTAAAAAATATTAATGGGCAAAATACAAAAGGTGGCAACTGTATGTCATTTGCAAAAATGTTTTCTGCAATTTAACTTGTCTATGAAATCCAAAAGTCTTGGATGCACTGATGAAGACTCAGACGAGCAGAATGTCAAGGAGAAGAGAGTATTGTTCCTTTGTCAGCAGTCATCTCCTAACAACAGGCAATACCATGCCTTTCTTTATAAGAATGCTTTGGTATCTTCAGATTATTCTTTCAGTGAAAAAAAACGCAAATATGGATTTTCAAACTCAATTTCTTTCTCTATAATTATCTATATCATGGATAAACAGAAAACCATATCCATCTGTCCATCCATCCATCTTTAACCTAAATGATCCTATGGCCAGAATGGAAAAAATGCAGGATAACACGTCCATCTTTTCATTTTAAGAACGGTATGTAGTTTAAAAAATGGAAAAGTATACAAGTTTTTATAAACAAACTTTACTGAGACATAACTTACATACAATAAATCCCACATATTTGAAATATCAAGTAGATGATGTTTGACAATGATACAAAACATTTTCACCTCCTTCACTCCCCTTTACAGTCAATTTCCCTTTTATCCCCTACTCCAGGCAACTACTGATCTGACTGCTATCCCTACAGGTTAATCTTGCAAGTTCTAGAATTTTGTATGATTGGAATCACATAATATGTGCCCTTTTGTGTTTAACATGTTTCACCGAGCACAATGTGAGATTCACTCACATTGTGTGCATCAGTAGTAGGTTCCTTTTTATAGTTGAGTAGAGGTTTTGGTGTGAACATAAAATTTATTCTCCTCTTGATTGATATAAGGGTTGTTTAGAATTTTTGGTTATTCTAATCTCTTTTGAAATTGTTGGGCTAGAATTTTTAAGAACATATGTTTCCATTTCTCTTGCGTAGATACCTCGGAGTGGAATTACAGAATCATCTCATAAGTTTGTGATTAACTTCATAAGAAACTTGACATTTTCAAATCAGGTGACTCCGTATTATACTCACATACAACATACATACAACACTGGGTATGGCTTGGTATGGGAATTTAAGCCATTCTACTGGGTGTAAAGAATTATCTCATTGTGGTTTTTATTTGCATTTTCTTGATGACTTAATATTTCTGATCATACTTTGATGTGCCTTTTGGCCATCCTTATATTTTCTTTATGAAGTATCATTTCAAATAATTTTGCCCATATAATTGGGTTGTCCTCTTTAGTTTTAAATGTTCTTTATGTATTTTGTATACAAGTTCATTTTTAGATATATATTAAAAGTACTTTCTTCTTGTCTCTGGCTTGGCTTTTTCACTCCCTTGACGGATTCTTAGAAAAGCAGAAGACTTTTAATTTTGATAAAGACCAATTTAGAAGCCAAGTGTGATTATGTGCATCTGTAATCCCAGCTACATGTGAGGCTGGGGCCACGGGATCTTTTGTGCCAAGACCTCAAGTCCAGCGTGGGCAACAGAGCAAGACCCTGTCTCAAAAAATAAGAAAGAAAGAAAAGAAAAGAAATAAAAAGACCAATTTATCAATTGTTTTCTTTTAAACTAAGGTGCTTCTGGGGACATGTATAATATTTCCTTGCCTATTCTCGAGGTTGTGAAATTTTCTCTTATGCTTCCTTCTAGAAATTGTATAGAATTAGGTTTTAAATGTAGGCCCATTATTTATTTCAAATTAAATGTTGTGTATAGTGTGATGCAGAAGTTGAAGTACATTTATCTTACTAAATGAAGTTCATTTAGTTATTCCAGTACCCTGTAGTGAAGAGACCACTCTTTCTCTCGTTGAATTGCTTTGGTACAATTTTTGAAAAACATTTGGCCATATATGTGTGAGTATATTTATGGAATTTCTATTTTGTTCTACTACCATAATCTACAAGTTAGTCTTTATTCCAGTACCATATTACCTTAGTTATTGTAACTTTATAGTAAGTCTTAAAATTAGGTGGGCAAGTCCTCAAAAGTTTGTTCTTTTTCTATATGAGTTTCACTACTCTAACGTCTTTGCACTTCCATACAAATTTCGGAATCAATGTATTCATTTGATTTTTAAAAATCTGGTGTTACATTGTGATTGCAGTGAATCTACAGATCATCAGAATAATGGACATAATTTTAACATTGAGCCTTCTAATCCACAAGTGTGGGATATCTCACTGTTTATTTAGATATTTAATTTCTCTTAGCAATGTTTTTACAGTTTTCTGTGTAGTCTTAGATATATTTTGTTTAGCTATTACATAGTAATCTTGTATTTTGCACACTAAGTTATATTATTAGTTCTTGTAGGATTTTTTCTTCATACAGGTTAAGCATCCCTAATCTGAAAATCCAAGATCTGAAATGCTCCAAAATCCAAAACTTTTTGAACACCAGCATGAAGGTCAGAGGAAATGCTCACTGCAGTACTTCAGATTTTAAATTTTTGGATTAGAGAAGCTCAACTGGTATGTATTCTGCAAATATTCCAAAATCCCAAAAAATACAAAACTGAAAACACTTCTGGTTCCATGTATTCTAGACAACACTCAAACTCTAGATCTCATAGTTTTTTATATAAACCATTTAATCTATAAATACAAATAATTTCACTTCTTCCTTTCTAATCTTTTTGTCTTTAGTTCTTTCTTGCTTTATTTCACTGGCCAGGGTCTTCAGAACAATATTTAATAGAAGGTAAGTAGCTGGGCGTGGTGGCTCATGCCTGTAATCCCAGCACTTTGGGAGGCTGAAGTGGGTGGATCACTTGAGGTCAGGAGTTCCAGACCAGCCTGGCCAACATTGTGGAATCCTGTCTCTACTAAAAATACAAAAATTAACTGGGCATGGTGGCAGATGCCTATAATCCCAGCTACTCGGGAGGCTGAGGAAGAGAATCACTTGAACCTGGGAGGTGGAGGTTGCAGTGAGCCAAGATCGTGTTACTGCACACTAGCCTGGCTGACAGAGTGAGACTGTCACACACATACAAAAACAAAAAAAGTAAGAAAGCGAATGGTCTTGTCTTATTCTGTAGAGAAAAAAATTTTTTTAACCATTTAGAATGATGTTACCATAAAAATGTAAGTTCACCATAAATATGCTGTTTATTAAGATTTCTGTTATTTCTACTTTTCTGGTAAGTTTTTAAAAAATTGTGGATCAACACTGAATTTTGTCAAATGCTTTCTCTGCATCTATTGAGAAGAATGTATATTGGACATACATTCTATAAAGTGTTCTATAGATGTTAGTTAGGTCACATTGATTGACAATGCTGTTCAGATCATCAGAGTGAGGTTGAAGTTTACAACTGTAATGGTAAATTTATCAATTTCTGCTTGAATACTCAGTGTTCACCTTATGTATTTTGATGCTCTATGTTAAGAATGCAAATGTTTAGAATTGTTATGTCTTCTTGGAGAACGTAACCCTGTATCATTCTGTAATTGCCTTTTTTTTTTTTGACGGAGTCTCGCTCTGTTGCCAGGCTGGAGGGCAGTGGCATGATCTCGACTCACTGCAACCTCCACCTCCCAGGTTCAAGCAACTCTCCTGCCTCAGCCTCCCAAGTAGCTGGGACTACAGGTGCATGCCATCATGCCCAGCTAATTTTTGTATTTTTAGTAGAGATGGGTTTCACCATATTGGCCAGGGTGGTCTCAATCTCTTGACCTTGTGATCCACCCGCCTTGGTCTCCTAAAGTGCTGGGATTACAGGCATGAGCCACCACGCTCGGCCTAATTGCCCTCTTTATTCTTTTCACTCTTGTTCTGAAGTCTGCATTGTCTCAACTCAATATAACCACTATAAGTGTCTTGACTGTGTTAGTGTAATACATCTTTCTCCAATACTTTACTTTTAACCTGAGTACTTAAAGTGTGTTTCTTCTAGAGAGCATATAGTTAGTTTTTTTTTGCCCCTAATCTGACAATCTCTGTCTTTTAACTATTGTGTTAAGACTATTCACATTTAAGGTATTTATTGATAGACTTAAACTTTACCATCTTTATACTTTTCTATTCATTGCTTGTTTCTCTCTTTTTTCTTTGACCTTTTCTGATTTTAACTGAGTATTTGATGCCATTTCATTTTATCTTCTCAACACACCATTTATCTTTCCTTTATAAAAAAATTTTTAGTTTTTGCCTTACAGTTAACAATATACGTTTTTAAGTAATCTAAGTCCACTTTAAAATAACACTATTCTTCACATGTATTGCAGGTACCTTATAACAAAGCATTATCTATTCCTCCCTTCCATCCCTTGTGACATTGCTGTTATTCATTTTACTTATCTATATGGTATAAAACCTAATGTATTATTGTTATTATTGCTTTAACCAGTTAGCTTTTAGATCAATTAATAAGAAAAAAAGGAATGTATTTTACCTTCATTTATTCCTTTTCTGACATTCTTTCTTTCTTTCTGTTGATTCAAGTTTCTGATCTGTATCATTTTTCTTCTGCCTGAAGAACTTTTATCATTTCTTGCAGGGCAGTTTGCTGACACTGAATTGCTTCAGTTTTTGTTTGTTTGGGCAAGTCTTTCCTTACTTTTATGTTTGAAGAATAATTTTACTGGATGTAGAATTGGCCATTTTTTTTTTTGTTTCAACCCTTTAAAGTTTTCACTCATTTTCTTCTTGCTTAAGAGGTTCTCATTAGAAGTGTCCTGGAATTCTTATATTTTCTCTGGAACTAAGGTATGTGACGTTTGTTTTTAAAATCTGACTCCTTTCAAAATTTTACCTTTGTCGTGTGTGTGTGTGTGTGTGTGTGTGTGTGTGTGTGTTTGAGAAAAGTAGTTCAAATATTTATCCTGTTTGGTGTTATCTGAACTTCTTGGATATGTGGTTTGATGTTTGTGATTAGTTTAGGAAATCTATTGTCATTACTATTTGAACTATTCTTCTGTCTTCTTCTTCTGATATTCTAGTAGTGCATATGTTACATCTTTTAATATAGTCCCACAATTCTTGGATGTTCTGCTCTGTTGTTTTCATTCATTTTACTCTTTGCATTTTGGTTTTGGTGGTTTCTATTGATTTACCTCCAAGTTCACTGATTCTTTCCATGGCTGTGTTGAGTCTACTGATGATCCCATTGAAGGCACTCTTACTCGCTATCACAGTGTTTTTTATTTCTAGTATTTTCTTTTGATTGTTTATTAGTTCCACTTCTCTGTTACATTAGTCATCTGTTCTGGCAAATAGTTTACATTTTGCATTAGTGCCTTTAACATATTGATCATACTTATTTTAAATTTCCTTTTTGATAAATCTAACATCTGTGTCGTATCTGAATCTGGTTCTCATGATTACTTTGTCTCTTCAGTTTGTTATTTTCTTACCTCTTGCATGCTTTGTAATTTTTTGTGTGTGTGTCTGAAACCTGGACATGTTGTATTCGGTAATAAGAACTTGGGAGGAGGCATTTGGGGATATCCAATAAATAGTCCACTAGAACAAAGGAAGGGACTGGAAGATAGCATTATGCTTCATTGATGCCAGGAAGCAAGAATCTAATGGGAGCAGTCATCAAGAGCTTTCTTCAGCAAGAGTTTCTAACCTGGGAACCTAAACAGGACTGAGGGGTGTGTTTCAGTCAAACTTCAACATAAACTTTCTTATTAAACTTTTCAACTACCAACTTACTGTGATAAGTCTTACCACAGAGCCTTATCCTGGGAACTAGAGATGAGATACCTAACCCAGATGAAGAGAACTAAGGAGAGCTTTCTATAGGAGGCGGTATCTAAAACTCAAGCCAGAAGGAAAACTGGAATTATTCAGGTGAATGGGTGGGTGTCAGGAAGGTAGAGAGTATGACATTTGAGAACCCTTCAAAGTAGTTCAGCGGGCCTTCAGCTTAGAGGAGGAGAGAGTATAGGCAAAACCAAACACCATCACCATCACCACCGACAACCACCACCACTACCATCACCGCCACTGCCACCATCACCACCACAATAATCCAACGTCTTGGACAGAAGAACAGACTGCTTTTTAAAACTATAAAATGCTCATCCCTGGAGGCGTTGAAGCACAGGCTGTCCAACCGCACAGTAGGGATGTTAGAAAGGGTACATAGGGGGACATGTGGCTATATTGTAAGGGGGACACTCAGCCTCTGTTCTTCCTATTCCCTTGTGGAAGGACTTCCCTGACTAATGCTCTTGGCCTCTCTCCTGCCCTCCATTTGCTACTCATTCAGCCCTGTCCCATGTTCTGTCCTCACTTGAGACCTGTGTCCTGATGTAGTCTGCTTTCTGCCAAGCCTTAAAAGAGGCAGTGCTACTTGTGCCAGTGACTGGGATGATCCATTTAGAGAGGAAACATTCTTAGTAAATAAATTTGTCTACAGATATAAATTACATTCTCCAAAGACTTTTATCAGGAATGGAGCTGGTATTTTGTGGTCCATTGACCTACCACTTGTGTTTATTTCTCATTGACAGGGTCTTTTTTTTTCTTCTTAAATTGACCCCATAAATCCTTGGAAGACATCTAAAGTCCTTTCCAACACTCAGAAGTCTTTTCCCCTGAATCATCAAGAAAACAGAGTTCAGTACCCTTGTTTTAAGAACGCTGAGAAATAAATTATATATATTAAAGTTAGTAAGTTTATAATTTAGAAAGCTAGTAAGAGTTCCATTAAAAGGGGATAAAATGAAAAATCAATGGCTCTATTGGAAAATTAGGAGAAACAAGTTATGTTCTAATCATATCAGAAACTTTACTATGTAAATATAAAATTATGCTCGTTTCAATAAGAGTATAGAGCAGTTCACACAAAAAAGAAATGTGAAAAAACAAATACAAAGATATAAGAAAGCAGAACACAATATCCAGAGGCGAAGTGATAAAGATAAGAAAATGTGCAGATGACACACCGGATAGTTAAATACATCTACATTTTGTTTGGTTATACTGGATTCTACTAAGTAGTATTCTCGTAAGAACATCACATAAAGTAATTATTCTACTTCTTTTGACACTTGTTAACTATAGACCCCATTGGTCTCTACAGGGAATTCTAACCATAATTAAAGACTTGGAAGACAATCGCAGAAGGATAAAGGAGTAGAACAGCTCAGAAAAATCAGCACTGAAGAGAACAATGTTAGCAAATGCATGGAGCCACATTCCAAAGGTCCTAAAAACATAGTGATTTTCCCTTTACTCAATAGCATATGCAGAATTGCCCAATTTCAAGGTGCTGCATCTCAGCAGAATATTTTTAAAAAGGAAAAGAAGTACAAGTGGGTGATAGTTGCAGCATAAAAAAAACAGACCAGAGGCATACTTCTATTTTGTAGGTGATGATTTAGAAATATGATAAATCAATAGGAATCATTTGTCATTATATGACAACTATTTGTTCTTGTAGACATCTAAAGGATACCCATGGTTCATCCATGAAGTAGACCAAGGAAACCCTTTATACATTCAAAGCAGCTTTTAAAAAATACTTTATATTCTGGGGAGCTCTGAGTGCTTCACCTCTGAAAACAAGTCTTTCAAGTTGGCAGGGGAAGGAACCCTTCACAGATAGAGGATTTGAAGCCAAACGAGGTGAGGTGATGTTAGCAACCACCACAGGAAGAAACTTCAAACCTGAAGAGATACTTGACTGTGCATAAAAGAATCTGAAAGTTGCCTGTGAGCTTACACCTGGCCCCAGTAGAGCCTCCTCATCAGCATTCCAAGCCAGGCCCCAGAAAGCTAGGGACAGAATCTTACAAGCACAGAAACATACACAAATTTCTTTCCTTTAAACCTAATCTCATGATTTCAGTCTATATGTCCTAATGCCTCTCCAGTGTTCTAACCATCTTACTCTTTTTAAAGTGTGCTTCTGCAGGGAGTTAATGCTACTAGTACAGCAGCACCCCCCCTTAGCTAAGGTTTCGCTTTGTGTGGTTTCAGTTACCTGTGGTCAATTGTGGTCTGAAAAATAGATGAGTACGGTACAATAAGATATTTCAAGAGACAGAGAGATATTTACCTAATTATTATTATGGTATATTATTATTAATCGTTCATTTCTTCATTAGTTCTTGTTAATCTCTTACTGAACCTAATTTAAAAAATTAAACTTTATCATAGGTATGTATGTACACACTATATAAATAGTGTTTGGTAATATCTATGGTTTCAGGCATCCACTGGGGGTCCTGCTGGTTGTAACATCTTGTCAGTTTCCTCATTAATAAGTTAAATTAAAGTCTTAAAGATGTTACAACCAGCTCAAGGGAGAATCTGAACAGCAGACACAATTATAGATCAGGAAGACTGAAATAAATGTGTAAATGGGAGGTAAAACTCACCTTTTCCACAGTGGCTAGGCAAGTCAACTGAACCTCTATGGAACAGAATTTACATGTCAATGGAGAAAAATTATATTGTATTACTCTCTGCTATTTACAACTCACAGAGTTATAAAATTGCTCCCTAGAATCAAAGAATTAGATAACCCAAAATGTTGTGCTATAGATGACCATGCATAGTTTTCCATGGAAGCACAATTTTTTTCCTACCTGGATCACTGACTATCTTATTTACCACTGTATTCTGAAAACCTGGTACATGGTAGATGGTCCATAAATACTTGCTAAATGGATGAATGAATGTTCACTATATGTCAGTCATTAAGCTAGGCCCTTCACATTCATCGTCCCATTTAATCTTCCCCCAAATTCTTTAAGATAAATATTATTTTACTGACAAGAAACTAACGTGTGGCATTATGTTTTTATTACATGTCAAAGGTTGGTGTAGAGGGCAGCAGGGAGGATTTGACTCAGACCTAAGATCAGAAAACCTATCTCTGTTTTCTTCTTCTTTTTCTCTCCATTTAATATATGTCATTTTTATTTACTGTCACTGGACCATGTGCCTCTAAATCAAGGGATGTTTGTATATAACATTGATATAACATGCTTCCTCAATGAGCATGATATAGGAGATACTTGCTTTAAGAAAAATAAAAGAACAGCAGCACTCAGGAGAATCTAAGCATAAATAAGAGATACATGAACAATCTTTTCTGCAGTCTTAAAGATTAGCACAGGATATGTACCAGCCCAGAATATTTTGTTTCCCTTAGATGTTCCTTTCCCTCCTTTCCCAGGATAATAAAGCTGGATGAATTCAACATCATGTGTATTGTTTTGTTATCACAGATACCATCAGGGCAACACTTGGAAAAGAGCAGCAGCTGACATGCGTTGTATGCTGTGACTGTGTACCACCTTCACAGCAACACTATGAGGTAGATACTATTAGCATCTCCTTTTCTGCAGATGACAAGCTGACATGCACCCAGCAACCTTTACAAAATCACAAGGCTGTGATGCAGCTGTGGGCTGTGACCTGGTACTTGTAACCACTCCCCTGTCCTCTCTTAAGTCACTCTACTGTCTGCACAGCCTGGTGAGGTTTGCTCTGTCATCACATCTTGAGTTTTACAAACCTCTTTGCCCTGTTCATCACAGCCTCCAAGAGTACTGGGATTCCCACAGCTTCTAGCATCACAGGGCTGGTAAATGCACACTGGCTGAAGTCCTGAAAGCTATTTTCTGGCCACTTGGCACTTGTGATCATTTGGGTATTTTGCATTCACTCTTAGAGAGGCAGGGGCCAGAGAACAGGGGAAGAGTGGTCTTCTGAGGCTTCAAATAGGTGAATGTCAAAAAGATGTAGACCAAAAGTTAATCTGAAATCATTCTCTCTGTTCCCTAAGTCCCCAAGTAATTCCCTGCTTTCTTCTTCTTGCTGGAAAATAGGCTGCCCTCAAAAGGAAATAACAGCATGTTTTTCTACACTTCCAGGTGAGTCCTGAGATGAATAATAGCACAATGCCGACATATAAAAGGAGTCAATAAATGGTTAGCTTAGTGGTTTACCTATATTATTTCATTTAATTTTCACGACATCTCTCTGAGCCAGGTACTATTATCTTTATTCTAGAGATGAGGTAGTGAGGTTAAGTAACTTGCCCAGGTCAAGCAGCTTGCCCAAGATCCCAAGAAAGTAGTGATTTCCCAATACCAGGTAGGTTTCATGAAGACCAAGTCTGCCACCAAAAGCATACGACAACTGTTTGAAATACATACCTCATTCCCACACTCCTGTCCTCATGTACTTAGCAGAAAACCTTGGGAAGTGGGACCATTTATTCCATAAGTATTGAAGCATGAATCTTTATTTCTGAGGACTGTAAGGCTCATCCTCGTCAAACCATTATAAATGCTTATCCTTCCCACAAGGGGACCTCATAATTCTCACCCCTAATAAAAGATAACACTGCTTTCAAATAAGATCTTGAAAAAGGCTTTGCCATTACTATCACACAGGCATTAAAAAACATTAAGCAGCCATTATCTGATGAAGGCTACCATAATCAGGCAAATGGTTACTAACTGATTGATCATGGTTAGGAGTAGAATAACTGACCTTAGATGGGCTTTTCTTATACTCTTAAGGGAGGAACTAAGAAAATGAAATGTAGACACTTGGAATCGAAGCTAAGTACCCACACTGCCTTCTGAATTTCAGAGATTTCATCCAAAAGGGCCATTGACTCTAGTTGGGAGTGACAGAGAGGAAATGCATAAAGGACCATTTTTATATTTAAGATAGAAGGATTTTACTCTCGTTTGTTAACTCAACTTGAGCTACAATTGGGTGTTTTCCCTATATATTTAGACATACCAATGTGGTCAGCAGGAATCTAGGATCATTTAGCTCAGCATTTTTTTTTTAAACATTTAGTGCTTAAATGTTTAAAAAAAATTTTTTTTAAATCAATCAAGTTTTCTGTATGGTTCAAATATATACAACAGACACAAAGGGAGTGGTTTTGGTTCACACACCCGCCTCTACCCAAAGCACACCCACATCCCTTTGGCAGTCAAGAGCTCCATGAAACACACTTAGAAAACCATCGACTGAGACCTGTTCTAAGAAGGTGAACTGACCTGCCCCAGATCTCACAGCTACAGCCTAAGAGCCGAACTGCAAAAAGAAACACTTTCTGCTTAACAAGTCCCTTTTCAAAGTAATAGGAGTGAACAGAACGAGAGAGATTAGGATTTGTCATGATAGAAAGCGTGGGTTTGGAAAGAGGTTTGTCATCGAGAGTGCTGAGCTATTTCATGACAAGTCACTTTACCACCAGAGTGAAAGCATTTTCTCAGAAAAAAAAGATCTGGACTAGAAAAGACTTCTTAACACTGTTTCCCCCTTGAAGCCACACAGTTTCGGTTTACAGAGTGTATCCTCAGTCCTATCTTTCACTGCACTGTTTGTGAAGGGAAAAGAGAAGTGTTGCCCACATACAAGCAGGATCTTAGGGTGAAAGGGCAGGCAAGGTCTAGAAAAGCCCCCTTATTCTGACGGGCTACCATGGTGGGCATATTTGCTCCATCTTGCCCACTCCATCCCCCAACTGAGAGACTTGATCTGAAGGCCCTTTATGGTTCACTATCCTGTCCTATTTTCTGCTTTCAAGTACTTATTGACCTCCACGTATATTTGAATACCCTTGATCTAAATGGAATCATTATCTGTGCCTTGAAACTATTCATCCCAAGGGCAGAGAGTTATTATTATTATATTCCATTTCAGAAACTTGGAACATTGCTAGGTGCAGATACAAGAAGGTGTTCAACAGGGAAATGGATGGCCAGAGGATAGGAGTGTCAGGAAAACCGACTTTCCACCATGGACTCTTTCACATGATTGGATACATGTGTATAACTCACCCAAAGAAGTCAATATACTTTATCTTAGACATTTTTTAAAAAGCATTTTCCTACTTAGAAACCTTTTCTACTTGGAAGGTCTACATAGTGATCCTGTAGCCCAGTTCATGTGAAAGACTTCCTTCTTTCCTTTCTCTATGATTGGTATGCTCTTATTTTCTCTAGGATCCCCCAACCCTGCACCCTGATTCCTATATACTTTTACAGTGGATGCTCACAATCCACTGTTTTCTATAATAACCATGTATGTTTGTTAAATAGCATGGCTCACATGGATCTGGAATTTATCACCCCTTTGAAAGTAAACCCATGCCAGAAAATTTCAGCAGGAAGATGTTGTTTCATGGTAAGGGTATGGGAAAGGCTATCATGACTGGGAGAAAGAAAGAAAAGGAGTGAAATATCTGGGATACTGCATACTTTACCAGTTATGTCATGCTGTTTGAATGACTCACTGTAGATCTGATACTGATTCGGACAATGTTTCTTCAACCACTTGCAGACATCCTGCTGGGTCCATAGAGCCACCGGTTTAGACAGCTTCACCGTAGCTGACTATAAATAAAGAAGGAAAGGAAGATCTGTCAATGCTGGCCTCATGCCTAGGAAGACACTATAGTTAAAAGTCTTAGAGTACGTTAAAGGCTACAGACTGGATTCCCTGAAGATAAATATCTAGTTCTTGTTTCCCTCCTAACCTCTGTAGACCTTCTCAATACTGCTGAAAAGCACAAAGAAAAGGTCCAGGTGGAGAAGATGTGAAAATGATCTAACCATCTCTGCTGAGAAAAAATCCCAAGGAATTCCTAGGAAGTAGTGTTTTTTAATGAATACTCTTGCAAAAAACAATGGGGTTGCTAAGCAATTAATTACATTAAAGGGGAGAAATAGCTGGCCCCAAGTACCTTTCTTTGTATTCCAAGAAGATATTTATCTCTTGCTATCCCTGACATTTCTAGAGCCTAGTACAACACTGGCTCCAGGAAGTGCTAATAATATTTTTAGGAATGAATGTCACTGGATTTAGATAACTGCCTACTAAGAACTGCAAGTCTGCCTGGGGGCTCTGGACTTAGGGTCGCCCTGAAACACCTGGGGGCATTAGTTATACCAAAGTGGGGAAGCAAAAAGTCAATTCCACCAGGATGTGGAGAATGGTAATAAGATAATGGGGCAGTTAGGCTTTATACAGAAGCCAACTAGTCAAGGTCTTTTTTTTGTTCACTGGATCTTTCAGGGAAGTATTTATGAGGAAAACATACACACACACACATATAAAAACGCAGGGAGTGAGAAAAGCTTAGCCTTTGACAGATGATGGATTACAAATACGTTTATTAGTGAATAAGCATCAATTTCATGCCCACGGGATGACCATGCTCTGATGGTCTCCCTCAGAGATCCCAGGAATTTGGTTTTGGACAGATTAATGCTTCACTATCTAGAATTTTTATCATGTTGGATCAGTGTTTGCCAAAAAAGTAAGGCTATCGTATTGGCAGCTGTTTGAAGGCTCCTGGGTGGTACAAGGACATGGCCATTATTATCCCCGCTCTTCTCCATACGCATAATTTCCTTCCACTTCTCTATCAAATCTTTCAGATTAAGGCGAGGGGAGAGCCTTCATTTGGTAGGAGTGTGATTGTAACACCTGCTGACATACGTGTTGTTGTTGTTTACTTGACAAAGAAAGGGCTTGCTTCAGTCTCAGAATCTTTAAAAAAAGGCAGTATATCTAGCATCTAATAACTTTTTAGAACTTTTTAGTATATTTAAAGTTATCCTTTATTTTATGGCAAATAATTATGGCAAAATAAATTTTATTTTCTGTAGCAATATCTTCTTTGCTTTTTAAACAAATTTGAGTGTAAAGACACAACTATCCCGTGGGCCAATTTTTAATAAAAAAATAAACAATGGTGCAGATGGTGACAGAGTCACAGTGAAAACAGTGGAAGTAATATGGAAGCGATTCAAGGTTGGAAAGCACAATGCTCAGGTGTTTTTTTTTTTTATTTGTATATTTCCAATCATATGAGTCCTTGGGCCATTCCTTTCAAAATAATCACAATGATGATCACATTTTATTTTGTATTGTGATATTTTTCTTTTATTAATTGTAGATTGTATTTTCCAAAGATGATTTTATATATGTCCATATATTCTATATGTATGTTTTCATATAGACGTATATACATACATATGTATCTGCTTTTCATTCAATGGGACTGACATTTCTTCCACTAATATGTGGGGTTGATGCTCCCTCCTACTCCATTTCAGCAAGGTATGTGACCTTCCTGACCAATGTATACAGTGGAATTGATGCTATGTGACTTCTGAGGCTAGGTCATAAAAAAGAAACAGCTTCTGCCTGATTCGCTCTCTGGCACTGACCTTTGGAAACAACCACCATGCTGTGAAGAAGCCCAGGCCACACGGTGAGACCATGTGTAGGAGTTTTGGCCAATTTGTCAGCTAAGGTCTCAGTTGTCAGTCATCACCAACCACCAGACAAATGAATGAACAAGCCTCAGGTGATTCCAGCCACCAGCCTTCAAATCTTCCAGCTGAGGCCGCCAGATACCACAATAGAGAGTCAAGCCATCTTTGCAGTGCCGAGTGAATCCCTGACCCGCATAATCCATGAGCATCGTAAACAGTTGTCTAACGCCGCTAAGTTTTGGGGTAAATTGTTTTGCAGTCTGATGATGGGAGGGTGAGATCTGTTATAATTTTGTGTTCCCCAGAGTGTCTTGTTTTCAGTAGATCCCATGTACATCCACAAGGATTAAGTGAATTAATTAATTAAATGAAACAGCATTCACAGACATAGCTTGCCATTTAATTAGCAGTGACTTTCACGTTCAGCCCTTGCTTCTCTACCCTGCTGTGTGTTGTGCCTATATGGCTCCTAATCAAACATGCCTGCAGCCCTTCATACTGGGGTAATGGGCTGCAGCCATTTTCCCTCTAACCTCTGTGGGAAACCATATTGACTTTGCCTAATTTTGATGAGGAGAGGAAGACCTTGGGCATGGAGGGTATAAATGAATAAATGTTTTTATTGTTGATGATGTTTAGGTTTTTTTTTCTCTTTGCTCATCATCATGTTCTTTCCTTTGCACAACTAGGAAGCTAGAATTTTAGATCTTTTAGCTAGAAATCACTTATCACCATGTTTCACAAGTCAGCACCTCTGAATCCAGTTCTTTCCTGCTCTACAAATGTTCCTTCAGATTAGCTGAATGAGTTTATAGCTGACACATCATTACTCTGAAACTCTTGCAAGTAAAGCTAATCACATCTTTTGAAAACTCCTGTAAACCAGTCACAGAAGGCTGTAAATTAGGAAGGGAAAGGCAGAAGGATAAAGTTGCTTATACATCAATATACTAAACTTTTTCCTTCTTGGAAGGTCATTCTTTAACTTGCTCATTTCCTGGGAAAGGGAGGACGCTCAGCCTCCACTGGGCTTCAGGTGGAGATTTACCCAAACACACTAAGCTGACTCAGAATGCATCCTCACCAGCCCACCATGTATGCTTTTGTTCTAAGTTTTCCTTTTATCATGAATTCAGAGATTCTGAGGCTAACACTCAAGAAGTTGCTTTGCTTTATTCTTCAGCATATACTCTTACTAGGCATATACTAGTAAGAGCACATACTCAAAACTTTAGGCATAGATTTTTAAGACTGTATGAGGCTGGGCACAGTGGCTCATGCCTGTAATCTGAGCACTTTGGGAGGCTGAGGCGGGCAGATCACCTGAGGTCAGGAGTTCAAGACCAGCCTGGCCAACATGGTGAAACCCCATCTCTACTAAAAATACAAAAATTAGGTGGGCATGGTGGCATGCACCTGTAATCCCAGCTACTCAGGAGGCAAGAGGATTGCTTGAACCTGGGAGGTGGAGATTGCCTTGAGCAGAGATCGTGCCATTGTACACCAGCCAGGGTGACAGAGCAACACTGTCTCAAAAAATAAAAAACAATGTCTCCAAAAAAAAAAATTAAGATGCTATAAGCCTACAAAAATGCCTCCATGTAAACAGACATAATAAGTAAAATGAGGGTAATAAAGATTCCTACTGTTTGTCTATTCTTAATCAGATGGTAATAAAAGTATTGATACCATTTATCAGGTGATTCTTAGCCTTGGCATTTTAATGAAATTACTATTAGTTTGCCACACCTTAAGAGCTGTAATGACTCTAGTTACCCCAGTCTGCTTCTTCTTTTGGGATTCTCAGAGCTGACTTTGATTTGTTCTGCCTGAACTTCTCTTTTTGTAGCACCCAGGGTCAACCTCAGTTACCCCCCTTCCATCAGCATTTCCTCCATCCCCAGCAGCTACCAAATGTTGGGTGTGAATGCCATAAACTGATTCCTTTAAAGAGCTTACACTTCACTTCCATGTGCAATTAGAACAAGAAGTACATGTCAAACCATATCACTTGAATTCAACATATTGTCCCACTGAAGGTAGGAAAAAAGAGGCAGAGCTGTCAACGCCTTCGACCACCTCCTTTCCTCAACATCCAACACCTACACTCTCTTCACAGCCATCCCTAGACGATGACTTTCTCTGATATGCTGCTGGGCTTTTTTTTCCCCGCAGTAGGGGCCTAAGCCTAAATAGTGATAGTCCATAAAGCAAAGAAATAAAGCATTTCGCCTTTACTAGAAACAGTAAACTCATAAGAAAGAAACATCCTGCCCAATGGCAAACATTAAAAAAAAACTTGCCCCAGTTCTCTTTCTCAGTGTTCATGTCTACCACATCATTCTCCGAATTTACAACCCTGGAGACAATTTTGGTCTATTTTGCTGCCCTGAAAGAGGCCTGAGGCAGTTTGTTATCTTAACCCCTATCGTAGTGACACCAAGCAGAATTCCAGACATTTCCTTTCTGAATTTGTCCTGGCTTTGCTACAGACAAACTGAAAGTGAATTTCAGATGCTTTTCCTTTCTGATGCCTTTCTGTTTTACAGGAAGAACTCACTTTATGCAAAATACATATTCCTGAGAGAAAGGTTGTTTGCAAATTACTTTTTTTGGTAAATGATTTCTATTTTAATTTACTCTTATATAATACATTCAGCTATGTTTTACAGTAATTCTGATTTGTATTTAACTGGAAAGAACTCTGAAGCATTAAGTTTTAAGTTCTCCAAGGTAAACTTGAAGCTTTTCTGCTAAGTAACAGAACAATTAAATGCTTTAAAGAAGTTTGAAATTGAAAGAACATATTGCAAAATGCCTTGAAAGTTAAATTTTTATTTTATGATTCAATTATCCCTTAGCTTATCTGTTTTACAATATAAATTATCTTTTAATTTACTGGGCTTTGATTTATAAGAGAACACTGCAATTGTAAGATCCCAATGGTTGTACAAACTCTTAACTAGGTGAGCCCAGTTGGTTGATTATCAAAAAATAGAGAATGCTTGGACTGTTTACATTCATTGGCAGGACAAAGTGAGCTTTATGGCCAAATTTCAGAAAGCGGTTTAGTATATCATTATAAGCAAGTGTTTGCAAGCTCTAAGAATTGCCTACTTCTTCCCTATCTTGCAATGTCCTTTCTTTAGTTCCCAGTCCTCTCTTTTATTAACTTCTATTGTGTCATTTTACTCAAAATTACAGAGAAAGAAGAAAAAGGAGGAAACACACACATACACAACAAATAATTAATGTCTACTTTAGCAGTTTTTAATGCTCATTCACCCAAGAAAGGTCACTAAATATCAGGCAAAATGGTTAGCTCATGGAATACTTGATATTTGAATTAAGTAATTTTAAAGTACTAATAATGTCTTCTTCTGTCACCTTAATCCTTTCATGGAAAGAGATGGTTAGAAAATTTTAAAAACATATCTTGTCTATTGCATGCTGTTTCCCGAATGGTCTATAAAATGCACATATTAGTGATTATTCATGGGTTTGGACCTAAATATTTTACGACAGAGAAAACTCTTAAACTTCATGCCTCCTAAGGGGAAGACATCTCATTGCTAGAAAGTTTACAGGTAAAAGAAGAATACATATCCCCTTAGGTGAAAGAAAGATAAATATATATAGTGTATTTGTGTTTAACTGAAAAGAACTCTTAAACATTAAGTTTTAAGTTCTCCAAAATAAACTTGAACCTTTTCTGCTAAGCAGTAGAATAATTAAATGCATATACTGTTATTTCACATTCTTCCTTCTTTAACCACTGCTTTAATATCACCTGGATTATTTCTTACTTTTCAAATTTTGATGCTAATCTCTTCTGATAGTGCAAGAGCCCCGAAAGACCAGTAATGTGTAAGCAACTTAGATAACTTTTCCGAACATATAGTGAGGCATTATGAGTTTTTTCATCTGTTCTGCACAGGGGATCTATTTTAGACCCTTCATTTCCTAGCCTTCTTCACTGAGAATTGTAGCTTATTCATATTTCCTTCAAAAGGCAGTGTCCTCAATGTGTTGACAACAAAAATGGAATGGATTACCAAAGCCTAAATTTTTATGATTAACAAGTAACAGGTGTCAGTTCATCATTTGAAATCCTTAACCAGTGTATTCGTTATTCTCCCATATTTGCATAATTTACATAAACAAAAGCTCTTTGAGGTTCTCAAAAACTTTTAAGAGTGCAACAAAGTCCTGGGACCATAAATTTGAGAACCACTGTTTAAAGACATCACTGTTGTAGTGTCTTTTTTTTTTTTTTTAAAGGGGATAAGACTAGAGGATTTTTTTCTCTTATTTTGCCCACATTGAATATTATTAATGGACTTTAAAATTTCTAAATGCTGTGACCACAGACTCAAAAAGTTGTCAAGGACTCTCAGTAGTTAGTGGGTTCAAGTTTAAACCTAATGCAAGAGTCCAATCCACTTTAAGACATCTAAGATGGGGGTTAGTAAACCTAAACTATGATGAATATATCAAGGCTTGTGTGTGTAAACAACTTTACTTGGGTAAAGACAAAATGTCAATCTCCTAATTTAAAATGATTATTTTTTCTTTTCATCTCTTTTTTTGAGCTACACAAAACTTGGAAAAACACTGATCTAGATTCAGCACTTTCCCTGAAAATCCACAGCGTCCGAAAATGTATCCTATGAAATAGGCCACACCATTGTTAATAAATATTAATGCTTTAAAACGTACTTTCAAATGGAAGTCAAAGTCAGATCTTCATCATCTTTTTACTGATTCTTGAGTTTTGCCTTTGGATAAAGGCAAGACAAATCTCACTGCCCACTGTACTAATCTCCTTTTCACATGTCATATCAGGGCTCTCCACTGAGTCTCATGGCTTGATTTTTGGTTTCCTTTTACCATGATGTAGGCTGAGGAATCCAAAACTATATCTCCAGCTCAATTTCCTTCCTGAACTACAGAATCATATATACATATGCAACTGATGACTTCAGTTTCATTTTTACATATGATAAATATATCAAACTCAACATGTCCAAAATTGAGCTCCTGTTCTTCCCCCTAAAAATGCCTCATTTGTAGCCTACATTTCATATCATAGAAACTCTATACTTCCCACTGTGGAGGCCCTGCATCCTGGATTTTTCATAGACTTTCCTCTTTCTCTTGTACTCTACATGTAATCTATTAGCGAAACCTGATAATTCTACCCTCAAATGTATCCAGATGTCAATCTCTTCATTACCAACATTGCTACAATCCTGAATGGAAACACTGTCATGCCACACCTAGATTCCTGCATCTATGCACTAATACAACAAACAGGTCATCCTGTTCTGTCCTTCCCCTTAATTGAAATCTTTTTTTTTTTTTTTCTTTTTTGAGACTGAGTCTCACTCTGTCACCCAGGCTGGAGTGCAGTGGCGTGATTTCAGCTCACTGCAACCTCTGCCTCCTGGGTTCAAGCGATTCTCCCGCCTCAGCCTCCTGAGTAGCTGGGATTACCAGCACCTGTCACTATGCCCAGCTAACTTTTTTGCATTTTTAGTAGAGATGGGGTTTAACCATCTTGGCCAGGTTGGTCTCGAACTCCTGACCTCATGATTTGCCTGCCTCGGCCTCCCAAAGTGCTGGGAGTACAGGCGTGAGCCGCCGTGCCAAGCCTTCAATTGAAATCTTTAAAATGACTTACAAAGGCTCACATGATCTAGCTACCCAGGTCTTTGATGTCATCTTTTTTTTTTTTTTTTTTTTTTATTTTACTTTTATTTATTTATTTATTTATTTATTTTTTTGAGACGGAGTCTCGCTATGTTGCCCAAGCTGGAGTGCAGTGGCGCGATCTCGGCTCACTGCAAGCTCTGCCTCCTGGGTTCACACCATTCTCCTGCCTCAGCCTCCTGAGTAGCTGGGACTACAGGTGCCCATCACCATGCTCAGCTAATCTTTTTCTGTATTTTTAGTAGAGATGGGTTTCACTGTGTTAGCCAAGATGGCCTTGATCTCCTGACCTCGTGATCTGCCTGCCTTGGCCTCCCAAAGTGCTGGGATTACAGGCGTGAGCCACTGCGCCCAGCCTCTTCAATGTCATCTTTATTACTCTTTCCCTAAGACATTCTGTTCCCACTACACCAGTCTTCTTCCTATTGCTCAAACATGCCAACTATGCCTGTGTTTTACTTTGCTGGAATGCCCTTCTCCCAGATACCTATGTGGCTAATTCCCTCACTGCTTTCAAAGCCTTTGAGAGTTGTTTAAATGCTCCATTTTCAATAAATCCTATCCTGATCTCCCTGTTTAAAAATGCAAGACCCCCTTCTGAAGCTTCCTATACTCATTACCCTGCTCCAATATTTATCTCTCCATTATAGGTATCATCTAACACACTATACAATTCAGTTATTTTTTCTACTGTTTATTATATGTCTCTTCCCACTGGCTTGCAACCTGCACAAGGACAAGGGTCTTTCTTAATTTGCAAAGAATCTCAAACTTTAGAACAGTACCTGGCACAAAGCAGGAACTCAATAATTATCTGTTGAACAAATGAAAGAACTGTCTGTTCCACCATCATATATCACAGATCCTATATCCTTTGAGTGTCAGAAAACTGGTTCAGGTCCCAGCTGCGCTCTTGACATTCCCACGTTAGGACTAAAACAGCCTTTCCCCCGACTAGATTTCTCTTATATTGAGCCAAAAATGCAGAGCCAGTCTAGCACTATAATTCTTAGCAAGACAGCTCACATCTCTGATCCTCAATTTTTTTCTTTTTCAACTGACACGGAGAGTGATGTGATGAAACAAACTTGGCATTTGGAATCATGCAGACCTGGGTTGAAGGCTCTGGCATTCACTAGCACTGTGGGCCTTGGGCTGGTCACTGAACCTTTCTGAACATATTTCTAAATTCACTGCAAATAACACCTATCTTACAGTTTGTAGAAGGATTAGAAATGGTTTAACTAAAGCACTTTAAATAGTGCCTCCCACATATTATGTTTCCTGAAAGCATATCTTAATATCTCCTGAATAGCATTGGCATCCTCTTCTGCTGGATTCTCAAGCCTGGCTTGGGGAAGCAGTGGGGCAGCATCATGGACACAGGCAGTCTTTTTTTTTTTTTTTTTTTTTGAGATGGAGTCTTGCCCTGTCATCCAGGCTGGAGTGCAATGGTGTGATCTCAGCTCACTGCAACCACTGCCTCCCGTGTTCAAACAATTCTCCTGCCTCAGCCTCCCGAGTAGCTGGGATTGCAGGTGCCCGCCACCACGCCCAGTTATTTTATGTATTTTTAGTAGAGATGGGGTTTCTCCATGTTGGCTAGGCTGGTCTTGAACTCCTGACCTTGTGATCCACCCACTTTGGCCTCCCAAAGTGCTGGGATTAGAGGTGTGAGCCACCACGCCAGCCTACAGAGGCAGGGTCTTTGGAGTCCAGCTGACTTGAGCTGTAGGCATTGTGAGATGGTGTTAGGTATAGTCAGCTAAGATTGAAAGAAAAACATTTGTTAAGAAAGGAAGAGGATTAAAAGGTACCAGTGAAAAACGCAGGCATAGGAAGACGACAAAAGTGAGAAAATAGGCTGGGTGTGGTGGCTCATGCCTGTAATCCCAGCACTTTGGGAGGCTGAGGCGAGCGGATCACGAGGTCAGGAGATCGAGACCACAGTGAAACCCCGTCTCTACTAAAAATACAAAAAATTAGCTGGGCGCGGTGGCGGGCACCTGTAGTCCCAGCTACTCGGGAGGCTGAGGCAGGAGAATGGCATGAACCCAGGAGGCGGAGCCTGCAGTGAGCAGAGATGGCGCCACCACACTCCAGCCTGGGCATCAGAGCGAAACTGTCTCAAAAAAAAAAAAAAAAAAAAAAAAAAAAGAGAAAATATAGAAAAAGGGGGAAAATGGAAAAATAAAGATACCAAATTAAGAGGGGCAAAGCTATGTTTCTCTTTATTCGGCCTGGGTTTGCTGCAATGACACGGTATCACCTCATGTCTTCCAGTGATAAGTCCTGTCATTTATTTCTCTCTGAAACTCAGGATCAGCGGTCCTCTATTTCCAGGGACAGTCATGTACAAAGTGTCCCAATTCCATGCAAAGATACAGCCCAACTTCCCTAGGCACCTCATGGAGCTATTTATAAAAGCACACTATCCAGATGTGTAAACGCCACTGCTCACAAGCTCTGAAGCGGATGCTTGTATGCAACGCTGGTGAGATCTGCTGGCCCCCAAACACATGCTGCTGGGCATCAGGGTATCTACAATAACTCATAGAGGGAATAAGCAGATGTCCTTAGGCACTCAACAGGAAACAAGACATCCTGGCAGCCTGGATGGCTCTGGTTATCAAGGCCTGTTCTTCCTATCAGGCCAGAATGCACAGCCTGTCAAGAGAAATATGGAGGGAGAGGATCACACTGTACTTTGTGTCTGCTCTGTCTTAGTACAGCAGGAAAACCTATCACTCATCCACATAGATGAGCACACTCTATGGGAGGTGCTGCGACACAAAGGCGTATGTATGCCCTGAGCATGTACCTGGGGCAAATCCCTCTATGAATGTTTGATGAATGAAAGCATGACAAAAGCAAAAATGAAAACAAAAATGAACCATAAAAATTGTTATTGATCATCATTATCATGTCATTTCTACAACAATTACTTTGGAATAACAATGTGGTAGATTGATGACAGAAATGTCCTCAGTGCAAAAATGCCCCTGTGTAATATGACTAAAGGTCCTCTGCCATGAGATGGCATCTATTTTTCCACCTCTTGAGTCTGGGGGGTAGAAGAGAGCCATGTGGCTTGCTTTGACTAACAGAATGCGGCAGAGGTGGTGACGGGCCAGGTTTCTGAGATATGTTTCCAAGAGGCTTGGCATGCATTTGCACTCTTCTTTTGCTTTTCTGAAACCCTTCTGAGAATGTGTGTGGTCAAGCCTGACCAAATTAGCTTCAGGGATGTGGCTTAAAAGTATACTGATGCCATTCCAGACATCATGTTCGATATCATTCTAATGATATTCTTCCCACAAAACATGGGAAGAGTTGTCTTAAGAACTTTACATAAATCATCTTGAATTTTCCTGACAACCTGCAAAGTAGGTATTACTGCTAGTAGAGAAACATGCTTAGAAAGGTAACTCATCCAAGGTCACACCGCTAGTGAATTTCAGAACTGCATTCAGTCCAGGTCTGCAGTAATTTCAAACTTCATGCTTACTTCATGATATCACACTAATTTGATAGAAACAGGAGAGAATAATGAGGATTAGAGATGTGAGCATCTTACTGAGGTTTCCAGTGCTAGTTTGCTTCCTTAATGAATTAAGATAAACCTGATCAAAGATGACTCTAACTTTGTCCTAATCTGGGTACGCCAAAGGCAGAGCTGGGTTCAGGACCAGCCACATGACTCCTGCTCAAGGGCTTTTTCTAGTCACCTTATCATGGAAGGAGGTGCATTTTCTATACTATACAATAGGGCAATGATAATCTCTCTGTCTCTCAATTGTATCACTAGTAAAGTGAGAAAATATCTACTCTGCCCATTTTACAAAGTTGTTGTGAAGATCAAATCAAATAATCAAAAGTCTAAGTGTTTTATTTGGATCATTTTATAGAAAAGAGAGGGCTGATGGGCCCAAGGGATATTGCAGTCACCATGCTGTTGGCACTGTGTTAAAAACAGAAGCACTACAAAATATTGCTGCGATTGTATTTAGTAGGGCAGTGTAGGGATTTGGGGGCTTGGAGAGCCTATGAATTCTGGAATCCACTAGGGTAGGGGGTGGTCTATACAAAGTTTCCAATACTAGTGTTCTTGGGCTTTAAAAGTTAGCCACCCCCAACCCCAGGTCCATGATTTCTTGGTGTTAAAACAATTTATCTATCTGTTAATTCAGCCAAATGATGAATAAATTGACAGGGCTAGTATCGACTGAATATCTGTCTCTCCCCAAAATTCATATGTTGCAGCCCTAAGTCCCAACTTGTATTCCAAGACAGGGCCTTTAGGGAAGTAATTAAGGTTAAATGAATTCATAAAGAGTAGTTCCCTGGTACATAGAATTAGTGTTCTCATAAAAAGAGACCTCAGAGAGCTTGCTCTCTCTCCACCACACAGAGGGAGGGTGGCCCCTGTGCAAAACAGGACACGATGAGACCCTCACCAGAATCGAACCTCATTGGCACCATGATCTCAGACTGCCAGACATTTGAACTGGGAGAAAATACATTTTGTTGTTTAAGGCACCCAGTATGTGGTACTTCATTATGGCAGCCAGAGGTGATTAACACAGGAGCAAACTCCAGTTCAGATGGACTGTTCAATTCAGACAAAACAGTCTGACAATCTAAGATGGACAGAGCTTTGAAAATCTCACTACCAACATAGTGCGAAGAGGATAAGCTAGAGGTTAAATGAATTATAATAGATTTTTTACTTTATATATATTCTCATACATTTGCATTTACTCTTCAAATACTAGGTTTTATACAATCAGAAAAAGTTTTTGCTGAGAATTTGCCTCATTAACATAATTACTTTTATTTATATAAACTTTTTCCAGCATCCATGTCCATGCACATATCTTTACAACCACATTCCCAATAAATAATAATGGGCCCTCATTTGATTAATTATTTAAGTAATTTTTACACTTTCATAGTCATTCTATCATTCATTTTTTATCCTGTTTATTTCTAACCGTTTTGTTGCTATAAAAGAAAGTATGCACATGGTTTTAAAAATAAGTTATCCCAAAAGGCTCAGAGAAAAAACCATGAACTTCTTGTCCCATCTCTTCTGACTGGAAACTATCTTGTTTTCAAAGTATAAGCCGAACATGATCCTAACTCAAACATCTCCCTTCTGCAACTTCAGGTGCAATTTCCAGGGGTAACTTCTTAGTGGTTTATCTTATTAGTCTCTAATTTATGAGACTCAAAGGATTATCCATTGATACCACAATGAGAACGATCAGGAATTAGCAGACACGTGCTAGCTTTCTCCTCTTGTCTCTTCTTCTGAATGTCTGTGACAGTATTACTAATTTTAGTTCATCTATTATTTTTTAACCTTAAATGATGTATTTAAATCTATATGATTTTCCAAAAAAGGTTTTAAATTTTTTTTCCTATAATTGTTCCTTGCCTTCAAAGTCTGACCTTCTGTCATCCACAATATTACTTTTATTATATATTGTCAAGGTTAACAGCAATATTTTCTATTCTAAGACCTCTATTTGGTCTGCTATGCTAAGTATGATTGTAAATTGAGACACAGGTAAAAAAATCAATAAGCAGCATTTAGCTTATGATTACATATACTATTCCAATGCTGGGCTAATTAGTCCGGTTTGGATGATTTTTTTCTTCTATCACATTCTCAGTGGTCCAGTGTCATATCCACTAACAATCACAAATAAGTTTCCCAGCATTAAAAGTAAATAGCCTTTCTTTTCTCATATGCCAGCAGTTGCTTAAATTCATGCCACAGTTTAGTTTAATTCATATTAGGAGCAAATATTCTTATGCAATGTTAGAGTCTTTGGGGGTATTTATTTATTTATCTTTGAGACAGGGTCTTGCTCTGTCACTCAGGCTGGAGTGCAGTGGTGTGATCCTGGCTCACTGCAGTCTTAACGTCTCAGATTCAAATGGTCCTCCTATCTCAGCCCCACAAGCAACTGGGACTACAGGTGCATGCTCCCATGAAGCTAATGTTTTTACTTTTTTATAGGGATGAGGGTCTCACTATGTTGTCCAGGCTGGTCTCAAACTCCTGGGCTCAAATTATTCTCCTGCCTCGGCCTCCCAAAGTGCTGGGATTACAGGCATGAGCCACCATGCCTGGCCACTTTGGAGTATTTAATTTCATTTCTTCTTCTCTTGTTTTGTTGGTATCGATTTTTTCAAACATTTTAATTATCTATTTACCAAATTCCCTGTTTTTCCCAAAGATCTACCTCATAGAGTTCTCCTTACCCCAGATTACACTGGCTGCTCCCCAGACCTGCTACAAAGGGGCCATTTGGTATTTTCCTCCATTGCTGCCCTGTATGGATGGATGGATAAACTGTTCCCTAGATCCCAATCTTCCTTTTTTACTTAGTTTATGTCTTCTCTTTGCTGGAACATATTCATAAGCAACTTCCTAGGAAACGGCTTTGGGAGTAAACATTCTCAATCCCTGCATGTCAGAAAAAGTCTCTATTCTACCTTCACATTTGATTGATAAAATGGCTAGATCTAGAGTTCTAAGCTGAAAAAAAATCCCTCACAATTTTGAAGTCATTGCTCCACAGTTTTCTTCCTTCAAATGTTGCTGCGAGAAATCTAAAGTAGCTTGAGTCTCATTCCTTTTTTGATATCTTATATTTTTCCCCTAGAAGGCTTTAAGGACCTTTTTATTCTTGACATTCTGAAATTTCATGATAATGTGCTTAGATATGGGTCTTCTGTAGTCCGTTTCAATTTAAAGATCAAGCCTTGGTGAATTATGCATTATTAGTCTTTAAAGTATATTCCCTACTCTGTTTACTCTGCTCTCTTTTCTAGAATGTCTATTACTAAATATTGAATCTTTCAGATTGAGTATCTACATTTTAAAAAGTTTTTATTTTCAGTTTGGTAAAATACACATAACACAAAATTTACCATCTTCATAATTTTTAATTGTACAGTTCAGTAGTATTAAGTACACACTGTTGTATAACCATCACCACCATTGATCTCCAGGACTCTTTCCATTCTGCAAAACTGAGACTCTGCACCCATTAAAACAGTAACTCCCTATCCCCTTGTCTCCCCATTCCCTCTGGCAATTACCATTCTACTTTCTGCTTCTGTGAGTTTGCCTACTCTATCCTCATATAAGTGAACATGCCATTCTATCTTTTTGTGACTGGCTCATTTCACTTAGTCTATTGTCCTAGAGGTTTATTTATGTTGTAAAAAGTGTCAGCATTTCCCTCCTTTTTGAGGATGAATAACATTCTCTGGTTTCTCCATAGGAAAGCATCTTGGAAGAGTTGTATGAGCTAACCGAATCTGTTTCAGTACCTCATGCGGTCTCCCCACATTCCAGCTGGCTTCCTTCCTCATCCTCCCACTGGTCATGCTCTTGTCATGGCCACCGAGACATGCAGGTTGCTAATTCCAGTGTTACTTCTTCCAAGACAACAACTTCCTTCCTGTGGCCTCTTGGTAGCCTCTGACACAATGGAACACACTTTCTTCTTGAGATACTTTCTTCTCCTGGCTTCCACACCTCTCTCTCTCTCTACTGTTTACTCTGTTCTCCTTTCTAGAATGCCTATTACTAAACATTGGACCTTCCAGACTGAATATCTACATTTTAAAAAGTTTTTATTTTTAGTTTGGTAAAATACACACAACATAAAATGGTTTTCTCTCTACCGCACTAGGTAGTCCTTCTTCTTTGTCCCGCCTTCCACTTTGACCTAAATGGTGTGCTTTGGCGTTTGGTTTGGGAATCCCTTTTACTTCCTATCTGTACTCTCTCCTGGGGTAGTTTCAAGTCCCACTGGCTTTAAATATTGTCAATAAATCAAATGACTCTCAAGTTTATTATTCTTTCTCAATATCTCTCTTTAATTCCCTCTCCATCTTTACCAGCTGCCTACTCGATATCCCACTTGGCTGTCCAACAAACAGAACTTTCAAACTTAACACGCTCAAAACAAAATTCATGACTTCCCTCAAATCTGCTCTCCCACCAGTTTCTACATCCTGGTAGATCCTGACCAAAATCCCAGTAATCATCCTCATACACACATATATACATCATACATATATACATACATACATGTATATACAAGACTGTGGGGTATACCCAGACAGTATCTTTAGGATGCATACATTCACTTCCACCTTTATTCCTTCCACCTCATTCAAAGGCAACTATTTCTCACCTAGACTCTGGCAATAACCTCCTATTTTCCAAATTCCACACTTTCCACCTACAGTCTATTGTTCACAGCACAATCAGAGTAAACTTATAAATATGTAAACCTGATTGGGTCCTTCAGTGGCTTTCCCTGCACTTATAATAAAATCCAAACTCCAAGCCTGCAAGGCCCTCTCTCCTAACGTATATTCTACTCTTCTTTTTCATGGTCCTTCAGTGGCTTTCCCTGCACTTATAATAAAATCCAAACTCCAAGCCTGCAAGGCCCTCTCTCCTAACGTATATTCTACTCTTCTTTTTCATGGTCTTGATATTCCAAGAATAAGAGAGTCCTGTTCTTTCTGTTCCTCCAACATATACCCACCCTTACTTTAGGGTGAGTAATGAAAGTTAGCTCTTCTCTCAGATGTTCTCAGGGCTAGCTTCAGCTCATCATTCAGATCTCATCTTAAACATCATTTCTTCAGGGTCATCTTCCTTGATCATGTAATCTCAAGTAATCCCCAAGACGTTTTTAACACATCCCATCTTCACTATATCCCTTATGGTGATCTGATATTCTCCTACACCTATTTACTACAACATTCTCTGCACTTAGCACCTAGGCACTTAGTGAATATTCTTTAGATGCATGAATTATACAATAAGTATGGAGCTCTCTCCATTGTCCATAATGTTTCCTAATGATATATACATTCTAGAAGTGAGAGTACAGAATAAAACCTTTTCTCCATGTATCTGTTCCTGTTCCAATTTGATAGTAGAGCAGGGTTTTCATGTCAAGACAAAGGCAAACAACTTGAAAAGCCCAGGAGTGGCCTTGTGGATCTGTATTAAAATATACGAATGTGTCTGCTCTGTCTCCATTCATTCATTCATTTATTCAAATATATTTACTGGATACTTGTTCAAAGCCTAGCATTGTATTAGGTATGGAGTTTTGTGCGAATAACACAAAAGAAGCCTTTCTGTCACTGTACACTTTTTATTCACAAGTGTGAGCTAAACAGACCAATAAATCTAATAAGGAAGGTTGTATGACATCACACACTCAGCCTGACTCTGCTCAAATGGCATTCCATGGATGCAGGTTTGCAGCTTGGTGTTTCCATTCACTAGCTGTGTTACTCACAAGCAGGTAGCTTAATTTCTCCAAGCCTCTGCTTCACCATCAAGATAAAGGGGATGAATACATTTATCTCACATGTTTGCTATGAGAATTCAATTAGAAAATAAATGTAAAACATGCTGTTCAGTCCCTGATACTACTGACAATTAATGAAAATTAATAAATAGTATTCTCTGCCATTACTATTTTATTATTAGTCTTCCTTCTGGTACAGCTGCCACTTCCACTACTGCTACTAACTTTTTTTTTTTTATTTAGAGACAGGGCTCACTCTGTTGCCCATGCTGGAGTGCAGTGGCATGATCATAGCTCACTACAGCCTCAAACTCCTGGGCTCAGGGAATCGTCCCACCTCAGCCTCCTGAATAGCTAGGACTATAGATTCACACCACAACACCCAGCTTTTTTTTTTTTTTTTTAAATAGAGATAGGGTCTCACTATGTTGCCCAGGCTAGTCTTGAACTCCTGGTCTGAAGCAATCATCCCTGCTACTAACATTCTTTTATTGAAGACATATGGGGCAGGTTGAAATCAGAATTAAAATGTGTTTTTAGAAATATTATGTCGGCAGCTACTTAACAAGCCAGACTGGTTATTTCCCTAGGGCGTAATTCACTCAGACCCACAGGAAAGCAAAAATGTGTAGGATCTGATGGTTCCCATTTGATAGCTCCTTTCCAGAAAACAGTATGAAAAGATAAGAAACACTGTAAAATATCCTGGTCATTTCTTTGACCTGGGCATGAAGCTGGCTCTTATTATTAGAAAGAGAAATGTCAGCATCCATGCTGATGGGGCACAAATATCCAATTAAACATGAATCTCAGCCCCCAATCAGCACACATATGCCTTGGCCAAGTGGAAGCATTTTCATTTGCTCAGCCTTTTCTTCCAATATGACTTGTCCTTTGGGTCTTTGAGGGTGACCGGCCTCCTCTAGGGAGGATCATTCAGGACCATAAATAGAAATCTGGAATCTCACTGAGCAATGCTCACTTGGCTCTTGAATTCTATTTGTGGAAATGAAATCTTGAATCCCATGGAAGTGCTTAACAAACCCAGAAGCAGAAAAACTCTCCCACTTGACAAACATCACCCAGAGTGCATCTGAATGAACAATGACACTAAAAGACACACCACAAATGCAGTTTTCCTACTTAACTAAATCACATTTCTCCACAAAACACCATCTAAAATCCTCTTTCACACTTTCATCCTTTCTAGCTCCCGTTTTTTCTTTTTTAATAAGCTTCCCTTTTCATTTTTTAATTCCATTTCCATTTTCCCCTTCAATGTAGCCAGGTTGTTAAATTAAAAACCCTCATCTTCTGTCTTTGCATGCACATTATTTTCCATTTCTATTCTGGGGCCTAATTTTGATCCTTTAGCCATTTGACATTCTGAACAGGTGCAAAAGAAGGCTGCAGGTTCAAAGGTGTATCTTCTGCACTTCTTGACCCCTTTGATTTGAAAGCACATTACCTTAATAATAAAAATATCTGGGTTACACATTTGATATACAGACCAGAGAGAATCAAGTGCAGGACATTTTTCTGATGCTTTAAAGAAATGCTCAGAAAAAGATTCCAAACTCATTTTCCACTGATTCTCTGTTCCTCCATTACATTATTTTTCTGTACCCTTTATACATCAGAGAAGTCATTTGGGATTTCAGAGTCATTTGGGATTATTGATTATGAAGCAGCAAAAATCTTTCACACTGCAAGCAAGGTGATGCCAACCTCTATTTTAGCTAGCTTTTCAATCATATTATTTCTACTTATCAAATGTATTTTAGGCCATAATTTGTTTTAGAGTCAAACTAGTTTTCAAGTTACTGTTATTTGTTCAAAAGTGACCATATAAAAAGTTGAAAATCTGTAGATTTAATGTGCCTGACACTTAATTTCATGCTCTGTTTGCCCCATTGTTCAAAGCAAATAGTAAAGTCTTCAGCTATATACGTGTGTGTGCGCGTGTGTGTTTATTCAGTTCATGACTTCAGTTTTTACAACGTTAATATATTGCTTTTTTTAAAAAAAAAATCTGCTACACAGGAAAGGTGTCAAACAATTGTTTTTTTTTTTGGAGACCAAGTCTCACTCTGTTGCCCAGGCTGGAGTGCAGTGGCATGATCTTGGCTCACTACAACCTCTGCCTCCTCGGTTCAAGTGATTCTCCTGCCTCGACCTCCTGAGTAGCAGGGATTACAGGTGCCTGCTACCACACTTGGCTACTTTTTGTATTTTTAGTGGAAACGGGGTTTCACCACATTGGTCAGGCTGGTCTTAAATTCCTGACCTCAAGTGATCTGCCTGCCTCAGCCTCCCAAAGTGCTGGGATTACAGACGTGAGCCACCACACCCGGCCTCAAAGAATAATTTCTAATCTATAACATTAACGTTGCAATTCCTATTTGCAATGCATTCTGATTTACAGGGTTAACATATTCAGTGGCACGTCTACATTTTCTTCATTTTCTACTTTAAAAAACTACTTCCAAGTGAAGGAATGGACAGAAGCGTAGCATCAAAAGCAGGTAATACGCTGCTGCATATTATAATTCAAATGATTTAAAAGCCACTTAAAACAAACAAACAATTACTAATAACTATGGATGACTATTTGGGGTCAGGTACATGCAAAGACTTTTGAATTTGTTTAATAAGTGGCCCCTACTAACTCCTAAGAAATTTAAAAGAAGAAAACTTAAAAATGATGAGATTTTATTAGGTAGCTTTCTCTATAGAATAACTAGAAGATTCATTCACTTATGTAATATTTAATCAAGTCTCCACTACATGCAAGGCACTTTGGGATACATTGGTGAGAAACACGGACAAGACACTTGCCCACACATGACTTATATTCTAACACAAGAGCAGACACTAAGGAGCCAACAACCCAACAGTGACAAGTGCCATGGAAGGCAATAAAACTGGGTGATGAGAAATCCCAGGACCAGGACCAATGGGAGAGGCACTGTGAGGGGCTGTCTATTTTAAAATGAGGCAGTTGGAGTCACTTCCTATCACAACTACACATTTCTATTGAAAAGCTTCTACTTCCAATGATAATATGGCCTCTGATCTGTTCTGAATTCTAATACAGTATTGTCCTTCACAAATGATCCATTCCCTCTCCTACTATTCTTTTTCTTCTATGAATTACTATAATTCACATGGTCCTATAACCACATAATTGTCATGTCCTATAATCACACATGGCATTGTACTGTTTGATGGGTAAAGTATAAAAACCCACCATTAAATAGAAGGAAGTTTCATTTATTCAATTTAATTCATTTATTTAACATTTATGAAGCACTTACTGTTTGCCATGAGCCATGCAATTTGCTGGGACACAAAGATGAAAAATCAAGGATTCGGGCTTAGAGTCTCAGAGAGACAGGAGGAGAGACAAATATAATTAGGTAAGAGTAGTGAGTATACAGTAGAATTGCAAGGATAGAGAAAAGCATCAGATGATTTGGGCACCGAACCTGCTGTCTGCACAAGTGAATGTGAAATGCAGACATGGAATCAGGGAGGAGATAGACAAACAGGGTATCTTTAGGACAGAGGTGCATGAGAATACCAATGCAATAAAATCAAGAAACCACAAAGTTGAGAGAGTTGGAAGATGGTGAGAAGGGAAAATTACTGGAGGGAGAAGTGCGAGGAGGAGGGGGAAAAAAGCTGGAGTAGAGCAGAGATGATGAGACCATGAATAGTGAGACAGTTTGGCTCACATATAACAAGGCTGCCCACATGCACACACACAGGCGTTCTCTCAAACTGTGCTTGGCTGGGTACTGACGATGCAAGGATGAAATGGACCCATTTCTATGGTCCCATCTGGCAAAACTGACATGACAGCACCAACTTACCTTCTCAGCTACATCACCCATCACTTTGCCAGAATCATTTCTCCAGCCACAAAAATGCCTGCTCCTTTTCTGCCTTTGCACATAATGGTTTACCTGGCTAGGATGTCACTTCCACCTTCTTTACCTGGAGAATTCCTACACACTTTTCAAGCCCTAAATTACATATAACCTCTATTAGATGATTTCCCCAACTCCCTCTGCCTTGTTCTCGCAGTTCTTGGTAACATTCTCCAATTAGAGTACCTTTCCCAGTTAGGCTTAATTATCTGTATAACTATCTGCTCCAACACAGAACCCTGAGCATTTTGTGGGTACAGACAGTTCTATCCATCATTTCTACACTTCACATGGTCTGCCACGTAGCAGTTGCTGATTATATAAATGTTTGCTTTATACAATTGGCTATTCCAGCAGTCCTTTAACAAAGGTTCAGATAGCCAAGAGAGAAAACATTATACTATGGATGTTTCAATTAATATTTAAAAAATTATATATGGTAATTCTTGAATGTATTCTCACTGTAACAGTTTAAACAACAAAGATGGACAAAGAACCTCAACACTCTTTTCATGCTATACTCCCAATTCCATTCTTCTCAGCAGAGGTAGCAACTATCATGACTTTGAGGGAGACATTTAGGCACATTTTCTTTCCTTTGTATTTTACATATGTACATATGTAAAACAGCAATGTATAGTTTTTTATGAGTCCAGGCCATCTATAAATATGGGACAGTAATTTTCAACTTGTTTTTACTTAATAAGTTTTAGCTATATTTTATATCTTGGAACATATAGATTCACCTCCTTATTTTCAATCGATGCATAATGTTCACTAGTAAACAGAAACGTGCAAAGAAAAACAATCATTGAGTTTTCACCTAAATATGCAAGCACTGAGAAGACTGAGAATACCCAGTGGGGAAACATGCTCTCTGTTAGGCTAGTTTTGCTTTATTGAAGGGCAAATTAGTGTTTTTCTAAAAGTTTATAATGTGCAATTCTACTTCAAGTCCTCTATACTGTAGAAACACAGGCACGTATGTTTAAAAGGACACTATAGGTGTGCATTGCTATGGTATTTTCAATAGGGAAAACTTGGAAACATCCTAAATGTCTGTAAGGACTTACTAAATGGTGGAATACCTGCATTTGATTTTGTCAGTTTTGGGTACATGGTATCAAATGATTCTATTTTTACTATAGTCCCATGTCTGTTCCTTCCTAAGCCTCCTTTATTTCAAATCTCTCTCATTTCTAGTATTTTCAAATACTGCAATTCAGAATTATATGCACATCTGATAATATGATTCCTTTAAAGATGTTACTTATTTCCAGAGATTTTTAATAGCCTCGTCTTGCTTCTCTTCCTGCACAAAGCAAAGGATATGGTTACTCTGTTAAGCTTGTACACATCTCTCCTTCATTTTGACACCAAACTTGAATATGACAAGACAACAGTAGTTTTTGCTTTATTATAGGCATGTGCTGAATGTCAATTATATTTAAGAGATTATGCAGGGGATAGTGGTAACATACACAGATACACCATTCAGTTTCACACAAGCCGGATACTCTGATTCTGGCAACCATGGATCATTAAAAAGGAAATAAGCAGAATGTTTGTGTGTTTATCTGTCTGTTCATATATCCATCCATCTGCTGGCTAGATCAATGCAGTGAAAGATGGATCAAGTAGAATCCTCCACAAAATCAAACTAGGAAAGAAAGCAAGGAAGCAAGCAAGCAAACCTGACACCGCAGCTGAAAGTAAGGATGAGAAATGAGGACCATTCTCAAAATCCAAAGCACAGAGGCCAAGGACCACATGGGAAGACAAAAAGGCAATTTCTGGTTATCCCCGGGTGCTAGGATAAAAAGGTTAAGTTCTGTAAGAAATAGATAAAAAGTGAAGGAAAGTGCTGGACCCAAATAGAATCCTCAACTGGTGTGGGGAATGACGGCTTCTTTCCAGACCAAGAAACTAGAACTTTCCAGGTGGTGGGGCTAGAACCTTGAACTCGTTGGGGTGGGGCTGACCCAGCAGTAGGGAATGGGGAGAAGTCCAGGCAGGCAGGTGCAGCATAGGCGCTAGGCGCATGGTGAAACGCCATGGCTCAGGCAGGTGTTAGGAGATCAGGAGGTCTAGGATCAAGACAAGGATTCATCCAGGAATCACAGAGAGCACAGCAGTGGCACATGTGACATTCAGCATCGTGTGGGAAGTTGAGCAGGTGGCGAGTGGGCAGGAGAAAACCGGGCTCCCACTGCTTGGCACAGGTTTGGGGAAAGGACCTGGGCTCTGGGAAGCTGGGACAGGCACCAAGGCAGGGCTCTGCCAGCCTTGCAGGAACTGGAAGACGAATGGGAGAATCCTGATGAAAGGGAACAGAAAAGTGATCCTACTCATTACAAGTACCACGTTACAAAATGGGGCTGGGCTGCTCCAACAAAGGCTAAGCCCGAAGAAACCCAGGTGACAAAATCTGACTCCTGATGAGGGTCCCTTAAATTCTCTCTGATTAACGACCAACATCCCATACCCTTGGCCTGGGTGGAACCTTTAAATGTGGTCAAATGGCTTCAGCTGGGGGAATCAGAGGGCCTCCAGCACAAGGGGGCAGGCAGGTCATCATACTCAATTACTGGGTTTGGCAGGAGGAGGAGGGAAAAGTATGGTTTTGGCAACACTGCTGGAATTATAAGGCCTTAATTAGATTACCAGATCAACCTCTGACTCGCAACGAATGTCCTTAGGGAGGTCGTTTAATCTCTCTGTGAGGCTATGTCTGAGTTTCCACAACTAAAAAATGAAAATAATATTTTAGAAGCAGCTTACAGGGGAAGCTCATAAGAGCAACAGTGTTGCTAGAAGGATTAGGATTTCAGCTGATCCTTCAATTATATACTCTCCGTTACCTTCTGGCCTTGCAAAACATAAATAAATAAATAAACAAAGGCTGGGAGAAGTCCCCTCAAATAGCCATTGTAAAGAAATGCATTTGCTTTGTATTTATATAGGTGATGGATCTAACTTTGCTAAACCTAAACTGGTTGTGTTGCAAAACAATGTAACATGACTGAGTCATTCACTTTCAAGAATCTTGTAAATGAGAAATGGCAGGGACAGAGTGAGTCTATTTCCACTCGCCCATGACAGTTGGACCAGAACCACCACAGAGAACACTTCAGAGAAAAGATGGGTCCAGGAAAAGCGTATTATAGGTTGACTATAGTAGGAAACTTATTTCTCATAGTCAGGGAAACAATTAGGTCAACTAAAGACAGTTATTTATACTTGGGAAAATGGTACTAATTTAAACCTAACCAGTGGAATGCTGACTATTTCGCTAAGAATAATATGCTTCTTCCAAAAGTCAAGAAGGTAAAGAGAAAGCCTTTTGAAAGCAGCTTAAAGGATACACAGAAAAAACTCTATTTGTTATTATCTGGTTTATTTTGAGCGAACATAGTTCTTGTTAAAGGCTCCTAGCGGGCCGTTCCCTTTAAAATTTAACTCTTTTTTTTTTTTATGGAGACTAAAATATTTGGGCAAGATTTGCCAATGAAATCATCTAAAATTGGGGCTAATAATCAATTATAAATGGAGGCTATTAGCCACTCAAAGATTTATCCTACCATAAGAAATAGTTTGGAACTCCTCCCAAGTCCTATTGAAATGGTCTGGGTTATCCTCATGAGATTGCAAACATAAATTAATAGATGCTATACTCTGCTGTGTTGTCTTCACTAAATGGTTTGGTCTTGGAGTTGAAGCAGAGGCAATGTGCACGGTTTTCAGTGCCTGGTCCAGAGGAGGTTCTCCATGCCTGCAGGGTGAGTGATTCCCTATGGCCTTAGTTGCAACCCTGGCTGAAAATTAGGATAATCTGAAGGGTTTCTTAAAAGGAGCAAATATACCCCAATCTTAAAATATACCCAACCAAATTAAATCAGAATCTCTGGGTAGGGTGGGGGAAGAGGGAAGGGAGGGGCTGACCCAGGAGCAATGATTATACTTCACAGCCAAGGGTGAGAACCACTGAACTGGGAAGTACCTTCAGATGGGTGAGTGGAACTCATAAAACTTGATGTCTTCCTAATACGATTACTCAACTTTTTTTTTTGCTCTGGTACCATGATGAACAAGCAACATTTATTCTATTTTCTAGGTTGACATTTTTTATAGGGGCTAAAAGAAGATGATCAGCTAACCCAAAGCATCTGTCTGCTTGCCAGTTATGGTTCTCATTTTAAATCAATAAAAGGGACTTCTCATTTGTCAGTTGTCTTCTTGTTATTCTCAAACAGTCCTGCAGAGTCTGTAGATCTGTTTAATTATACATGACTTCGGACATACACACAGCAAAGGGTAAGACATAGATTTCTCATGACCATGTCAAGGGCTGCCCTTAGGAGAAGCTATGTAACAGCTTTATCTCTTTTACCAAACTTTAAAGGCAGTTATTGTATGTTAAATGGAATAGTTTTTTTTTTTTAAATTATGGCAAACAATTACATACAAACAAGATGTGAGGGGCAAATTCTTGACTGCCTTAGTATTCCATGTATATGATAACCATCCATCCTGGCTTGCACAGGACCAAGGACATTCTTGGAATCTAGGACTTCCAGTTTTAAAAGTGAGACAGTCCTGGGGATACGTTAGGGAGCTTCTGGGACTCAAAACTTTCAATGCGAAATCCATGTGGGATTAGCTGGTCATCCTAGGTACAGCCCTAGTTTCTAACATGGATCTTCTTTTTTTTTTTTTAAGAGAGGCTTCATTGATCACTTAGTGTTAACTAAAAGGAAACATGCATATTAGATGAGGAATTGAAGATATTCTCCATCTCACATCTCCATCTCATATCTCATCTCAAACAAGTACTCTATTACACTCATAACTAACACGTAGCACAGTGTTATCACAGATGAAATCTCAGCATAGGATTGAAAACAGTCACAGTTCAGGCATGGGCAATGTAAAAGAGCAAAAGGAAGTCTCCAGGCAGGTCCAGTAGCCTATAGAACAAGGAGAGGCCTTGAACCAGGCCAGTCAGCTGGATCCAGTGTATGGGATCAGGAGCCAAGACAAACTTGAAGCCATGTGGCCACAGCTAACATTTGTTGAGTACTTAGCACATGCACTAGACTAAGACACTTACAAAGACTATATGATTTAACTAGAACTCTATGAAATAGATACAATTACTATATTCATTTTATTACACTACATAATTGTATGTAGTTAGTATATTCATTTTACATAGGAGAAAACTCAAAGCTGTTTAGGGCTTTTATTCACCCTTATTCACTTCCTCCACGTCCAGCCTATAGTAGGCATACCATAAATAACACAAAAGTATTAACTACAAAAAACACCCAAGTGGGGTAAGTATAAATAGCTTAAAATACAATTTAATTAAAATCTTTTGCTTTTTCAGGTATTCTACAAAATGGCTGACATCTATTTAAGCAGGTCAGTAACTGACCATCCTTTACAAATTACTTAAAATAAAGATAAGACGAGAGAAGGATTCATATTAATATTATTAGCCTAACACTCAAGTAAAGTGAAACTACAAATGATGTGTTCTGGCTAACAGTAATAGGGAGAGAGAGAAAAAAATACGTTGTGTGTTAAGAAGGAAAATTAAACTGAAAATTAGATTCCCTGCCCACGAATTTTGACAAATCTTAAAGGAAATTAACCACTTTTCACTTGCTTTGCTGATCACAGAAAGCCTCTGACTCCACTTGACATAAGCAAATAAAGATGGTAACACTTGACATGTAATTCTTGGCTCACTTAATTGGATTGCTTCACAAACCATTTTCGGTAATCAATGATTACTAGTAGTAGTCACAAAAGAGGATACCAGGCAGTTGGGAACAGAAAATGACAGGACTGCATTTTCTTGAGTATCTATTCAGAGGCAGTGGTCCAACCATGAAATGATTCTGCCTCCTGCCTGAACTTCTTGTTTATACAACTACTTCTGGGCCCCCCTGGACCCTCATGACCAATTATAGCTTGGGGATGCTAAAGTCAAACTGCCTGGGTTCAAATCCCAGCTTGACACCTATATAACTCAGAGCAAATCTTCTTAGTATGCCTCTGTTACCTTTGTAAAATGAGAACAATTGTGCTACTCATAGGACTGTTGAAGAACTAAGTGATATAATCCACATACAGTGCTTGGATTGATGCCTACCACATAGAAAATTTTACATGAATGTTTATTTTTATTATTGCTTTTGTTTTATATTTCAAAAGCTGTGCTACCTCTACTTTAAAGTTAAGCCCTCTGATCCAGGTTCTGTTAGAAAAGCCATCTTTTGTGCTCCCCTGCAGAACATGTGGCCATGATCTTTGCCACAACGGAAACTCAGAGTAAAATACACAATAGCAAGATGTCTAGACAGCAGTCATTTACTTTACAAGCTTGTTAGATATCCACTCTAGGAAAGCCTCGGGCTTGGCACCTCCTAATCAATTTGGAGACTGGCACAGGTCAAACGTGCTAGTTAGTAAGGATCTGTTTGAATCCTGCTCTGTCAATTATGGTCTAAGACAAAACTGCAGAATAGATGGTTCCCAATATATTGATGACAGGGCCAATCAATTTATGGCTTAAGGTGGCTCTTTAGATTACACACTGAAATCGCCAAGACACTCCGTCAATTCAAGAGCCTAAAAGGCTTTGACAAGATCAAAATACTCATGGCATTATGGACCATGAGTGCATAAAGATAGGGACAATGTGGCAATATGCCACAGATCATTTTATCCATCCAACGGGGGACTGAAATCTGCTCCAAGACACCACCTCTTTTTCCTTCAGTAATCTCATTCTTGCAAACCACAAATCTTACTTTGTAGCACGTAACAAGATAGTCTGTCAACAGTACAAATGTGGAAATCAGTGAACTGTAACACACAGCAGAGTACCCTAGTACAAGAAGTACATATGCAGATACACATCCCAGGCCCACTCCTAACAATATGAACAACATGAATGGTGGAAAAACAGCTGCGGCAAGCTGGCCAAAAAGTGTATCATCATAATCTTTGGCAGATTCACCAGGTGGTAACATGAACTAGCAAGGAGAGATGGGTTTTTGCCAACTGCCTCTGTAAACCAGTCTTCTTACGTTCACAAAAAACTCACTCCTCTTGGCAGCAGCATCCTCTCTAAAAATGCCAGTGTCTTTCAACTACCCTGCTATTATTGCCATTGGCTCAGAAATGCCTCTAGTAAATAACCCAATGCAAAGAGAGAGCCAGTGAGGCACACAGTTCTTCATAGAGCTCTGTTGATATGAAGCAATGTTCTATTTTTAATATGAAAGTTTTCAGTGAGCTGGGAGTTGATCTTATAACCTGATTGTCCCTTTCACTCTTCTCTCTCCTTGACTCAAGCACCTGGCAGAATGCTGGGCACACAGCTGTTCGAATGAGTTCAACTGAAATGTGGCTTCCTTATGGCAACATACTAGATTTTTCACCTCCGTTACAACTTTATCACTGACCTTTTTATGAACACTATGCCCTGCTAGAGGAATATGCACAACTTTTGGTAGTTTATCCATGGGTGTATTAATTCTTGTCACTGTGCAGAGAAGGGAGGTACAAAAAGCAATTGCCAAGCTGAGGAGATATAGCACGGTGGCTTATTTTGCTTATGACTAATGAGATGCAAAGGCAAAGTTTTAATCCAAAAGTATTAAGTTACAGTGAGAGGCTACTGCTTCATCATATCATATAGGATTCTGCTGGATTTTACTCCTTTCCCATCACATTCATCTCCTTTCTCTGCCTTGGTCCGCACTATTCCTTCTGCCTGGAAGGCAGCCCAGCACATTTCTGCCTGTCCACTAGAAGGTCAAGGTTCAGTCTTCCGCCCTTCCTCCACACAGCAGCCAGAAGTCCTCTTGTCATCTCCGACCTTTTAAAACTACCCATGCCATTCAGATGCCCCTTAGCCTTTACTGCCTTGTTGTGTACTTTTTTTGTGGACCTATCTTATCCATGGAAGAGGATGAAATGCTGCAGAGTGGCTACCATAGCTCTACGCTGCAGGATTTTCAGCAGAACCGTGACGTAAGTGCTATTTCATCCATTTTATAAATGGAGTTCTTGGAGAGAACCAACATGCCTGTCACACGATTGGTTCAGTTTCCTTTGCAGAGTTAGGCAAAAACAACGAAAATTTAAGCACACCTATCTTTAACCTTCCTATCTAGGGATCTAGCCCACAAGTATACACATTTACACAGATGAGCATGTAATATATATATTATATAATATATATTGAGGTGGAGTCTCGCTCTGTCACCCAGGCTAGAGTGCAGTGGCATGATCTTAGCTCACTACAACCTTTGCCTCTGGAGTTCAAGCGATTCTCCTGCCTCAGCCTCCTGAGTAGCTGGGATTACAAGCGCGTGCCACCATGCCTGGCTAATTTTTGTATTTTTAGTAGAGATGGGGTTTTGCCATGTTGGCCAGGCTGGTCTCAATCTCCTGACCTCAGGTGATCCACTTGCCTCAGCCTCCCAAAGTGCTGGGACTACAGGTGTGAGCCACCACACCCAGCCTGTACTATAATTTTTACGTAGTTATTTCATCATTAATTGTAATGAAATTACATTCAAAAGAAGCCACATGTCCAGCGACAGAGAAGTGTCTTAATAAATTATGACATGGATCCCATAATTTTATATACACACATGCACATACATATATATGTATATAATGAAATATTCTTCATCTTTTAGAGAGTAAGACAGAAAGAGAAAACAACATATGAATATTTCTCAGTGCTGAGAAGAGTAAATACTTGTTGAATGAATAGATCACCAAGATATAGTGTAAGTGAGAAAAGCAAATCTCTAAACACTATTATATGACTCCACTTATGCTATAAAGCTATTTGCACACTCACATACACACATAGTGTGTTGTCACTCAATACGTTATCTTTTTTTAAAAAAATAGGTTTATGTTCATGTATTACTTATGTAATAAAAAAATAACATGGAAAGTGATAGATAACTTGGTGTGGGTGGCTTAGGTATTAGGTTGTGAAGTAGAAGGTGGACTAAACTTAGCTGCTTTGGAAGCCCCTTCTTTTTCACTTGTACTTTCCTCTGTTTTTACAGTGGCAAGAGCAGACCTGCAATTGAAAGACTCTTGTTCTGGCTCTGTCAACACTGACCCGAATGACTTTAGCTGAGTCACCCAACCTGCAGAAGGGTTGTCACTTATTCTTTAGCCAGAGAATAGAAATAATGTCTATCTTCCAAGGTTAACTCTGAGAACAAGTAAGATGATGCATGTAATAGCTCCTGATCAACTATAAAGCACTATCCAAATGCAGTAGAGGATATTATTTATCATTGTGATTATTACTCCCATAAAATGCTAACACAGTGTCTCACATAGATAAGGCACATAATATAAATTAGGGAAATGAATGACCATATTAGAATTAGAATTCGCATATTCTATTCACATATTCACTCTTCTGTATTCATTCAGCATTAGCTCCCTCTAAAGAGTTCTTGTAGTCTTTTAGGGGTATCTTCTCGGGAAAAATTAAAGAGATCTGAATCCTCTATTTCATCTGACATAAGATAGCAATGATTTTAAGACTTGGATTAATTTTATATACAACTAAGACAGAAAAAGAATGATGCCAAATAAACTATGTCACACAATGATGCCCGATTTTGAAAATGTAAAGAATATATGCATTTAAAAATCTGTGAAATACAGCATTTAAATGGAATGGCTTCAGGCAAATTAGCTGATCAATTATACATTATGTCTCTCCAATGAAATTACTAATTTAATAATAAAGCATGATTTTCTCATACCAATGGTGTTTTACAGTGCCTTTTCCCCTTTGGATGTGCTGGTCACAGCATTTTTTTTCGTGTTTTAAAAATTATAGAGAACAGATAATTACTAGTGAATGCTGACCTTTTCCTTATTATGAGTAATTATGCTATTAAAAGCATCATTTGGACCTTAATTTGATATACAAATTATTCAATTACCTAGTCTGCAGTTGTAAGGACTTAGCAGTCACCATTATTTGGTGAGAGGGAAGGATAGCACAAAGCAATTTCATCATGTACTCTATGGCAGAAATTTTACTTGTACCAAAACAGTATTAAAGTAGTGGGTAAGCCAATAACGCCATCGAAATGTTTGATGACACCAAATTATAACCAATGTCACCACTGAAAACATTAGCAGCAGAATAGGCCAAAGAAACTTGATAAAAATCCCTTTGCAAAGCCAAAATTAAAGAATGTTGTTAAAAAATGAAACTACAGTTAAGCAAAAATAACTCATCTTTAGGATGTTTGCATGTAGTGTCCATGAAGCTTGCTCTTAGTCTTAGGTATTTAATTACTGTTTTTGTTTTGATGGTGGTGATGGCAATAGTAATGGCAGTCGTGGTGGTGACCGTGGTGGTGATGGTGATTACAATAGAGATCCAGGTACCCGCTACGGTCCACACAGTAGGGTGGTGATCTACCTAAAGAAAATCTACTGCCTAAAGGCAGTGGGATATAGAGAAAAAACAAAACTGAGTTTGAATCCCAGTTTCATTACTTACTAGCTGTAGTGTCATTGGAAAATTACTGCTTCAATTTCCTCATCCAATAGGCCGGGCGCGGTGGCTCACGCCTGTAATCCCAGCACTTTGGGAGGCCGAGGCGGGTGGATCACGGGGTCAGGAGATCGAGACCATCCTGGCTAACATGGTGAAACCCCATCTCCCCTAAAAATACAAAAAATTAGCTGGGCGTGGTGGTGGGTGCCTGTAGTCCCAGCTACTCGGGAGGCTGAGGCAGGAGAATGGCGTGAACCTGGGAGGTGGAGCTTGCAGTGAGCCAAGATCGTGCCACTGCACTCCAGCCGGGTGACAGGGCGAGACTCTGTCTAAAAAAAAAAGTACGCAATAATACCAAGCACCTTTCAGATTGTTGTCAGGCATGGTAATGGGTCTCGAAAGCCTGTCACACAGCTGAGTTTCAATAAGTATAAAGAGGCTTGGTGCAGTGGCTCATGCCTCTAAACCTTTGGCTTTGGGAGGCTGAGGCAGGAGGATTGCTGGAGTCCAAAACAAGCCTGGGCAACACAGCAAGACCTCATCTCTAAAAAGAAAAAAATAGCCGGGCATGGCAGCCTGCACCTGTATTCCCAGATACTTGGGAGGCTGGGGTGGGAGGATCCCTTTACCCCAGGAGTTTGATGATACAGTGAGTGATGATTGCACCACTGCACTCCAGCCTGGACAACAGAATGAGGCTCTTTCTATAATAAATGTAAAAAAAAAATTAAAAAGGAAGAAGAGCAGGAGGGATTCTACTTATTCAGTGCTTTTCCACTGGAATATCCTAATAGAAGAAAGTGGCTGGTTACAGTAAAAACGCCTGGTATACGTTGCTGACTCAGAATAGAAGGTAATTTGAAAAATTCCACAAATGCCAATCTTATCCACAGCTATTGCCTTGCTGTAGATTTTGACAGGAAAAAAAAAAGGCTTAAAATTGTCTCAAAATGGTCTGTCCTAGGAGGAGTGCTAGGTATTTCCCAGTATTTCCCATTTGCTCACCCGATATATTTTTAGTCCCTCTCTGAGTCCCAGGAGGCTGACCTCTACACATTGCTCTCCTGCTTGCAGTGGGGGTCAACCAATGGGAATCACTGGCAGGAGGTGAGACAGTGGGGAGAAGGGGGCGGCCAAGGTATGTTGCTCCCTGCCTGCTTCAAAGCGGTTCTGGCAGTGGCTTCTCCCTCCAGCTTCTGTCCTCTATCAGGCGGCACCTCCTTCTGGCATCAGCTCTGAGCCAGGCTCTGTCACACTGTTCCCTCCACCACAGCTACCTCCTTGGTCCCGCTCTGTGCCCTGGTGGTTTTCTAAACCTTCCCTATACCTGTAAGTAGTCCCTTTCTTAACATTTATTTTCAAAAATCCTAGTGAGTTATGCCATCTGTTTCCTGCCTTAGTAATAGAGAATATATAGAAAATGTTCTTTGCACTCCTCTGGACTTAAAAACATGGCACAGTCCCTGATCCTGTAGTCCCACAACCACATCTTTATAGAGAAAATCCAAGTGCTTTAAGAATCACTGGTGTTTTCACCAATCTTCATTTTTTGGATTTGCTGCCACCCTGACTGTTATTCCCATGCTTTGGGCTTTCCAGACAAAATCCAAACTGCCCACCAAGGCATATGAGACCTTTTGTGCTCCTTTTCCTCCAGCCTAATCCCTCACCCTCCTCACTTGCACTCCACATGCTTGCTAACTGTGACTCTCCGACTCATCACGCACTTTCACGCACAGGTCTCCACATACACTGTTTCCTCGGCCTGGGAGGCATTGCTCTCACTGCTCTCTCTAGATAACCTGCTTATTCCATGAGATGCAGCTGGCATGGCACACTCTCTAGAATTCTTCCCATCATCCCACACCAAGTCTCCTCCGTCCTCTTATAGTACTGCACAGGTCCATCCAAACAACAAATCTGGGATGAAACCTTCACTGACTTGGTTATATCCGTACCAGTATTACTAGCCACTTGACAGTAGAGCGATATTTTTTGTTGTTTGTTTTTTGAGATGCAGTCTCATTCTATAGCCCAGGCTGGAATTCAGTGGTGTGATCCTGGGTCACTGCAACCTCTGCCTCCTGGGTTCAAGTGATTCTACTGCCTCAGTCTCCCAAGTAGCTGGGATTACAGGCACACACCACCACGCTCGGTTTCTCCGTGTTGGCCAGGCTGGTGTCGAACTCCTGAACTCAAGTGATCTTCCCACCTCGGCCTCCCAAAGTGCTGGGATTACAGGCATGAGCCACCGTACCTGGTCTAGAGCTATTTTTATTCAAAGCCCAACATAATTATCATTATCATCAACATTGTTGTAAGCATCATCATTCCCCTTCATCTAATGAACACCTAAACCGGTGCTTATTATGTGCCGAACAATAAAACAATTTTTTTGTTTGTTTTGAGACAGTTTTGCTCTTGTTGCCTAGGCTGGAGTACAATGGTGCGATCTCGGCTCACTGTAACCTCCACCTCCTGGGTTCAAAGGATTCTCCTACCTCAGCCTCCTGAGTAGCTGGGATTACAGGCACCTGCCACCACGCCCAGCTTTTTTTTTTTTTTTTGTATTTTTAGTAGAAAGGGGGTTTTACCATGTTGGTCAGGCTGGTCTTGGACTCCTGACCTCAGGTGATCCACTAGCCTTGGTCTCCCAAAGTGTGGAGATTACAGGTGTGAGCCACCAGGCCCAGCTGTCAAACAATGTTTTAGGTGTTTTTCCATGTATTAATTCATTTACTATTCCCATCAACCCAATAAGACAGATAAATTGCTGTAGTTTGGATATTTAGCACTCAAAACCTCATGCTAAAATTTGATCCCCAATGTTCTAGGTAGAGACTAGAGGGAGGTATTTAGGTCATGGGTGGATTCCTCATGAATGGGTTGATGCCATCTTTGCAGTAATGAGTTCTCGCTTTATTAGTTCCTGCAAGACCTAATTGTTGAAAAGAACCTGCTGGCTGGGCATGGTGGCTCACGCCTGTAATCCCAGCAATTTGGGAGGCTGAGGTGGGCGGATCACTTGAGGTCAGGAGTTTGAGACCAGCCTGGCCAACATGGTGAAACCCTATTCTACCAAAAATACAAAAAATTAGCCGGGCATGGTGATGCATGCCTGTAGTCCCAGCTACTTGGGAGGCTGAGGCAGGAGAATCACTTAACCCTGGGAGGTGGAGGTTGCAGTGAGCTGAGATCACACCCCTGCACTCCAGCCTGGGTGACAGAGTGAGACTCCATCTTTAAAAAGTACTAAATAAAAATAAAAAGAACCTGATACCTCCCTCCACTCTCTTGCTGTCTCTCTCACCATGTGATCTCTGCACACGCTGCCTCCCCTTCACCATTCTCCATGAGTGGAAGCAGCTTGTGGCCCCTCACTAGATGCAGATGCCAGGGCCATCCTTCTTGTGCAGCCTGCAGAACTGTGAGCCAAATAAACCTCTCTCTTTATAAATTACCCAGCCTCAGGTATTCATTTGTAGCAATGCAAACAGACTAAGACACTAATATTACCCCCATTTTACAGATGTTGACACTGAGGCATAGTATGCTTAAGAAGATTGACTGGATCATAAGGCTAATAAATTGCAGAGCCAGGATTGAAATCCAAGGAGTCTAGCTCCAGAGTCTGTATTCTGTGGTCTACTGCCTCAAAGGGACTTAAATAACATTTGTTGGATTATTTAATAAATGTTAGTGAGGCTTACTACACACAAAATTGGAATCAAAAAATAGGAAAGTATGGCTAGATTTGGTTATAGAAGCCTTTTGGGAAAATCCTCTTTTGGGCTTAAGATCCATTAGCATCACCATGTAATTTTTTCCTTCCTTGCAGGAGAAGCAGATGGGATCAACAGATTAACAAATTATTCACTGTTCCCAAGCAAGGCACTGCTAGGATCTCAATGTCCCTTCCCAGAAGACTAACTGTATCTGCAACAAGATAGGTAGAGGCAATGTCAGGTTTGTAAATTGCCTGTGAAACTCCTTCTCTTTCATAGGAATCGTTTCTTTAAGTAACAGTATAAAACATCTGCTACATGGTATCCTAAATACCATGGGTTTGCAAAGGCTGTGCATGGTATCCTAAATACCATGGGTTTGTTTGGGTGTCATTATTAAACCTGTTCCCCAAACATCAAGGGAATTGTGACTTGTCACCAGAATCCACACTTCCTGACCTGAATGAAAAGAGGAGTCAAAACACTTCCCCAGACTTGATTGACCACCTACTAGGAAAGACACAATCTTAGCTGCACGTTGCAGGTGTGTCCTCTGCCATCCCCCTCAAAGTCTGGGTAAACTAACCCAGTTCTCACATTCTGGACCATGCAAATAGGAGAAGAGTCTCATCTTTAGACAGAGGACAGGAGTAATGTGGGCAGTGTCTGGGTTTTGCTAGGCACTCTCCATTTTTTCAGGGAAGGAGGGATAATACATTTATTTTGGATGGCTCCTGTCCTTTAGTGCCTGAAATTTTTCTTTTACAGAGATAAATAAAGAATCCAAGTAGAGTCTAGTCCAGAAAGACGAGACATCTTTAATTCTGCCAAAGCCCCCAACAGTTCTAAAGCTCCCAGATTCCAGTTTCAAAATATTGCATGGCTGACATCATCACAAGAATACAAGAGAAATGACAGAAATCACATGGAGGGGCTTACAGTGATAGAGGAGACTAAAGGCGGCTGTATTGCTACCATCTCAATTCAACAAATTTGAACAGGTGGCTCTAGGAACATGACAATAGTAGGCATGTTCTTAAAATTACTAAAAATACATCCTAAAATTATTGCATGCCCTCATTTGCATTCTGGCAGCCTGAATATCAAAGATTTCTGCCAAGTAACCTTAATGCTCAGAAAATGGCATTTGTTTCTTTAGCTCGAGTAGTTCTCTGCCAGCTCTTGAGCAATGCCCACTGTCTCTTCCCAACTGTCAGCAATGGTACAAACACAGTCCTCTAGAGAGCCTATCATGAACTGTTTCCAATCCAGACACATCACTTCCTGTACCTGCGTACTTCAGCAGGCCTCTCTATTCACCGGGGCGAATTATAGCACCGAGACGGACCACTGGCTGATTCTGAGGCTTTCTTTTTTTTCTTTCTTTCTTTTTTTTTTTTGAGTTGGAGTCTTGCTCTGTTGCTCAGGCTGGAGTGCAGCGGTGTGATCTCGGCTCACTGCAACCTCCACCTCCCGAGTTCAAGCAATTGTCATGCCTCAGCCTCCTGAGTAGCTGGGATTACAGGCACCCACCACCATGCCTGACTAATTTTTATATTTTTAGTAGAGACAGGGTTTTCCCATGTTGGCCAGGCTGGTCTTGAACTCCTGACCTCAAGTGATCCGCCCACCTCACCCACCCAAAGTGCTGGGATTACAGGCAAGAGCCATCGTGCTTGACCTCTGCAGCCGGTTTGATGTTCAATTCATAATGGCTGTTTCACAAGTCCTCAAACAGCAACTCCTGCTTGTTCCCTGAGACAGCTACACATAATTAGCTGAAGATAAAAGATCCTGTTTTAACACAACCCAGATATATTTGGCTCAAATTATTTACTTTTTCCATTTTCCTATTTTGAGCTAGTGGCTCTCCCGTTTTTCTAATCATTTGAATTTATATGTATGGCTCAAATGATACTTTGGTTTGAATACCAGTTGAATGTTAGTAAGTCTCAATGGACATTGGGAACAGGATATGCACAGGGACTTATTCCCACGTGGATTCTACAATATTGGCTGTGGGGACCGAAAATTCTGACAGGGAACCGGCTGGGCGCGGTGGCTCACGCCTGTAATCCCAGCACTTTGTGAGCTGAGGTGGGCGGATCACAAGGTCAGGAGATCAAGACCATCCTGGCTAACACAGTGAAACCCCGTCTCTACTAAAAACACAAAAAAAATTAGCCGGGCGTGGCGGCAGGTACCTGTAGTCCCAGCTACTCAGAGGCTGAGGCAGGAGAATGGTGTGAACCCAGGAGGTGGAGCTTGCAGTGAGCCGAGATCTCGCCACTGCACTCAAGCCTGGGTGACAGAGCGAGACCCGGTCTCAAAAAAAAAAAAAAAAAAAAAAAAAAAGAATTAGTATATGTTCGATAATATTGCCTGCCTAACTCTGCACCTCTAGTTCTCAATATGACTTCATTCATATTCTAATCACCATCCAATTACCTAAATATAAATCCTTTTATATCGAATTAATTTAATAAACTATTTATAAAAAGGCAGTGAGCTCAACAACTACCAGAAATTTAATTCCTTTGAGCCTTAGATAATTAGCAAGATGGCTTGGCCAAAATATTTTCTTCCATCAGCGTGTTCCCATTAAGGGAAAGCTGCTGTTCACTTTTCTATCAGGACTAGAGGAGAGACCTGAATTATCAGGCTTAACCGCAGAGCCCCTGACCACCCAAAGACAAAGAGGAAAATACCAAGAACCAGGGAAGAGCCAACAGGGCTGTGTGAAGAGCCATCTCATTTTCTTAAGCCACAAAGTAATGAACCTGCTGCATAAACCCAAGGAAAGGGAGGGAGTGTATGTAGATTTTATTTAAAACATTTCTAAAGCACATTAGATATAGTAACTAGTTATCATGACAACTCATAATTGTTCCCCTTTTGGGGTTGTGGCAAGCGAGGCACAAATAAATAAACTTACCAAACATCATATAGCTTGTAAAGGGCAGAACTGACCAGGCAGTCTGGCCCAAGACTCTCTACTATTAACCACCACTCTGGGCTGCCTCTCTGTGTCAGTTACAGTTGAGTCTCTTCCTAATGACTAGCTGCTTGGGGCAGCTTCTGTCATCGCGGTCTCCACCGCATTGATCTCTTTTCATGATGTGCACTGCTTCTCCCCAGCAGTGAGTGGGAGCTCCAGGAACTCATTAGAGAAGAGCTGACACTCCATTATTTGACATTAAGCTACCCAAGCAATGAAAATATGTCACAGTTACTCAAGGCCAGTGTCAGAAAATTTCTATTCCATACCTGGGACACCATTTTCAAGACAAATGGATTTGGTAGGTTGTTTTCCCTCTGTCATTTGATGAACAGTTAGCAGTCAATACATTTGTAATTCTTTTGCACAAAACTCGGCATTGGCTCCCCATTTCTCTCAAAATAAAAGTCAAGTCCTTACAGCAAACTACAGTGTCTTTCCCAATCTGTGTCTCAGTTACTGTCTCTCTGATCACATCTCCTACCACCGTACCTTAGTTCACTACCCTGTAACCACACCGGCCTCTCTGCCCTTTCTGTGACTTGCCAGGCACACTGTGCCTCAGGACCTCTGCACTGGCTGTTCCCCTCACCTGGATCACTGTTATTAGTCCATTTTCACTCTGCTGATAAAAGACGTATCTGAGACTCAGAAGAAAAATAGGTTTGATGGACTCACAGTTCCACATGTCTGGGGAGGCCTCACAATCATGGCGGAAGGTGAAAGGCACCTCTTACATGGCAGCGGCAAGAGAGAATGAGAAGTGAAAGCAGAAACCCCTTATAAAACTATCAGGTCTTGTGAGATTTATTCACTACCACGAGAAGAGTATGGGGGAACCACCCCCATGATTCAATTATCTCCCACCGGGTCTCTCCCACAACACTTGGAAATTATGGGAGTACAATTCAAGATGAGATTTGGGTGGGGACACAGCCAAAGCACATCAATCCCTTTCCTCCAAAATTCTCATAGCTAATTCTCTTTCAACTATTTACTAAAATGTCAGCTATTCAGCAAAGCCTTCTCTGACCCATTACTGCATCCACGAGCACCAGCAATCCTTCCCTTACTCTTTCCCTGCCATGATACTCTCTCTTTTTTTTAAATATAATTGCTTCTAGAAAGTAAATTCTGCAAAAGTGGGTATGTTTGTCATTTGTGATCACTGCTACATCCCTGGACACTACCACAGGCCCTCTTAGTTCACAGTTGCACATATTATCTCTTGAAAACAAGGTAAGAGGGAAGGAGGGCAGAGGGAGAAAACTATAAACAGAATACCAGAATCATATTTAGATTCAATAGGCAAGGTCTTTGCAGAATCTAAATAACACCAAAAGCCAAGCATATAAAACAACGAAAAAATTAGGCATGCACTTTTGGAAAACTTCAGCATTAGGTAATTTAATGATTTTCTAGGCAAGGAGAAGCAAATGGTTTTCTCTTCCATTCCAGCTTCAGTAGCAGGGACGTTGTACTTGATTACTGACACCTGTGGAGAGAGGCAGCATCATGCCAGATGTCCTAAGTGAAAGATAGCAGTGGGTGACCACAGTATGGTGAGCAAATTAGAAGGTTACAGGAAGAGAAGCAATCCTCCTGAATCGCACAAGGGGCAGCATGCATCTCCCCAACACTCCTTAGCACTCCTTGCTACTACTTAGTATCCTGTACTACCATATCTCGCACAACATGTATTAAAAATTACAGATTTATCATCAAATATTGCAGTGTAAGTTGATTATACAATTTCTGAATTTTAGTGCGAAGTTATAAAACTCTTAACTGAAATAAGTGCAGTTGCGAATGTCAGGCACTATGTTTGGACCCAGTAATGCAAACAACAGGGACAAGTAAATCAATCATTAAGTAACCCAACGTGTTCAATACGATGACAGAGGTATAAACTGTCGCAATAGTCTCCTAACTGGCCCCCCTTCATTGACGTGGGCCCCCTCAAAAGCACTCTCCTGGAAACAACCAGAATGACTTTAAAAATGCACATCAGAAACTGCAGCCCTTCAGCTGTCTCCCTAGTTTCCCATTATGCTTCAGATCCTGCCCCTTAATGAGGCCTGCAGGGCTGCATGTGGTGACCCTCACCTCTGGACTTGGCTCCAGCGGCACTGGCATCTCCAGTTCCCTGAAGGCCCCTTCATGCCACCTCCTCCATACAATTCCCTCTGTCTGCCCAGGCCTTTCTCAACCTCTTCTCCATTGATCTTGGCAAAATAATTTATTCTCATCTTTCAAGCCTCAGTTTACTTTACTTTATTTTATTTTGAGACAGAGTTTCACTCTGTTGCCCAGGCTGGAGTGCAGTGGCACGATCTTGGCTCACTGCATCCTCTGCCTCCCGGGTTCAAGCGATTCTCCCGCCTCAGCCTCCTGAACAGCTGGGATTACAGGTGTGTGCCACCAAGCCTGGCTAATTTTATTTTATTTTTTTGTATTTTTAGTAGAGAGATGGAATCTCACCATGTTGGCCAGGCTGGTCTCAAACTCCTGACCTCAAGTGATCTGCCTGCCTTAGCCTCCCAAAGTGCCAAGATTACAGGTGTGAGCCACTGTGCCCAGCCATTCTACAGCAATTTCTAATTTAGTACTAAACTATTTGTTTACAGCATGTAAGATACATGAAAACACAGGCCATCACTATTTAGGTCACCATTTGAATACTTAACACCTTGCAGTGTTCTCAGCACATAGTAGGAGCTAAAACAATATTTGCTGAATAGCAGGTTAGGTGGTGGGCTGGTAAACTGGTAGGAAGAAGAAAAAGAGGGAGAAAGGAAAGGAGAAAGGGAGGGAGGAGTTCAGGGGACAAAGGAAGACTAAGAAAGAACCAGTCAATTTTCTATAAGGAATAAGAAAGTAAGATCCTAACAGGCTTTGCAGAGGAGGGCCATTTTGATCTATTTTTACCAATGATTTGAAGTCAAAGACTTAACCAGCCCTGTGCTAGATGGTTTAGGGGCACAGGAGGGATTTACAAATGGTTGATCATAATCCCATCCTTCAATGATCTTATAATGTGTGGGCACAACTGACTTACCTAAATGAAAAAAAAATAGCAGAGGCACAAAAGAGTTCCATTAAATATAGTAAAACTACAAAATACAGGGCTTGGATAATAAATCACTTAAGGGAGAGACAGGAAGCTTCCATAGAGGAAGTGAGACCTGCAGTTCGCCTTGGAAAACACTCACAGAAGCACTTACTCTGAGTCTGGCAAGGTTCCAAGACCTCTACCTATATTAACTTGTTTAATTTCCCTAACAGCCCCATGAGGTAGATTACAACAATTATTTCCATTTTACAAATTAGGCAAGATTACACAGCTAATTAATGGAAGAGCAGGGATTCACATCCAGGCAGTATTACTCCTCAAAGTATGATGATGCCCAATGACATCTGTTAAATGACCATCCATTATTTTCATTCCAAAAATAAAGGTTATGAGCATCTTTTTAATTCAATAGGTGCCGAATCCTATAATATTAAATACATGAAATGAGCACTTAATGCAGCAGGTCAGACCCTTGATATAAGAGGACACTTACCTTCCCCAAATGGGCATTATTAGTCATTTCAATCTTTTCCCTAGAGTTACAGAGACTTTTGGAAGGGAAAATCATTTTAACTTGTCCCAACTCACTTCACTTCATACATTCCAACTTTTACTGAATGGCTGCCAAATGGAAAGGAAGCAAAATGGGTACAGTTGATCCTCCTCCATATCACTGGTTTCTACACCTGTGGGTTCAACCAACTTTGGATGGGAAATATTTTCTTTTTAAATTGTGTCGTACTAAGTATGTACAGACTTTTCCCCCCTTATCATTATTCCCTAAACAATGCAGTATAGCAACTATTTATATACCACTTACCCTACAGTAATTATTGTAAGTAATCTAGAGATTAAAGTATACAGGAAATGTGCATAGGTTATATGCAAATACTATGCAATTTTATATGAGGAACTTAGGCATCCACAGATTTTGATATCTGTGGGAGGTCCTAGAATCAATCCCTCACAGGTATGGAAGGATGACTGTGCATATTTTATTGCTTGCTTTAAAGCTGTCCATGGATCAGTAATTCAGGGAACCTGAAGAGGTCACCTCACCCTATAATGAGGACATTCGGATGCTTTTGCAATAAAATTCCTCGAGAAAAGGCCCAAAAGGGACCCACCTGGAAGCCTCCTCTGTACTGAAGTGTTTTCACTGGCTTTTTGAGTATTATTCCCAGGGAAGCCACAAGGAAGAGAAAGTAAATACATTTTATATTCAGTAAAATTGGCAATTAGAGGGCAGTGCTGCAAAGTATTTTTAAAGTATCTGATCTTTGCCATCCATCTCAATCTAAAAAAATTTCAGGTGCAAATATAATCATGCTAGTTTTATGCAGAATATGATGAGCCTCATGAATAAATTATTAGAGAGACATGGAAGAGGTATAAGGGCATTAAACAAAATTATTTAATAAAGTAATAATCATGTCAGAAAGTATATCTGCTATTTGTAACAATGAAGACAATAACTGGGAGTGTTCGAGGTTAAAACACAAACCATCAGCAGCATCCTAGTAATTCACTGCACTTGACATTTTAAGGAGACACTATTTTGCATTAACATGTACTTTCTATGGAGAAACCTACCACTTAGATTTGTACACCAAAAAAAGACTGACATTAGAAGAACCTTGTCTTAAATCACTTTCTACATTTATTGCCCTGCTTGTGTCATCTTATGTGGTCATTTACAATTTGATTTAACAAATAAGAACTTCTGTCAATCATTCAACTCTTGCCGTACTGAGACCAAGGTTGCCATCTAGTGAATTTCATTATGACATTTTATTTAGTAGTCAGTAGCCAACTTTGATTTTGTCAATAAGATGAAATTTAAGTATTACAATGCATATATAGATCACTACTATTAACAAATTTCCTAAATGCCTACTAATACTTTAATATAATCGAAAAATTCTTACATGCATGAAGAAAGTACACAACTATAATAGACAACAGTAGAGAAATTCACGTTTGAGGACGTACTCAGGGTCAGATGCTCTGCCAGGATCTTTGGCGTACTATCTGTGCTTCAATTTTTAGAATAACACCATATTGTCATTCTTACCCCCATTTCGTTGACAAGAAAACCAAGGTTCAGAGAGATTAACCTGTAGAAGATCACCTAGATAGATTCAAAGCCAGATTTACTCAATCAGCAAATATACACCAAGTGCCAACTCTATGTTAAGTAATATTCTCAGTACTAGGTGCACAACAAGAAACTAAACTGAGAGAATGTCTAGCTGTATGAAGTTCATTCTAGTGGAGATAGACAGTTAAAAATCATCCTGTGATATGTCATACAGTGATACATGCTATGAGGACAACAGAGTAGGGTAAGGGGAAAGGGTGGGAGACCTTATTTGATAAGGGAACATGGGAGCAGAGACACCAATGAAGTCAATTATGTGGATGAGGTGGTCATGTGCATATCTGAAGAATGAGCTTAGGTGTGCTGGCCAGGTGGAATTCGTAACCGATCTATGATATTCTATTACAAGTAAATTACAAATGTATTATTGATACAGCTTTGTAGCTCAAAATATCACTGTCCCCATGGTTTCAGTTATGTAGGATGAGTAAGTCTTAGAGATCTACTGTACAGCACAGTGCCTGGTTAACAATACTGGACTGTATACTTAAAAATTTGTTAAGAGGGCATATTTTATGTTAAGTATTCTTATCACAAAATAATAAAAATTAGAGAGGGCTGAAGGAAACTGGGAGGTATGTTTATGGCACAGATTGTGGTGATGGTTTCATAGGTATATTCTGTATATTCTTATCCCCAAACTCATCAAGTTGTACACATTAAACATGTACAGCTTTTTGTATGTCAATAACAGCTCAAAAAAGTGATTAAAAAATGCCACTGTCCTCTTTTCAAGTAGAACAACAAATCAGTTGAGATTCCCTCACAAAACCAATGGCTACGATTTCCTAAGGAGCCTTACCTCTCTCTGTTGCCAGCACATTTCTGTCAACTATTGGGTGCTTTGCTCTCACAGAAGCAGAAGATAGCCAAAAAAAACCAGTCTGCCTTTGTCTCTAGAAAGGTGGTTACAAACTCTAAAATGTCACACTCTCCTTTCTCTTTCTTTGATTTATTCATTTAACAAATATTTATGAAATATTTCCTCTGGGCATTGAGAATATGGAAGTCAAGGAACCCAATGATCCTTGGTCGTATTATGCAGCTTTCATGGTAATGGATCTACCCAATGATGCTTGTGGGTGGTCCTGACCACCCAGCTGCAAATCTGTTCCTGTTTGTCTACAATTGCACCATCATGATCTGCAGTCCCAAGCCCTGGCTTTTCACTTGAACCGTTCCTCTTCTATGTGCTTTTTCACAGCATAAATTTTATTATACATTGGTTATCCTATGACACAGGATCAGCAATAGGGAGATCCATGACTCCCTATCTGATAGGACTGAAAATGCCTGGGCCAAAGATATTCACCAATATTCTGTAAGTAAACCAGACGGCCTGGTTTGCAAAGACCCCCACCTTCACATTCCACCCTCAGGACTTACTACTTTTTTCTTTCATCAAGTCAGTACTCCTGGGAGAGGTCACATATTAAAACAATTCACACAAAAGCTGCAATGACACATTAAATATGATTTTCTTCTGCAAATGACAGAGACGGAAGAGACAGGGGAAGGAGGAAGAAAGACTAGGCTGATTGGATGGTGAGAGAAGGCAGAGAGGATAAAGAAACAAGAACACAATTTTACCCACCTTATTTCATAGCTTTCCTAAATTGAAACTTCTTAATCAATAGTTTACCAACCAAAGAGTCCAGGACCTGATGGATTCATAGCTGAATTCTACCAGAGGTACAAGGAGGAACTGGTACCTTTCCTTCTGAAACTATTCCAATCGATAGAAAAAGAGGGAATCCTCCCTAACACATTTTATGAGGCCAGCATCGTCCTGATACCAAAGCCTGGCAGAGACATAACCAAAAAAGAGAATTTCAGACCAATATCCTTGATGAACATTGATGGAAAAATCCTCAATAAAATACTGGCAAACCGAATCCAGCAGCACATCAAAAAGCTTATCCACCATGATCAAGTGGGCTTCATCCCTGGGATGCAAGGCTGGTTCAACATACGCAAATCAATAAATGTAATCCAGCATATAAACAGAACCAAAGACAAAAACCACATGATTATCTCAATACATGCAGAAAAGGCCTTTGACAAAATTCGACAACCCTTCATGCTAAAAACTCTCAATAAATTAGGTATTGATGGGATGTATCTCAAAATAATAAGAGCTATCTATGACAAACCCACAGCCAATATCATACTGAATGGGCAAAAACTGGAAGCATTCCCTTTGAAAACTGGCACAAGACAGGGATGCCCTCTCTCACCACTCCTATTGAACATAGTGCTGGAAGTCCTGGCCAGGGCAATCAGGCAGGAGAAGGAAATAAAGGGTATTCAACTAGGAAAAGAGGAAGTCAAATTGTCCCTGTTTGCAGATGACATGATTGTATATCTAGAAAACCCCATTGTCTCAGCCCCAAATCTCCTTAAGCTGATTAGCACCTTCAGCAAAGTCTCAGGATACAAAATCAATGTACAAAAATCACAAGCATTCTTGTACATCAATCACAGACAAACAGAGAGCCAAATCATGAGTGAACTCCCATTCACAATTGCTTCAAAGAGAATAAAATACCTAGGAATCCAACTTACAAGGGATGTGAAGGACCTCTTCAAGGAGAACTACAAACCACGGCTCAATGAAATAAAAGAGGATACAAACAAATGGAAGAACATTCCATGCTCATGGGTTGGAAGAATCAATATTGTGAAAATGGCCATACTGCCCAAGGTAATTTATAGATTCAATGCCATCCCCATCAAGCTACCAATGACTTTCTTCACAGAATTGGAAAAAACTACTTTAAAGTTCATATGGAACCAAAAAAGAGCCCGCATCGCCAAGTCAAGCCTAAGCCAAAAGAACAAAGCTGGAGGCATCACGCTACCTGACTTCAAACTATACTACAAGGCTACAGTAACCAAAACAGCATTGTACTGGTACCACAACAGAGGCATAGATCAATGGAACAGAACAGAGCCCTCAGAAATAATGCCACATGTCTACAACTATCTGATCTTTGACAAACCTGACAAAAACAAGAAATGGGGAAAGGATTCCCTATTTAATAAATGGTGCTGGGAAAACTGGCTAGCCATATGTAGAAAGCTGAAACTGGATCCCTTCCTTACACCTTAGACAAAAATTAATTCAAGATGGACTAAAGACTTACATGTTAGACCTAAAACCATTAAAATCCTACAAGAAAACCTAGGCAATACCATTCAGGACATAGGCATGGGCAAGGACTTCATGTCTAAAACACCAAAAGCAATGGCAACAAAAGCCAAAATTGACAAATGGGATCTCATTAAACTAAAGAGCTTCTGCACAGCAAAAGAAACTACCATCAGAGTGAACAGGCAACCTACAAAATGGGAGAAAATTTTCACAATCTACTCATCTGACAAAGGGCTAATATCCAGAATCTACAATGAACTCAAACAAATTTAGAAGAAAAAAACAAACAACCCCATCAAAAAGTGGGTGAAGGACATGAACAGACACTTCTCAAAAGAAGACATTTATGCAGCCAAAAAACACATGAAAAAATGCTCATCATCACTGGCCATCAGAGAAATGCAAATCAAAACCACAATGAGATACCATCTCACACCAGTTAGAATGGCCATCATTAAAAAGTCAGGAAACAACAGGTGCTGGAGAGGATGTGGAGAAATAATAGGAACACTTTTACACTGTTGGTGGGACTGTAAACTAGTTCAACCATTGTGGAAGTCAGTGTGGTGATTTCTCAGGGATCTAGAACTAGAAATACCATTTGACCCAGCCATTCCATTACTGGGTATATACCCAAAGGACTATAAATCATGCTGCTATAAAGACACATGCACACGTATGTTTATTGCGGCACTATTCACAATAGCAAAGACTTGGAACCAACCCAAATGTCCAACAACGATAGACTGGATTAAGAAAATGTGGCACATATACACCATGGAATACTATGCAGCCATAAAAAATGATGAGTTCATGTCCTTTGTAGGGACATGGATGAAACTGGAAACCATCATTCTCAGTAAACTATCTCAAGGACAAAAAACCAAACACCGCATGTTCTCACTCATAGGTGGGAACTGAACAATGAGAACTCATGGACACAGGAAGGGGAACATCACACTCCGGGGACTGTTGTGGAGTGGGGGGAGAGGGGAGGGACAGCATTAGGAGATATACCTAATGCTAAATGACGAGTTAATGGGTGCAGCACACCAACATGGCACATGGATACATATGTAACAAACCTGCACGTTGTGCACATGTACCCTAAAACCTAAAGTATAATAATAAAATAAAATAAAAAAAAAAGAAAGTTCTTGATAGAGATTTTCTCTTTCCTCTTAATCCTTTTTCTTTCTATAAACTACATTCTGGACTATGAGTTTTGTGCTATAGAAGTCGATTGGCAAAATGCATATATGTGCATATTATAAATTAAATAATTTTGCCTTGAGCTAGCAACATTTAAAGAATGTTACAGGCAGTTCTAGCAGCTGAAATCCATAAATAATTTTGAATTTTCTGATTTCAAGAATATGGATTTCGATGAAGAATAGGGAACTAAAAGTAGTGTTTGAGGATAAAAGGGAATAATAATACTAAAAAAAACTAACCAAATCATTACAATTACTCAATATTGGTATGGTAAATCCAAACACAGCTGACTGGTTTTTATCCTCAATTTCCTCATGTGTGAAACAACACATATCACAGTCACTATGGGATGGAATCAAACAATGTTGTATCAGTCAGGGTCCTGGCAGGAAGCAGATGGCACAATGAGGTACACGAGAATTTCATGAAGGTAGTTAACAGAATGGCCCCCCAAAATGTTAATATCCTTAACCCTCCAACCTGGGAATGTTATTTTGCATGGCAAAAGGAACTTTGCTGGCATGATTAAGATTAAGGACCTCAAGATGAAGGAATTCTCCTGTTATCAGGGAGGCCCAAACTTAAAAGAAGAGAGTAGGCTGGGCGCGGTGGCTCACGCCTGTAATCCCAGCACTTTGGGAGGCCGAGGCAGGTGGATCACGAGGTCAGGAGATCAAGACCATCCTGGCTAACACAGTGAAACTCCGTCTCTACTAAAAATACAAAAAAATTAGCTGGGCGTGGTGGTGGGCGCCTGTAGTCCCAGCTACTCAGGAGGCTGAGGCAGGAGAATGGCTTGAACCCGGGAGGTAGAGCTTGCAGTGAGCCGAGCTTGCACCACTGCACTGCAGTCTGGGTGACAGAGCGAAAATCTGTCTAAAAAAAAAAAAAGAGTAGCAAAAGATGGGGTCAGAAAGCTGTGACGTGAAGGCTTAACCTGCTATTGCTGGCTTTGAAGATAGAAGCCAGGAGCCAAGGAATGCACGCATTCTCTAGAAACTAGAGAAGGCAAGAAAACAGATTCTTTCCAGAGCCTCCAGAAAGGAAAGTGGCCCTGCTGACACCTTGATTTTAGCCCAAGGAGACCCATGTTGGACTTATGCACACAGAACTATAATATAACAAATTAGTGTTGGTTTAAGCAACAGAATTTGTGGTAATTTGCTATAGCAATGTAAATTAATACAGTAGGCAGTATTGATCAAAGTACAGCAAGGTTTAAGGAAGGCAACAAGGGGAGGTGAAGCACCTCTGTGCTAGCAATGGTGGGAGGCAGACAGCCCATCTAGGCCCGAAGAGCGAGGCTCTGAGAGAGGCATGGCTGGAGCAGAGGTGCCCTCCGACAGGACCCATGGCCACAGGTAGCAGAACACAGCCACTGTCAAACCCCAGCCCAACAGAGGTGGAGTAAGGGGAATAAATATTCCAACCTCTTTCTCCTCCTGCCCCTGCTGGTATTTCCCAATAAGAAGTCAGAGGGCAGGGGAGTGTGGGTGACATGGTCTTACCAGGGTCCAAGTAGGGCAAAGACTGGTGCAGAGTGGCTCTAGGTGGGGCAAACAGAATCCCCAGCACAAGTGTTCGTAAAGGACCTAGGGTGGGGCTAGGACATGGTCAGCTTTCCCACCAAGGCAGCCCATTCCACCACCTTAGGGTGTCAGTGGCTATAGGTTTTTGTTGTTGTTTTCCAGCAATTTTATACAATTGTGTTATATGTGGCACATAATATAAGACTTGAGCACTAAGCTCCTCTGGGAAATGACTGTAAGCTTTGAAAGGAGTTCGGGGAAGGCACACTAAGTTTAATGAGTAAGCAAAGACCAGGACCAGGAAGGGCTAAGAGAAGCCAGGCCACACCGAATGTACATCAGATACCTTCATTATTTCAGAGTTCCCCTAGTCATATAAGGTTTAAAGCAGTCCAGGCTTCTGCTACTTAGGCTAGAGTGGCCAATAACGTAGTGGTTTAGCACAAAGAAGAAATCCACATCTGGATGCCTCATGTTGCTTCTGAAAGGACTGAGAGGAAGGACTGCAGTTTTATTGAGCCTTTAACCTAATAAGTATTATGCTTTGTGCTAAGCGCTTTCACAAATATTCTTTTGTTTCAGTTTCCCAAATGACCTCTTGAGTTAGGGATTATTGGTCCCTTCTTAGAGAAAAAGGAAAATGGAACTCAGGGATGAAAAGTAACTTGCTCATAGATAATGCATGACAGAATTGGGATTTGACCTCAATCCTTTCTATTCTAGGTCCAGTTTTCTCTCGATCACAATATGGTCCAGCATGGCTGGACAAATCATGGCTTCATAACTTGAAAAACAGACTAACAAAATTTACTATGATTTTCAATTCCTGCAATCTGATTAATTTCACCAGCGATATATAATTAATACAATCCATTGTTACCCCACAACAGCAACATATTCACTGTGCAGTATGACATACAGCTAATGAATCTAAATGGAAGTATGCTTACTTCCATAAGTATGTGAAAGTAGGTCTCTGGATTCACAGACACCCAGTTAGTACAGGAGTAAAAAAAAAAAAAAATTAAGACTATCAAATGTGGGTTTATAACCATTATCAATAATGATGAGCCTTACCCCAAACACGTTTTGTTCTTTGGGACATAGTTAATGAGACATGTATTGTGTACACCCCACCCATTCATTAATTTTACTATTTTTTTTCAAATGACAAGTTGCATCATCTGAAGGGCTCAAAGAAAAATGTTTTACAGAGTATGTCTACTGCAAATACTGGACAACACTCCAAAGAGACTCAGAACCACCATATACAATTTATTTTAATTTATTATTGCTTTTACTTTTTTGAGGTATGAAAACAGGAAGGTGCACTAATCTTTAAAGGTACAGTGCAATAATATTTTGCATATGTATACACCATGCAATCACAACCTCCATCAAGACCTTGGGAAATTCCATCATCCCAGAAGGTTTCCCCTCATGTTTCTTGGCACCCAATCCCCTCCCACCAACCCTCATTTCCAGGGTAACTGCTATTCTGGTACCTCTCTTAGTTTTTGCCTTCTGTTGAATCTTACAAAAATGGGATGATACAGTATACAGTCTTCTGTGTCTGGCTCCTTTTGTTCTGCACAACATCCATGTTGTTACATGGACGAGTAATTCTTTCTTACTGTGCAGAGACTACACCAAAGTTGGTTTTAGTTTTTTCCTCCCTTCTCCTATTGGTGGACACCTGGGTTGTTTCTAGTTTGTAGGTATTTTGAGTAAAGCTGCTGTGACATTCTTGTACAAGTCTTTGTCTGGATACATTTTCATTTCTCTTGGGTAAATACCCAGGAGCAGAATGCTTAGTCATAAGGTAAGTGTTTAACTGTATAAAAACAAAAACAAAAATCTTGTCAAACAGTTTTCTGAAAAGGTTGTACCAGTTTACACTTTAGCAAAAATGTGTGAAAGTTCCAGTTGGTTCTGGTCAAACCCTGGTATTGGCATTTGTTTGCATATAGACATTCTGGGGAGGAGGTTGTGGTATCTTTTCCTGTTTTTAATATGCTTTTCTGTGATAAGTAATGATTATGTGTTTACTGGCCATTTCAATACCCCCCTTTTGTGAAGTGCCTGTTCAAATCTTTTGACCATTCTTAATGGGGGGGTTTGTCTTTTTTCTCACTGATTTATAGAACTTCTTTATATACTCTGGATATAAGTCTTTGTTGGATTTATGTATTGCAAATATCTTCAGCTAGCCTGTGGCTTGCCTTTTTATTCTGCCATGTCTTCTGATGATCAGAACCTTTTAATTTTAATACATCTACTTTATCATTTTTTCTTGTGGTTAGTCATTTTTGTGCTTTGTTTCAGGAATTTTTGCCTAATCTGAGGTCATGAAGTTATTCCCTTTGTAAGCAACTTTAAACATATTCTAGTAGGAGGAATCTTCAAATGCCAAGAATTTCAGCCTCTAGCGTCCTCCTAAGTTTCCTCTAAACAAACTAAAATAGATAAGCTTCTTCCCCCTTTTAAAGATCTCTAGAGAAACCACCTTGATAAATTTCTTTCAGTAGCCTGTTCTGGTGCTTTAAAATCCTTCCTATCAGGATGTTTTTTATGTCGACTGGAAATTACAATCCTGTTCATGTGATGGATTTATAATGCCTCCAATTTTCACATTAAAAACTAATTTAAAACATTTTTAGCTCGTAATGTCTTTCTGTTCTAAGCCCAGTTGTTATAATGGCTTCTGTTTTATTGTGCTTCTTATGTTGGCTTTTCCTTTTGTTTAATACACCGAAAGGAAGTAGCATGATTTAATTGTTCAAAACAACTACACAAATTATTCGTTATTACTAGGATATTGAGATCCTGGTGGACTCTGGGGTGGGGGGTATAAAAAAGGAAAGGAAGCAGCTCTGCTCTCCTGAAACATCCTAGAAAATTCAGATTAATATGAGGGAGGAATGATCCTCTTTACATACCACTTCTCTGCACAGCCCCTGCCTATAGAAAAAGGCAGATAGGAAAGGTCTTTAATGAGTAAAATTTGTTAAGTTCTTACTATCACGGCATTCAAAAAATAAGAAGTCTGATACTGTTGATGTAGAAATCATTATCATATGGTAATATTTTTCAGCTGTTTAGATATGAGAGTCACTTAACTTTCCTATTTAAGATGCTAGTCAATTTTTCTCAATACAAGTTAAAAGGGAGGGAACCTATTTATTGAGATGTGGTTCCCATATTGTTGGCAATTAGTTTATAATAGTGGGTCATGTCTATCATTTTCCTATACTTCAAACCAGCCACTAGCAGGAATTGAAAGTGAAAACTACCAAGTGTTATTCGTGTTGATGAAGGATTGCTTCATTTTTATCATCATCCCTAAGGACAAAGAAAAGAGAAAGAAAAATATCATGGAAATGTGAATAAAGTTTTTGTGTTCAGCGATAATAATAAGGCTAGGATAGCCATTTAAAAATGCAAATCTGACCATGTTAGTTAGGATTAGGTTCAGCTAAGAGTAACAACAACAACAACAACAACAAAAAATCCAAAAGTAATTTTCTCTTCTCTTCTCTTTCTCCCTCTCACATCTCAGGAATACCACGTCAATTCCTTTCCATGAAGTCCAAAGGAACTGACCTCAGGTGTGACCAGCATCTTCAAGGCCCAAGACCACATCTAAGTTTCTGGAAGAAGGAAGAAGCAGGAAATAAAGAAGAAAATGGGCATACGCCAGTTCTCTCCTAGAAAAGGCCTCCAGAAGTTGCCAAAGAACACTTTCATCTGCATCCTCTTGGCCAGAGTTTATCTGCATGGTTACAGAGAGCTGCAAGTTAGGCTGGGAAATGAAGCCTTTTCTTTGCGTTGCTATGTCCAGCTAAAAATTTTATTACAATTAAAGAAGGGGAAAAAAAAAGAACCCTGATGGAATGCTGGCAAGCAGCTCTGCTACACCAGTTATATAATTCTACAAAGTAAAACCAAGCACTGTCTTCCCAGTGCTTGGGAAGCCCTTAATGGAATGAACATGACTATTCTCAGACTGACGCCTGTCCACCTGTCCAATGCATCATCTCTGTCATTCTTCCTGGCCTGTGCTCCAGTTATACTGGACTTCTTCAGCTCCTTGAAGAAAGTGAGTTCTTTCTCACTTTCCAAATCCTTAGGAAACTTTTTCCCTCTTTGCTCTTTCATCTAAGTCATTCTTCCTCGTCTTGAAAGAATCTGCTTAAATGCCACCTCTCTCAGGAGGTCTAACATCCCTTAGGTGTTTCCCCTCGCTTTATGCATCTGTGGAATCGTAAGACTCATGCCACAAGTGATTTCTTATTTAATGACTTTCTTACCCATTCAACTAAAAAATTCACGGAGACAGGCACTTCATCTATTTTATTCATCATTGCATTCTTGGTTATCTAACACAATATTTTTATTTTTAGGTAAAATTTACCTAGAGTAAAATGTATAGATCCTAAGTGTTTTCTCCTATGTAACCAATACCCTAATCAAATATAAAACATCTCCATCCCCCTGAGGAGTTGCCTTATTTCTTCTAATGATCCCTATCCCTCATAGTAACTTCTATTTTATTTTCTATCATTATAGAGTGGCTTTGCTTGTTTTTATACATCATATAAATGGAATCATGCAGTAAATACGTGCATGTGTCTGGCCTCCTTCACTCAACAAAATGTGTATGAGAATCAATCATGTTGTTGTGTATATAACTAATCTTTTCCCTTTTAAGCTGTAGAGAAGCCCATTGTATAAATACACCACAATTTGTTGATCCATTCTCTTATCGATAGATATGAGTTGTTTACATTTTGGGAGCATTATGAAGAGAGTGGCTGTGAATATTCACGTACAAGTCTTTGTGTGGATATTTTTATTTGTCTTAGAAATACTTAGCGGTAGAATTGCTGAGTCACTTGGCAAGTATCTATAAAGTTCGATCTACTGTGTGTTTAAGTTTGAGGAACTGCCAAGTTTTCCAAAGTGGTTGTATCATTTTACATTCTCACTTGCAATGTATGAAGTTCTGGTTGCTCCACATCACTGATACTGGTGTTGCCTTTTTTTTTTTTTTTTAATTTTAAGCCATACCAGTTTGTATCAAGCAGTATTTCATTGTGATTCTGATCTGCATTTTCCTGGGGACTAATGACGTTGAGCACATTTTCATACACCTATTGGCCATTTCAATACCTTCTTTTTAGAAGTGTCCATTTGAATATTTGCCAATTAAAAAAAATTGGGTTGTTTCTACTTTTAAAAAATTGATTTGTTGACTTCTTTATATATGCTGAATACAAGTTGACAGATACATGCATTGCACATATTCTTAGGCTGCACAAATAAAGTGTAACATAAGAATTTAATAAATATTTAAATTAAGTTAGAAGGGATAAAAGTTACTCGATATGGTAGTGATGGGGGATTCATTCATTTGAACAAGCCATTTCTTGGCTCATGCTATCTCCATTTGCTGCCATGCTTTCTCTGCTGTTTCGCATCTATTCATAGATGACTAATACTTTTTGTATATCTCTTCAGCTATGTCATTTGTATTATTACAACGGGCCCAGTATATCCCCCAGTTATTTAAGAAGAGAAACATATCTCTTTCTTACCTAACAAAAGTATGTAAAATGATACTGGACATAAAGAGGGAACTTGAAAAATATTCTGAATTAACCGATTCTGGCGAGCTCTTCAGAGCCTAGTATGTTCAAATTACGATATATAAACCATACATGAAAGCTAATATTCTGCTGTTGTTTTAAGTGCTTATAAAAATTACTTCCCTTAATGTATTAAGAGCCAGAAAAAGTGATGTGTGTCAAGCATTATCATACCTTAAAATATCCAATCAAAGATACTACACTAAAATGCTATTTACCAGAGAAGGCATCTCTGTCTGCTACATACCCAGTATATCAAATAATAGCCTACAACAGAGAAAAGAAAAATATGAAACAGAGGACATGAATAACCAGCCGGATGGTCTAAAACCAGTGATTTGTTAGAAGTCAATACAATTAATGTTGTACTTGCATGAATATTTATGCTGACACCAAAACAGTTCAGAAAACATTATTTTAAGCCAAAAATTAAGAACATTTTCTTCCCAGCTGACCATATGAAAAACTTCAGGGTCACCCTTGAATTTTCCCTCTTATTCACCCACTTATCCAGTTAACTGCCAAGTGCCATATGTGCTAAATTTCTCCCAAGTCTATTACTCCTACTGCATACTGCCTTATTCAGACCTCATCAGCTCTCACCAGCACAAAACTCTAAACATTCTTTCCTTTTACTGGCCTACTTTTGCTTCTGCTCATTTCTCATGATTCTGTTAAATAAAGCCCAGGTCCTCATAAATTAAGGAAGCTCATCACCTGCATCTACCTCTCTTTATAGCTGTGATAGGCAGAGTAACAGTCGCTCAAAAATATCCATGTTCTATCCCTTAAAATCTATGAATGTGTTGCCTTCCAGAGCAATAAGGACTTTGCAAATGTGATCAAGGTGGAGGGATGATTATCCTGGATTATCTGTGCATGTCCAATGTGATTGTAGCTGCATCAGATCATTCTGTTTCATCTCTTACATGACAAAATTGTGAATTGCTTTCAGCTGCCACAGACCCACAAGTTGAAGGTCACATAACCTGAACATGCCCAGAGGAACCAGGTGTGCAACCTTGGGTGGAACACTCAGACCAAGGAAGAAGGACTGAAATAGGAGGTGGACACCACATGGCAGGATCCAGGATCTAATCAGACTGAACCCTGGCATCACCCGATGGCAGGAACCAGTCAGATCATGCCTCACTATCCTATGCCTATAATAAAACCAACCCTAGCCTTCAGCTCAAGGAGACAGATTTGAGTATTATCTCCTGTCTCCTTGCCAACTACTCACAATAAAGCTTTTCTCTTCTCAAAAGCTGGTGCCATGGTATTGTATTGGCCTCTATGTGTATTGGGCAGGGAGCTCACTGATTGCTTGGTAACATGAGCACAAGGGTCCTTATAAGAAGGAGACAGGAGTATCAGAGCAGGAGAGATCTGAAGATGCCATGTTGCTGGCTTTGAAGATGTGGAAGGGGCCACAAGCCAAATAATAGAAGTGTCCTTCAGCAGCTAGAAGAGACAAAGCAGTCAATTTTTCTCCAGAGCCTCTAGAAGGAATGTAGCCTTCTCAACCCCTTGATTTTAGTCTGTAAGACCATTTTGGACTTCTGGTGTCTATAACTACAAGATATAAATTTGTGTTGTTTTTATCCACTATGTGTGTGGCAATTTGTCATAGCAGCAACAGGAAAATATATACAACAGCTTCACCTGTCTTCACTTTACAAACACTAGCAGTAGTTATGTGCTAAATGTGGCATGCATTTCATGAAATTACATTAAGTGCTGTTACATGTTTGGAATATAGAGTCCATAAGGGCATTCCCTAGTGTCTTCACTGAAATATGTACTAAAAAATATTTGCTGAATTAATCAATGAAGGACATCGTGCCTCTGTACACAGTGCTCCCTCAGTCCCAAACACCTTTCTCTTATTCGCCTAGTTAATTACTACTTATTACTGATTAATCATTAAATGTCTTGATTCTTCCTAGTTTCTCAAGGAGTTGGTCAGTCCTTCTGTTGTGCTTCCCCAACACCTTTCATGTCCTTATCTTCTAATTCTTTGTGTACATGTCTATCTATTCTACAAATTTATGAGGACAAAAACCATTTTCTTCCTCTGAGTCCTCAGCATAGTGTCCCACACAAAGCATAGTATAATAAAAATCTGATGAATGAATGTCTTCCATCTACCCCAAATAACGTGGTGAAAACAGGGGTTACCCAGTTCTGCATCTCTCACCTGTGTCATCATAAGCAAGTTTCATAAACTTCCCTAAGCTCAGCTTCCCTATCTATAGTCTGAGGATATGACAGTCTGTATATTATAGAGTACTTACAAGAATCACATGAAAAAGTGCCCATAAAAAGCATGACGCAAGTGTGTGACATAGAGTAAGTTTTCAGGAAAGGTTAGTTGCCATCACTATTTTCACTAGTGGAAGGTGTTAAAAAATGTAGGGTGAGCTTAGGCAGTAATGTATGAAACTGGAAGAGAAGCAATTGTGTCAACTGAAGTCATTAGACTGTCATGGGACATATGCCCCTGTTAAAATAGGACTGACTTGAATCTTGGACATTAAGCAAGCCACAGCACATGAGTCTCAGAAGCCCAAATTCCAAAGCTTTGAGGAAGTAGGACATCATGGCATTCACTTTCTCTCCCAGTCTAAAAAACAATTCCAAATATATTGACCCTGTCGAACATCTCTTTTCTTCCAAGTTCAGCTGGGTGTGATTTTTACATAATCACTTCAGCTAATAAATAAATATGTATGTGATAACTAGTCGAAAACTGGCTAACTAATGCATTTTGATATTACAGGAAGATAATTAATCGTCACCTAATTCATGTAGGTATTTTTGTTTTGTTTTACCTTATCTCTTTAATTTCTCTAATTTTTTGTTAAGAGAATGGGGACCTTGATCTCTCTGCCTGGATGAACTCCACGGTTACTGACTGATACTTCCTTATGTCACAGTTTCCTCAACTGTAAAATGGGGATAATAACAGTACTTACCTCTCAGGGTTTTAATAAGGATTAAATGAGACAATATAGAGAAAGAATTTAGGAAAGTGCCTGACACATTTAGGTGCTCATTAAATGTTGGCTAATGTGTTACTAATATTAATCTTTTTGAAATTATGTTTTGAAATAATACAATTTATAATATCAAGCCCATCTACTTGGGGTTTAAGAGTACAGAATTCTGTTTATAAGAATCACAAGTATTTAAGACCCAAATCAAGAATGCAATCCCATTCACAACAGTCATTAAAACAATAAAATACCTAGGAATATAGCTAACCAGGAAGGTCAAAGATCTCTATAATAAGAATGACAAAACACTGCTGAAAGAAATCAGACACAAACAAATGGAAAAACATTCCATGCTCATGGATAGGAATAATCTATATATTATAATGGCCATATTGCCCAAGGCAATTTACGGATTCAATGATATTCCTATCAAACTACCAATGTCATTTTTCACAGAATTAGAAAAAATATTCTAAAATTCATATGGAACGAAATAATAACCTATAATGGCCTAAGTAGCTAAAGCAATCCTAAGCAAAAAGAACAACGCTGAAGGCATCACACTACCTGACTTCAAACTATACTACAAGGCTACAGAAACCAAAATAGCATGGTACTGGCATAAAAACAGACACAGAGACCAGTGGAACATGTTAGCGTACCCAGAAATAAAGCTGCATACCTGCAACCATCTAATCTTCGACAAAGTCAACAATAACAAGCAATGGAGAAAGGACTCCCTATTCAATAAATGGTGCTGGGGTAAATGGATAGCCATATACCAAAGATTGAAACTGGAACCCTTTCTTTCATCACATACAAAAATCAACTGAAGATAAAGGCATAAATATAAAACTTAAAACTATAAAAACCCTAGAAGAAAACCTAGAAAACACCATTCTGGACATAGGCCTTGGCAAAGATTTCATGACAAAGTCTCCAAAAGCAATTGCAACAAAAACAAAAACAGACAAGTGGGACCTAATTAAAGATTTTCTGCATAGCAAAAGAAACAACAGAGCAAACAGAAAACCTACAGAATGGGAGAAAATACCGCAAACTATGCATCTGACAGAAGTGTAATATCCAGAGTTTATAAGGAACTTAAACAAATTTACAAGCCAAAAAAAAACCACAAATGACTCCATTAAAAAAAATGGGCAGAGAACATGAACACACACTTCTCAAAAGAAGATATATATAGCCAACAAGCATATGAAAAAATGTTCAACACCACTAATCATTAGAGAAATGTAAATCAAAACAATGAGATACCATCTCACACTAGTCAGAACGGCTATTACTAAAAAGTCAAAAAATAACAGATGTTGGCGACATCGCAGAGAAAAGGGAACACTTACACACAGCTGGTGGGAATGTAAATTAGTTCAGCCACTGTAGAAAGCAATCTGGAGATTTCTGAAAGAACTTATAAACAGAACTACCACTGGACCCAGCAATCCCCTTGTTGGATGTGTACCCAAAAGAATATAAATCATTCTACCAAAAATACACATGCATCCCTATGTGCATCACAGCACTGTTCACAATAGCAAAGACAAGGAATCAACCTAGATGCCCATCAATGGTGGACTGGATAAAGAAAATGTGGTACATATACACCACAGAATACTATGCAGCCATAAAAAATGAAACAATGTTCTTTGCAGTAACATGAATGCAGCTTCAGGTCATTATCCTAAGCGAATTAATGCAGGAATAGAAAACCAAATGCCTCATGTTCTCACTTATAAGTGGGAGCTAAACGTCGAATACACATGGATACAAAGATTAGAATAACAGACACCAGGGCCGACTTGACAGGGGAGTGTGGGAGGAGGGGGAGGTCACTTATAGGGTACTATGCTCACTACCTGGGTGACAAAGTCATGTGTACACCAAACCCCAGTGACACACAATTTACCAATGTAACATACCTGCACATGTACCCCTGGAATCTAAAATAACTTAAGTTGCGGCGGCGGGGGTGGGGGGTGGGGTGGGTGGAAGAAAAAAAAAGAACACCAGCATTTGAGAACATTTATTTACTTTTTTTAAAAATAGATGCCATTTTGAGGATGAATAAACTTAATCAGGGATTTAGAAGTTTTCTGACATGTAAAAATGGCTAAACTGAATGTAACAAATCTGGTAAGAAATGCTAATGAAATCTGAAATGTCAGAGGAGACATCAATTAAACTTAAAAACCAAAATGAAATTTTCAAAGGCAGAAACAGATGGAGAATATGAAAGAAAGGAAGAAAGTTAGGAAGTGGAAAGAATGAAACAACACAGGACTAATTAAACAGAAGAACAGGAAGCAGATAATCAATGAATTGAAACAAGGCAAGGCATGTGTTATATCAGGATATGCTAATGTAGACATAGACACCATTCTTAGGCCCAGCTGGCTTCTGATTCCAGCTGAGACAAATTTACCTTCACTTTTAACGACGGTGTTTTGCAACCCATTTAATCTTTTCAATGACCGCGGAGTCACAGAACCAGTCTGTTTAAGGGTCTTCTTTACACAATGAGACACTGTTCCCTTGAAGACAGGTCCATTATTATGGTATAAAAAATATAGAGAAGAATGAGATTGTGTTTGCAATGAAATATAAAATAAAAAACTTAACATACACAAATATATTTTATTTAAGATCTGCTTGTTGGCATGTTACGCCTGTAGCATTTATTACCTCGCAACACTGCTAGAGGTATGTGGATAGCTCCAGGCATATCACCAAATCAGAATGGGAAATCACTGCTCTGAATTTCTAACAATGTCACGACTGCACCCCTTTCTTCTTCCTCTAAAATCTATGATGCTAGCTGTTTAATAACAATGCAGATATACTTTACCCAAACTAAATTCCTGGAAAAGGTCAGTGTTCACACCTAGAATTTTCATGGCTTATGGTGTATAGCACAGAAAATATGAAAATTAATAGAAATGATTAGGAAAAATGATCTTGCCGAGATATGTCTTGAAGGAAAGAACATATAGAGTTTACATTAAAATAAAAGTATATGTTTATTCATTCACCTAACAAATACCGACATGGCACCTATTAGGTGTGACATATATCATAGAAATGGTAGATAGACCTAGAGGACAGTCAAAACACAGAACCTTTCCTCAGACAGTATAGTGTCTTGTGCTATGAAGTATTTTCCATATATGCTTTATCTCCCCACCAAGTTCACTTTATACACCCTGCCCTCTCCAGTGAATACATGCTGGCTTATCTAGATAGAAATTTGATAGAGGCTATTATCTGTCAGAATAGGCTAGGTTCTGCTGCAGTAATGAACAACCCCCACATCTGTATGACTTAACCCAAGTTTACTTCCTGCTGACACTACATGTCCAGTATAGAGGCTCAATTTATCATAGTCACTGGGGACTTAGACTGCCAGAGGCTCATCCTAACATGGGCTTCCATAATGAACACAAATAGAGAAAGGGGGTACTTGGTCTCAAACTGGTAATTGACTGCTCCAGCCTGAGTGTGACACACATCATATCTCATTTGCCAGAACCACCCAACCAGACTGAACAGAAAGTTCAGTCTTCTACAGGCCCAGAGGGAGAGAAGGAGCAAATATTGTTACCTAGAGCTAATGATTACAACAGTGACTTACTGTAAAGAATAAGAGGAAGTGAAAAAATCGTGGCAAGGGCAATTAACCTGACCTATTTCCAGCTCCAAGACTTATTAGCCACATGTCCACAACATCACGTAACCTCCTCAAGCCAAAGTTACATGGTAATAATACCTCTCCTGCCTATCTCAGAGAGTGGATCTGCAGCTTCAGTGAAGCAGATATTGTTTAATACTGTTTTACATTTCTAGAACATGTGTAGGCTTTAAGAATAGTTTCATATATCTATGTGTTCAAGGAGAACACAGTCAGCCAGGGCTACAGAAAAAATGTGGAAAACTGGAGGCTGCTAAAAATAAAAAGTCAGTGTGGATAAAGCACAAATAATTTATAAATCTTGGCCATAGACTCCAAGATTACCAAGTTGCAGGCCAAGAGCTTCAAGGATCTCTTTCCTTGAGTAATGAAAAAAATTAAAGATGCTCACTTCCGCAACTTCTTAGTCCTCGAAACAATCAACAGAGTTGTCAGGGTTAGCCAACATCTGCAGAAGACTGTCCTTAACATGGCCTCATGGTCCTCTACGCCGGGACAACAAAGTGCCCTTTTATGCCATCTTTAACCACATGCCTCTTCTTTTCCCACATCAGAGTAGACATTGATCTATATGGTCCCCCCACACGCAAGAAGATGTTGATCTGTTCCCCAGGATACATGCCTCTGAGTTTTGCACTTTTTTTTTTTTTTTTTTTTTTTTTGAGACAGCAGAGTTTCACTCTTGTTGCCCAGGCTGGAGTGCAATGGCGCGATCTTTGCTCACTGCAACCTCTGCCTCCTGGGTTCAAGCGATTCTCCTGCCTCAGCCTCCCAAGTAGCTAGGATTACAGGCATGCGCCACTACGCCCAGCTAATTTTGTATTTTTAGTAGAGACGGGGTTTCTCCATGTTGGTCAGGCTTGTCTCAAACTCCTGACCTAAGGTAATCCATCCGCCTTGGCCTCCCAAAGTGCTGGGATTATAGGTGCGAGCCACTGCACCCGGCCTGCACTTGTTCTTGAATCTCCTCTTCCATCTTTTCTTTCCATATCAGTTGTTCTCAAATGTGATTAGAACCATGCCTAGGACATAGAGACATGGGTTCCTTCCTGTGAAGCCATTCTTGATTCTTTTAATCAAAATCAATTGTTCCTGCCAGGCGCAGTGGCTCACGCCTGTAATCCCAGCACTTTGGGAGGCTGAGGCAGGCAGATTACCTGAGGTCAGGAGTTCAAGGCCAGCCCGGTTACCATATCGAAACCCTGTCTCTACTAAAAATACAAAAATTAGCTGGGCGTGGTGGCAAGTGCCTGTAGTCCCAGCTTCTCAGGAAGCTGAAGTAGAAGAATCGCTTGAACCCAGGAGGCGGAGATTGCAGTGAGCTGAGATTGCACCATTACACTCCAGCCTGGGCGACAGAGGGAGACACTGTCTCGAATAAATAAATAATCAATTGTTCCTTCATCTATGATCAGAATACAATTATTTTACCTTATATTTGTATGTATTTAGTTCTTGCTTGGATTAGAGTTGTTGACATTCTGGTCTCCTCTAGTATATTACAGAGTGTAAGAGGACAGAAGATCTGGGTACTCACCTCATTGTCCAGCAACGCCTGGCATGGTGGTCTGTGTGGAAGAGCCACCCAGTAGATGTGGAATGGAAGGAATGCCTCTCTAGTCACTTTTTTCTGTCATTTCCATTTTCTCTTGTCTTCATATGGCCCCTGACTAGGACTGGGTATTTGCAAGCCAATCTAGCATGAGCTGTTGTATTCAGTGTGAACCTTCCCTTTACCTATTCTCTCTTCACCCAAACTTTAGAAACTGTCAGTTTTATATCCCAATGTCTCGTGTTATTCTCTCAATGTCTTGCTTTCCACAAAACTAGATGTTCATAACAATTGCCTGGGAAGCCTTCTAAAATATATATAAACTCGGATAGATTTTATTTGTTCTAACCACAGGAAATAAGTCTGTGATGTAATACATATGTTAATTAGCTTGATTTAGCCATTCCACAATGTGTATATATTTCAGAACATCATACTGTATACCATAAATATATACAAAAATTTGTCAACTAAAAAATAAATTAATTAGAAATTTTAAAAAATGTCTCATCTCCAAGAGACCTATTATATCATTATTTTGTGGATGTGGCCTGGGAATCTCTCCAGCTTGGACATCAGCCCTCTGAGTGGCATTTGGAAAGCACCTTCACCATATGTGACCACATATGATGATGGGTTACTCCGTAGACTGTATTAGCAGAGACTTCTATTGTCTACTGCAGAGCAGTGGTTCTCAAACTTTAATATGCATACAGATTACCTGAGATCCTGTTAAAATGCAGATTCTGGGCCGGGCCGCAGTGGCTCATGCCTGTAATCCCAGCACTTTGGGAGGCCGAGGTGGGTGGATCACGAGGTCAGGAGATCGAGAACATCCTGGCTAACACGGTGAAACCCCGTCTCTACTAAAAATACAAAAAAATTAGCCGGGCGTGGTGGCGGGCACCTGTAGTCCCAGCTACTCGGGAGGCTGAGGCAGGAGAATGGCGTGAACCCGGGGGGCGGAGCTTGCAGTGAGCAGAGATCGCACCACTGCACTCCACCCTGGGCAACAGAGCAAGACTCCGTCTCAAAAAAAAAAAAAAAAAAAAAAAATGAAGATTCTGATTCAGTAGGGCTAGGGTGGGGGCCAAGCTTGTATATTTCTAACAAGCTTCCAAGCTGCTGGTGTACAGACCTCACTTTCTGTAGTAAGATTACATTTTTAACTGTTTGTCAGTGTATTTATTAGGAGGCTATTTTAAAACTATATCTTCCAGGGACTCTACTATAACAGAGAGAAGCAATTTTTTAGGTTCAATATATAAATAGAAATTTGAACTTGTAACATCTTTTTATTATTAAAACCAATCAATTCATAAGAACAGTAAGACTGTTTTGATGAATACGAAATTTGAAATCATGGGTTATGTTAGGCAAATGCATATTATTAGCATTACTAGTTTATTTCTGCATATTGTTTCCCTGATGAATGTCCTAATTCACAGAGACAAAAAAAGAAAAATCATTTACAACTATTTGCCAGCCTGTCTTACAATCTTATGTTAGGTGTTAATGAAATAGAAATGACAGGAAAATCTTTTTTCTAATAACTGTGTAAAAGTCAGGGCAAGTTAAAGCATTAATAGTCTCCAGTGGATTCAAACCTGGGATATATTGAAGAGCACATTTTCATTACATTTTTCAATGAATAAAAATGTAAAATTAAATTCAAAGCAAACATCTGTTGAACTCTTCAGCCACTGCTATAATTTTGAAGAAAACATCTTAAAACCACGCCTTGATCCTAATAAGGAGATTTTGCAGGCTTTTAAGGCACTGAATTATGGCCTATGCAGAGAATGATTTTGAAAATGGGAGGAATGGCTAAGTGTAACAAGGTTCTCTCAAATGACAAAATGAGAATAGTACCTTTGCCCAATTCTCTACGGCAGGCCAAGTACCTAGGCTTGGCTTCCAGGAAATTTCAGGATAAGGATTTCTCCCCGCTTATGGAAGTTCACGCCAAAACAATACATTTGCCAGAAAAAGCCACTAATGTGACAAGCACTATAAATAACCATGCAGAGGAAAGAATATCTGTGTGTGTGAGGCAGAGATATTAAAAACATCAAGGTAACCATTTTTTATGTTCAATGGTTGATTCTGCCTCAATATTAAAGAGCTTGGTGGCTTTTAATGATGAAAAAATTATGCAAACATTAAAAAACAATTTTATATAATTATTTGGAGTTTACAAACAGCAATTTAAAATAAATCCATTAATGCCGTCTGTAGGGATTTCTTGCAAGTGAAAGGAAATGTATCATGCACTGCAGTTTGGTTTAATGCTAGAAAATGAGCTCTCCTACCAGTAGTGCATTATGAAGAGAAATTAAGAAACTTAAGTGATTATTTCTGGGGCTGGGAATCGGTCTTTAATGGGGCAGGTTCTTTAATGGAAAGGCATTAGAGTCATCCATTCACTTAACAAACATTCACGAAGAGTTGAACGGTGCTCAGGGATCCCTTTTCACGGGTAAGAGCACTTCTAAGGTTCATCCCGCCAAGCCCTTCTGACCCTCTAGAAAACTTCAAATGAGGCTGAAATGCGTCCTGAAAGCATAAAGAATCCACAGATAGGTGGCCACTTGCTTCAGGATTACGTTGCCTTTCATCCTTTCTAAGGAAATTGAGAAAGTGTTTTGAGGCTAAACCTTGGTCAGAAACCAAGCGCCACCTGGAGTCAGGAGAAGGAATTACAACTCTGCCGCCATCTCCCTCCTTGGGCTCTTCCTCTATCTCGCATTCTCTCTGTCAATCCTCTGTTAGAACCACCACCTCTTTCTCTGCCCAGGCGAAATCCAGTTAAAATAAACACTCAAAGCAGAACTAAAAGAAAAATTAATCCCATCACAAAACGGTTGCCAGAGGTGATTTTGTAGAGTCTGAGGGGCACAAGAACACTCATTTTACAAATCAGCCATATTGAGTAGGGGTCATACCTCAAACCTGCTTATTTAACCTCTTTTTGAGGTATCTCAAAGGCTAAATTTTGTAACACTTTTGTAGATTAACCGCCCCCTAGTAATAGCTTGTGTCACACGACTTCCTTGCCCTATTCCTATTTCCTGCTTCGTTTAAATCAGGCATCCCCTATTCCCTTACTCTTCCCTCTTTTCCTGTCAGTACATTATGAAATTCATATTCACTATCACCTATATCCTGAAACCACAGTTGAGTGGGAAGAAAAGGCCAACACCTAACAAACCACTTTTGCACTACTTTCTTCAGCCCACAGCAACACATCCAACTCCTCTCTGTGACTTTCTCTCCTAGACCAGGCATCATAAAGAAGCCAAGAGAAAAACAACACAGTAATAATGGATAGATTCTCTTTAATAAACACATAAAGTGCAAGGTCCATCTAATCCTCGAAACAATCCAATAAGGTCCTGCCACAAGCCAAGGGGACCCAGCTGTCAATTATTCTCTCACAGATGGTGAGACAGTCTGGGGTATGTGTCTTTGACTTGCTATTTCTAAAAGGTTTGGGGTGACCTGGCAAGCTTAGCAGAGGATGTAGTGGGTTGAGTAGTGGCCCCCAAAAGCCATGCCCATGTCTTAATCCCTGTAGCCTGCAAGTGTGCCTTTACTTAGAAACTAAGTGTCTTTGCTGATACAATGAAGTCAAAGACCTTCAGATGATGAGACCATCCTGGATTGTCCTGGTGGGCCCCAAATCCAATGACAAGTGTCTCTATGGAAGAAAGACATAGAGAGGTTTGAGACAGACTAAGGAAGAGAAAACACAAACATACAGAAGAGAAGACAAAGTGAAGACAGGGCAGAGACACATGGCCACAAGCCAAGGAAGGCCAACAGCTGCTGGAACTAGAAGAGGCAAGGGACAGATTCTCCCCTAGAGCCTCCAGAGACAGTGTAGCCCTAGAAGGTCCAGCCACAAGCACAGCGGGCCTGGCTATTAATCATTCTCTCACAGCTGGTGTGACTGTCTGGGGGATGTGGCTTTGACTTGCTATTTCTAAAAGTTTTAAGATGATCTGGCCAGACATTGACTTTGGACTTCTGGCCTCCAGAACTGTGAGGTAATTCATTTCTGTTGCTTTAAGCTACCCAATTTGTGACAACTTGATAAGGTAGGCACAGAAAACTTATACAAAGGCATGTGTGTGCTTCCTCTTTCTGTTTCTGGTTCCAGCTTCTTCTGTATCTGGCACTAGTTGGAATAAGATGGCATCATGATGGAATCCAAGATTGGGTTTTCGTAAGCAAGAGCACAAGCTCAGTAAGTCTCAGGACTGACTTTTTTCTGCTGTTATTCAGACTTAACTCACATTGGGAATTGGTGCTGCTGGCTTCTTTAGTATCTATTCTCTCCTTTCTTATGGGCAGAGCTCTTTTTTTTTCTTCAGGGCAGTATCATGGAAAGTACACATCCCAGGCTCCTTTGCAACTATCAATCAACCATATGATTGAGTTCTGGTCTGAGAGACTGAAGTGAAGTTGTTAGGTTGGCTTCCATGAAAACTGTTTGGAAAGCAGGCAGACTCTTCTGAAACTCACCTTTGGCTCTTGGGTCTCACCCCTCTCTTCTAACTTGACATGCAAATATGATTAATTGAACTGAAACCATGGGAATGTAAAGCCACATGCTAAGGAAGGCAGAGGAGAAAGAGAGAAGGAGCCTGTGGCACTGAAGATACTGTACATTTGTGAGTCAGTCATGCACTACATACTCTGGGCTTCATATCCTGTGAGACGTTTAAGCCACTGTTCAATTGGGCTTTCTGTAACTATACCCGATGTAATTATAATATGTCCACCAGCTTAGAAAAGCCGAATACTTTCTGTGAATTCACTTAATTACTAGAACTCTCCACATCAGGATTTGTGGGGAAGTCACAACCAAAAGTGATGCATTACTATGCCTCCTATTTTCTACTTGCTAAAATATCTTCCTCAGGCCCCAGAACAGAATTTGGGTATTCCTTGGTGCCCTGGGCATAATATCATCCATTATCATCCCAGTCTGATAATCATCCCTAAAATGAACCTTTCAGTAAAAGTTAGCTCTCTTGCTTATTGCTCTAGTCTCTAACAGAACTTAGTACCCATACCTGCGGACACACTCATTGTCTCGGTTAATTGCTAACAGAACACTGGTCCCTATACACTAGCAGTATGGATCAGGAGGCACTGACATGCAAGAGACCAGGCTCCAGCTTTGAAGGTCGGCAGCCTGTTTTTCCTAAACTCCTAACTCCTTATCTACTTTTGGTTATATCTACCTGCTAACCAATAGTTTTGCACTGTTATCTTTAGTTTTTGATATCTTATTTATGAAACCTAATAACTTAATCATTTTCCTATGCTTGAGTACTTAAGAGCTTAGAACTACTTGGCTCTGGTCCCCAGTGAGTGAAACATCTCATGAATTCTAATTTGGGTAAAGCTATGAGCCATTTTGAAGGAGCCCATTCCCTTCTGACAGTTTCTGTCTTGCAAGTATTGGTGCTAATTCCCAATTTTCCATGGGGAAAAGGGAAACTGGGATAGAGTGATCTTCCTACTATGTCAACAATGTTTACGAGAACTACAAAAAGTTACACAATCTTTTAGTCTGAGTTTATCAAACCATAAATGGATAAAAAAAAGTACCTGGTAAATGACTTGAGGCATGAAGAGTCATGTGTATTTGATACCATCACCAGCGTTGGCTGACAGGCACTAGAGTCACATTCCACTGTTAGTTTCCTAGGCTGACACTATTTACAAAATAATCAGCCACAGCCAATTTAGAACATGTTAGCCTTTAACTTAGCCTCAAACATAATGGCTTCTCATACTAGATGACTAAATTGGTGTGGAAAGTGTGACTGGCTGGGTGATGGAGAAGTCCACAGCCGATCAGGAACCTTCAACTACTGGATCACTGGCACATACTGTCTGCCATCATGAAGCTGTCTGGCAGAAGGACTGTCACTCATGGGAGGGTACGGTGGTCATAAATAAACAGGTTATGCACCCCTCCAAATTATTAGAGTGAAAATCTATTTTCCATGGCTTATAGACCAAACTTTGGAACATAAGACATTCTGTGTCTTACATAATCAGTCTGGCTACAACCAACTTCATTTTTCCCGGTCTTGGCTTATGTCACTGCATTTCATGAATTCTACAAGGCAGTCACACTGAGCACCTCATTGATACCTTGTGCCTTCCCACCTTTCCATTTCTGCTTGTACAATTTCCTCCACCTAGAAAGTCTCCCCGACTTGTTTAAATATTACTCATTTTATTCAAAGCTCACGTGAAATGACACATCCTCCTCTAAGTATTTTGGGTTAGAGTGATCTCTCCCTCCTCTGAACTTTAACCATGTATTAAATTATAACCACCTGAATACATGTCCCATATTAATTACTAGATTAGAAACTCCTTGTAAGTTTAACACAGTATCTACCACAAAGCCCATACTGAGGGTTTATTATGTACCAAGCCTGATACCAAGCATGGTATAACCTCATCTCACTCCCTATAATTCCTGTTTTGTACATGGAAAAAACCCCTGAGGCTCAGAAAGGCTAGGTAATTTGTCCAAGATCTCACACTTAATTGGGATTCGAATTCTGAACTACAATATCAATAATGATTAAAGTTAATTGTACATTAGCTGTTGTATAGAGACCTAGACCCCAAAACAAGTGAAAAACAACCTAAACTTATGAGAGTAGTACAACTGATCCTTGAGCCAAACTGCTCCATTTATATGCAGATTCGTTTTCAACCCAACGCAGGTCAAAAACACAGTATTTGAGGGATGTGAAACCTGTGGCTATGAAGAGCTAGCTGATGCTGACTTTTCCTATACATGGGTTCTGCACAGATGACTGCAAGACTTGAGCATGTGTGGGTTTTAGTACACGCGGGGCTCCTGGAACCAATCCCCAGTACCCTGAGGGAGGACAGTACTCTTTAAGGCCAGATATTATTTGTTTCAAAGGGAAGGTGATGACTGTTTGGTTGAACAAACCCCTAGAGATAGTACAATCTCCTTTTTTTTTTGAGACAGGGTCTCGCTCTGTCAACCATGCTGGGGTGCAGTGGTGCAATCATAGCTCACTGTAGCCTTGAACTCCTGGGCTCAAGGGATCTTCCGGCCTCAGCCTCATGAGTAGCTGGGACTACAGGTGTGAGCCACTGTGCCCGGCTCCCTTTTCTTAAAGGTGGGAATTGAACAATGAGAACACTTGGATACAGGGTGGGGAACATCATACACCAGGGCCTGTCGTGGGGTGGGGGGTGGGGGGTGGGGGGAGGGATAGCATTAAGAGATATATCGAATGTAATGGCGAGTTAATTGGTGCAGCACATCAACATGGCACATGTATACATATGTAACACAACTGCACGTTGTGCACATGTACCCTAGAGCTTAAAGTATAATAAAAAAATAGATTAAAAAAATTAATGAGTCAAAAGACTAAAGCAGCCTTTTCTCACAAGTTTCTTTTTTGTTTTGTTTCTTTTTTGGTCATCTAGGAAGTGACCATTTTCACAACTAATAAGCCTTAACTTGTTAATGTCTTTTCAAATTACCCATGATTTCTCCATGTCTGAGAAGATAAAGACATCTTCGTGTCATTTTACAGTCTCACCTCCATATCACTTGCATAATTGCTGCTTATTTGTATTAATTTTTCTTAGTTTGAGCAGCAGAGGGGGTGCTTATTTCCATTATCATAAATATGGGGCAGTTTTGGGCACACAGCAAGACCTGAATCAACATGCACTGTCTTTTGTTTTCAACCGAATTCCCATGAGCAGTCAAAAAGGTAGGCGGAGTATGACAGAGGTGGAGATATGAAAAGGATGAATGCGTTTTCTCAAAACTCATTTTATCCTTTAACTTTGAACATAATTCCAGGCCTAGGCAACATTAAAAATGGAACTTTAATGTTACAACATGATTGAGAGTCTGGTATCATACCGAAGTGATGGGTCAAATTTCTCACAAAATCTGCTCTATAATAACATTTCATATTCTTAATAACACTCTAGTCTGAATATTGACAGTCAGTTGCCACTTAGGAGGCAAGAGGATGATAAAAAATATACCAAGAATATTAGCCTTCTTCCCTTAAGGTTCAATAATTGCCTGGTAAAAGAAATGTATCACTTTCTTGGGTGATCCTGGGTTGATTATTCTGAAGAGGCAAAAAGATCACATGTCTAGTCAAATGTGTGTCTCTGTGTGTTTATATCCCATAAGTGCCAAATAATTACATCAAAGCCTTAAAAGTTCTTATGTGAATGGATGTGGCCAACTCTCCAGAATTTAATATTATTTAACTTTCAAGGTCTGACTTACAGCCAAAAGAGTTGCCACATCTAAGTTGATTAAACTCACAGGCCAGACCAGGTACAGGTGGGCCAGGAAATTGGGGCAGGCCTGACTGGCTGGCAGCAGAAATGCAACAAAATAGCTTGAGGGTTTCATAAACCACTTCCCCGAGAAACAGAAATTATATGTGTCTTCATGAAACAGGCTTTGACTCTGTGGGCAGGAATGAACACATCCACATATGTTCTGTTTCTGAAATGGTTCTACTTCTGAAGTGTAGATGTATATGATTTGCTAAAATCCTGGACACTACTTCCCTAAAACTCAAAATGGAGCATCACACACATAATACTCCTTGCTTCATTCCTTTTGTATGGTGGAGTCTAGATTATGATTAGTTTATTATTTTCCAATGAAAATTTTACATCATTAAGAGCTTTAAGTTGTCTCAACATTTACACATAATTTAAGTATTTCATTTGATTTTTGTCCTTCACGTGTCCTAAATATCCAACACTGACTATTGTCTTAGACTATAAATGTTGATGGAAGGGTGATGTCTGTGTAATAAAGCATGATTGTACTCTAAAGCATAACATTGTAATAGTTAATGTACAACAGATTTTAATAATACTAAAGAATATTGCTATTGCTATTTAAATATTGAGGGTAGCAGTTATCTGTGCACACTTTTGATATTTAAAGATGATAATATTGAGGGTGAGAGTTATCTGTGCACACTAGAGTAGTTCACACTCACACACACGCTCTTTCCTTTTTGCACCCCCCTTATTTTAATGGAAAAGCCACTTTCCCAAATGTGTGCTGGGCTAATACTTTAGAATCATCAGTAATCTTTTAAAACAGATGTTCTCAAATTTTACTTTACAGAAAAATCTGAGAAGCTGGGTGATCAAACCCCCCACCACACACACACACATACACACAAACACACACACATGCATGCACACACACACACAAACACACACACAATCTGCCTAAGTAGGCTCAGCGTAGGGTCCAGGAACCTTCACTGACAAGCATCTCAAGTGATTCTGATACAGATCACACTCTGAGAAACAAGGAGGTATTTAATTTAATTGTTTGGGAACACGATAATTTTTTAAAACAGAAAGGGAACTACACAGGTTTTATAGAGGTTTCTTTTGTAATGTCCCATTACTGTCCATGAAGTAGGTTTATAATTTCATTTACATAACTCAATCTTGAACTTTGAGAAAAGGGTTTGGCAACACAATTCCAGGAGGAGCCACTCATATCATCAATCAAGTGAAGGCAACACCCTCCCCCAGGGTTATGCAGTGTAAACTTGGCATGGTCACAGTCAGTGAGCAAAGGGGGCATAATCTGTTGGAGAGTGGCACCTATTGGTCAGGTTTAGGTATTACAGCCTAGCTCTACTAGGAACCCAATGCCCAGTACCTCTCTACCCCCGCAAAATAGTGGGGCAAAAGAGTACTATTTATTAGTTAAACAATTATTCACAAAGTTCCTATCAAGAGCTTGGCTCAACAGTTAAAAGTGCTAATGACTCACAATATTAAGTAGCGAGAATGCATTTCCTCCAAGCAAAGAAATTGTGAATGTGGTTACTTTATTACTAAGTTTAATGCTATTACAGCTTGAAGTTTCTCAGGAAATTCAAGTTAAAAGGTATAACAACACTGTTGTCATTTAAAAAGTAAACTGACTGTGACAGTCTGGGATATTATATTTTTCTTCACAAAGAGCCTCCTGGAATTCAAATATTACTTTGCTTATCATTGACAACTCATCTAGAACGGTAGAAGAAAACTGAACTGTTTAAAAAAGGGATGTCAGTGCAATATATTCACCAAATTAGAAAAGAATAAATAAATAAATACAACCTTAAAGCTGCAGAGATTAATTTAATTTGGTTACTTCCCTGGAAAGCACTCAGAATGATGGGAATGGGAAGGGGAAGAAAGATCGATTCTTATTTAGAGGAGCTGACAGCAATTGAAATTGAAATGTTCATATGAAGGAGAAAACCATTAAAAACTGTAGGTGATTTGACAATTCCACTTTTTCACGGTTTATGGTATTATTTTAGGCAACATATTATGCCGTGTCTAGCAGGTCAATTGACAAATTTGGAAACCTCTTGTTTTTGTTTTTTAAATGTACGTGAATAGATGTTTTGTGGATTGGAAAATCTGGGTAGATTTGATAATGCAAACCTCAGAACTAACTTTGCTGAACCTCTGCTGTCAATTATAATGGTGGGGCCCTAGCAACTCTACAGTTCTGGTTGAAGAGGAATTTTCTTACATTCAAGCTTCTATAGCAAGCTTTAAAGGGGGAAAAAGACCATTTAAAATATTTCTCAACACTATGCAACACAAAATCCACAGTGGAATAAAGGTTTGCATGGGGCTTCACAATGGCATATAGATCATTTAGTGGAAAATTCAACAGACACAATGTGATTGTAGTCAAATCATTTCCCATTGTGATGACATTAAAGGTGCCCATTTATTTTGTAAAAACACACAAGAGAGACATATACAAATCTGCACTGAACAAAGAGCCAGCATTTTGCAAACACTTATTGCTACTTTTAGGATGGACAGACAAATCAAACTTGCCCTTTCTGATTGTCAATGAAATCTGCACCTCCAGCCCTAAATAAGTAAATCAATCAATCAATCAGTAGTTAGACTCTTCTAAGAAAGGAAACTGGAGCACTATAAAGGACATTTTTTTTTTCACCTTTCAACTCTGCATCCACACCTCCTCATCTGGAAATAGGATCTATATTGTTTTTGGAGCACCTATATAATACTCCCAGGCATGAATATTAATTGGGCCAGTGAATCCAATCAATGTTTCCTTAACTTTGAAGACTCTGGCGGAAATTCCAGGAAAGAGACATTTTTCTATCAAATTTGTGGCTGGGGACTGCCGTATGCAGAGATTGCACCAGAAAGTAAAGCAAAGACAAAACAGACCTAGGAGATAGGATTCATGACATGCAGTGAGTCCTGAATTCAGCCATGCCTGAGCTCTGTTGGCTTTTTCAGTTTTGTGAGCCAATAAATATCTATCTATTTTATGACTGCATAAAATAGACTGAGTTACTTTTATGACACTTACAGTTGAACAAATTCTGGATAATTTGAACATATATCAGCTTGCATTAAAATAAGGTCATGCCAGATAATAAATGATATTTTTATGAAACCACAACAAAGAAAAATAAAATCAGACTGTTGTTAGAAATACTGAGTTTTCATGATGAAACTGGAAAACATCATTCTCAGTAGACTATCACAAGGACAAAAAACCAAACACCACATGTTCTCACTCATAGGTGGAAATTGAACAATGAGAACTCATGGACACAGGAAGGGGAACATCACACTCTGGGGACTGTTGTGGGGTGGGGGGAGGGGGGAGGGACAGCATTAGGAGAGATACCTAATGCTAAATGACGAGTTAATGGGTGCAGCAAACCAACATGGCACATAGATACATATGTAACAAACCTGCACATTGTGCACATGCACCCTAAAACCTAAAGTATAATAATAAAAAAAAAAAAAAGAAAATGCATTTGCTATAAGATGAAATAGCAAGCAGTACCGAAGAAATGATCTCGTGGAAGTGTGTACTTTTTGCTTTGAAAATACATTCACAACATCCTGTTGAGTGAAAAAAGCATATTACAAAATACTATGTTCAATATGTACACATATCCATATATGTGTACATAATAAGAGTTCTCTCTTGAGTGGTGGAATTACTAGTAATTTTCTTCTTATTTATGCTAATTTTTGCCACAATCAATATGCTATTTAATAATGAAAAACATAAGATGGTAAAAAAAAAAAAAAGAAATACTGAGTTTTCCATTTTAGTCCTTAAATCCTTAGCATGGCATTCCAAGTTGTCCATTACTTGGTCCCACTCATTTTTGCAATAATGTTACTAAAACACTGTCCCCTTATTTCTAAGATCAATTCATACTAATCTACTAGCCACACTCAAACATACCTTGCCCTTTTGTGCCTCTTTGACATTGCTCATGTCATTCTTTTGGCTTGAAATGTGACCTCTAACCCTTTTCTCCATTGTTCAGGCTATAGACTATCCTTCAAAGCCAAGTTTAAGTATCATTTTCTCTGTGAAGCTTCCAGTCAGTTTTAATGATTCCTCTTCTGCAAAACTCTTGCTTATATCAAGTATCGCATGTGAAAGATGTTTTGTGCACTACTGAGAGCCATACAAAGGTCAGTTACTTTTAGTATTACTGAATACTTATATTGGTTTTTTTCTTACAGTTACGTCACATGTGTATCTTTTTCACTAAACTGGGAACATTTTGAGGGCAGGGATCATCTTTGTTTTCTCACAGCCTAGTAAATTGTCTTGGCAAAATAAATACTAAGTAGTTGATGCATTTCAGACATGCTCTAGTCATTTGATTTTTCTCTTGCAAAACCAGAACCCATACAAATTAAATCACCAGCCCATCCCAAATGCAACTAGCCTAAGAAGAGAGATTTGAGAAATTTTAGAAAGAAAATATTTTAAAAACCCAATAAAGATGAATAGAGTTGAAAACATTTTAAAGGAAATGGTGTTTGAATACATTGATCAAGACATATTAAAAGTTAGAGGATGCAGGAAAAGCTGTGGGGATTGCAAAGGCCAACAGAATACATCTTAAGCTGTAAACTTATAACTACCTTGTTAAAGAGGATGCTTCCCAAAACAGCCACCTACCCTCCCAAAGAAAAACCAACAACCAACAAACCATAAAATATATACATCTTCCTATACACATGTTAAAGACCAAATCAACACAGAGCAGTCTTTAAAGCTGACTCTTTCTGCTTTAAAAAGGAAATAATTTGGTTGTTTCAGAGAGAAAATAAGAAAATGCCCCTAAGGCAAGTATTTCAATCAAGTAGACAGTTGGGGTTGGGAGAATATGGGGAAGGGTGGATGTAGTGGTGACAGAGCCCCTTGGCAGAGGTCACAAACTCTATTGTCTACTGGGGACTAGACAGGTAATGCAAATGAGCAGAGAGGCCAAAAGGAGGGAAAACAAAGCTCCACTATCAACAGCAAATGACACTTGCCCTCAGTTTTGGGGGAAAATGGGCAGTAGTGGGAATCATAGCTAACCAAAAAGGAATAGTGTTCTACAGGGAGCCATCACTATTCCATCCCAGCCTATTATTTCTTTGTGGGAATTCAGGTCAAAAGTTTCCAGAAAACATGATTTTCTAACAAACAGCTAAAATGCATATTTTAAGTGAAATTTTTATTATTAAATACTGGTATATAATTTGCATAAAACTTTTAAAGCATTGGGGAGGTCAGGCAAACACACCTATTGCCAAACTTCAAATCTGTAGCCTCTGCTGTATAAAGTACATGAGATCAGCAACCCTCCCCACTCACATGGCATTTAAAATGATTTTTTAAGTTTCCATAAAACTCTCTAATGGGTTAACCATGAAGTTCCCTAAGACGGACTGAGGGACCACAATAGAAATTTTAAACATTTATATAGTGCCATATGATTACAAAATGCTTCCTCTCAATTCCTCCTTAAAGCAGTTTTGGAAGAAAGCTGTTATTATTCCCATTTTCAGATCAGCTTTACAGCAGGCTCTGGAGAAGGCAAAAAGGGGTTCCACAGGCCTTTCATATTCCTACGTCCATTCATTCACAGCAAATATTTATCGAGCACTATCTGTAAGTCAGACATTCTCATTTCATTACTCTCTTCACTGCTACAGGATGAGGAAGGCTAACAAATTCTCAAAGATTATTCATTCTCTTTTTATCTATAAGGTATTTAAAGTGGTTCACCAATTATTTAGGTTGTATAACATCTGTGAATCATTATGCTCTTTGCACATGAAATGCTAATTTAGTCAACATAAACTAATTAAATAGAGACAATTATAGGTAATATTAGATGCCTACCTTGAACTAAATTGTAGCATGGACAAGTGGTGGTTAATAACAAAGATTAAGACCAGCTTGTGAGAGAAAAACCTTAACATTGGGAAAACAGCGTTAGTAAATTAGTCTTTTTGTGCACTGAGGAAAGGACATCTGTACTTCGAGTTAGTTGCTGACATGCTTTGGATTTGTGTCCCTGCCCAAATCTCACGTCAAATTGTAATTTCCAATGTTGAAGGAAGGTCCTGGTGGGAGGTGATTGGATGATGTGAACGAACTTCCCCTTTGCTATTCTCCTGGTAGTGAATACTCATGATCTGGCTGTTTAAAAGTTTTTTTTTTTTTTTTTTTTTGAGGCGGAGTCTCACTGTCACCCAGGCTGGAGTGCAGTGGCGCGGTCTTGGCTCACTGCAAGCTCCACCTCCCGGGTTCACGCCATTCTCCTGCCTCAGCCTCCCAAGTAGCCGGGACTATGGGCACCCGCCACCACGCCCAGCTAATTTTTTTTTTTTTTGTATTTTCAGTAGAGATGGGGTTTCACTGTGTTAGCCAGAATGGTCTCGAGCTCCTGACCTCGTGATCCACCCACCTCAGCCTCCCAATGTTTAAAAGTTTTTAGCACCTCCCCCTTCTCTTTCTTCCTCCTGGTTCCAGCCACTCAAGATGTGTCTGCTTCCACTTCGCCTTCTGCCACAATTGAAAGTTTCCTGAGGCTTCCTCAGCCATGCTTCCCATACAGCCTGTGGAACTGTGAGCCAATTAAACCTCTTTTCTTATAAATTACCCAGTTTCAGGTATTTATTTATAGCAATGTGAGAGTGGACTAATACAGTTGCTTACATCAGATCACAGTAGCAAGATATTACAGGGACAACTCATAAGCCCCAGAGCCTGACATACTCAAGCTGTCCTAACTAAAGGTGACTGGAGGGGTCTGTTGAGGGACCACTGTTTATCTTAGGTCACCCCTACCCCAGACACCTTCCTCACTTCCTCCTTTTTCAGTCCCAACCTTTCCCATCCTTCATATTCTGGTATATGAAACCTCCATCCCATTTTACTCACTCATGCGTGGCATCATCAACTGGCAAATCCCAAATCCTGCCCACAGGAGGTTGTGTTTAACTGGCATGGTACTTTGAATGCCTTCACTCAAGACTTGGGCTCTCCGGCCGGGCGCGGTGGCTCACGCTTGTAATCCCAGCACTTTGGGAGGCTGAGGCGGGTGGATCACGAGGTCAGGAGATCAAGACCACGGTGAAACCCCGTCTCTACTAAAAATACAAAAAAATTAGCCGGGCATGGTGGCGGGCGCCTGTAGTCCCAGCTACTCAGAGAGGCTGAGGCAGGAGAATGGCGTGAACCCGGGAGGTGGAGCTTGCAGTGAGCAGAGATTGCACCACTGCACTCCAGCCTGGGCAACAGAGCGAGACTCCGTCTCAAAAAAAAAAAAAAAAAAAAAAAAAAAAAAAAAAAAAAAAAGACCTGGACTGTCTGGTAGACTCCAGTCCCCAGCCTTCAATCCCATGATCTGCTGACCCCTGAAGCTATTTAAATGAGGAATCCTTCTCTGGGCACTCTCCTAAGAAAGGACTAGCAGTTCCAAATTCTGCTCTCCTAAAGGGTAAGCCATGGAGATATATGTGAGAACTGTGATTTCCAGTGGCCTTCCCAAATTCCCCATTCTCACTGGGGCCTGTGAATTTGCTGAGAGAGCTCTCCAGGGAGCCCTGCAGAAAAGCTGAAATGCATAGCAGCTCACATCTCCAGAGCCACCTCCTGTTTGATCTTTTATTTTGCCACTGACTTCTTCAACCTTTCCTTACCTGTATCACACACTTATTAGTTATTGCCCTCTGCTTTGTATTACTTATACAGTTTATATCCTAGTATTATGTACTATCTATAAACTGCTTTACGATAGTTTGTTAGTTGTTTCATTTGTGCTGACGTTGGCTATTGTGATATCTCAATTTTGTATAACTTTTTTGGACAGAAGTTGTATAATGTTTACAATGCATTATTCATATGAAATGGATATAGTTGCTCAATGCAGGGAAACCTAGGAGCTCTGGGAACATAGATTGCTATCCTGGGTACAGCAGGGCAGACTAGTCCTTAAAAGGGCCCAGAAGTTTCTATTTCTCCTTTCTTTGACTGTAAATGTTCTGTTTCCAATAATCTTTTCCTGTTGACTCCACTTTTCCTTAAATCTAACTTGTGACTCTTTGCTATTATTGATATTTTTCTTTTTTCTTTTTTTTTTTTTTTTTGGAGATGGAGTCTCACTCTGTCACCCAGGGGCTGGAGTGCAGTGGTACGATCTCGGCTCACTGCAACCTCCGCCTCCTGGGTTTAAGCAATTCTCCTGCCTCAGCCTCCTGAGTACCTGGGACTATAGGCCCATGCCGCTATACCTGACTAATCTTCTGTATTTTAGTAGAGATGGGGTTTCACCGTGTTGCCCAGGCTGGTCTCGAACTCCTGAGCTTAGGCAATCCACCCACCTCGGCCTCTCAAAGTGCTGGGATTACAGGCGTGAGCCACCACGCCCAGCTGATATTTTTCTGTTTCAGACAAATCTATTGATTTTCTAACAGGATTTGTGCAGAGGTGCTATTTCTACAAGTTCCATATTCCAAAACAGTTCTAAGAAAATGGAGAATCTTCCTTTTTTGGCTGACTCTTATTCTTTTTCTAGGGGTAAATAGCCCTCCCTACAAATAATCACTGGGGAAGAAATCATTTTTATTTCTGAATGGTTCCTAGCTCAAAGGGAGTATAAGAGATCCTAGTCACCAGGGAGAATAAAGTAGTTGAAAAGCAAAGGGTAAGATTCTTTGAACTGTGTCTGAATAAAGATAAACTGAAACCATTTTGGGTACAGACAGATTACATCAGTGCTCTGGGGTCAAGTTCAAAGGTCAATCACAGTTGTAGCACTTACCTGCTTAACCGGGAAAATTATTTTACTGCTCTATACCTCAATTTCCTCATTTACGAAATGGGGATAGTAAAAGTACCATCCCCCATAGGGCTGGAGACTGGTTTAAAGGTTACGATATCAATGTCTAACAATAGTTCTTGGTACATAAGTGACTGAGAAATGTTTAAAACAACAATGGAAGGGAAGCATACCACATCCATAAGGGCAACCTGTCGGAATCCCAGACAATGTATCATCCAAGTGCTGACAGAACATGGGATTATTAGAAAAACCACAATGACCCATGCAGTCTGCTGGTGCTGCCCATCAGGAGGATGTGAACTGTCATATAAAAGATCAGAAGCAATCACACACACATTAGGTGACTTCCAAAGGCAATATGACCTGGAGAGGGGGAGATTATTACAAGATCGACCAGCATTTTTTGGTAATGTCTTAGCTTTTGAATGGGTGAGTTTGTAAGAGATACTTGGTTGCAACTTAGCCACCTCTAAATCAACTCATACCTACTACTTCCAGAATGGGCTGGGGGAGGAGGGCGTTGATTCACACAGGTAACTGGAAATGTTGTCTTCATTCACGATTGAATCTGGGACCTTGAACAATGTCATTCGGGTTCTATTTCTCTCTTTCTCTCCAACAGGCAAATAAGACATCCAACAGCAGGCTCAGACTCACTCTTTACTGACTTAGAAACTCCAGGAAAAAGGGGTAATTATCTTTCAATAGTCTTGACAAAAAGTCCTATAAAGATTTCTAATTTGCCCAGCTTGTGTCTTGTGTCTACCTCAAAAGTAATCACTGTGGCCAAAGGGATGGCATTCTTTGAAAAACCAGGCATAAGTCATATGCCTACCACTGCAGGTGGGGGGCACTTGACTGCAACAAAATACACAGAATGGGTTTCCTAAATGATTGAGGTCCCATGTTACTTAAAAAGCAGGAGGATGACAAACAGATAAGCCAAGAGAGGGCTCTTTTGATAGGTAAGACAGAAAAAGCATTATCTGCAAAGCAAGAACCTGTGATAGGAAGTAACAAAAGCGATATCCCTTCACGTTAAATCTACATCCTGTTAGTTATGGGGCCAAATTTGTATTTTGATAAACTGGATAATAACCTCTTTTATCTCATCTCTTCTTCCAATATTTCCCTATACCCCAATGCCAAAAAGGCTATCAAATGACAAAGATTATTATTCAGCTCTGTGTTTCAAGAATTTAGCACAGTGCCTGCTTAATACTATGTTATCAATAAATGTTTATTGTGTTAAACTGGGAGTAAAGGGGAATTACCTAGCAACATACGAGCCCCAGTCACCCTTCTCAGCCCTGACTACATAATACCCACCTCGGAATAAGCTTTTCACACCCTACTGCACTACCATCATGCTGAGCACCTCTGACCTCCTGAAGAAAGCATAGGAAGTTTGTTTCAAGCATGATTAAGTACCACCGGGTCTTTCTGAGACATCCAAACTGAGATGCATGTTCCTGGAATGCACAGCTGTGTCTTCTTTATCTCAATTTCCCCAGTGTCAGGCACCAGGGAAGAGCACACAGCATGCATTCAATAAATACTTGTGAAAAGAAGAAAAGTATGAGCTCTTAAAAAGAGAATGTGGAAGCCAAGGGCTTAAGATGGTAGCTTTGCATGATAGGGCTAGATTTAAGAGGCAGGAGTCGTGGAAATGCACATAAGTATCAGCAGCAGGAGGGAAAAAAAGTCAACAGTTATTGGGGACTGAGGAGCAGCCTGATTTATACTGACAAGCAAGCCTTGTGGGAATGAGAGAAACTCAACTGAGAGGTAGCACTGGCCTGCTTTCTCCTCAATTGCACCCTCAGTGTTCAACACCCTTCTGGAGCTTTGGGAGGTCTGTGGTTCTCTACAAATGCCTAAGTTAAATTTCTGCCCTCCCACCTAGGGGGATCTCTTCCAGCTACACTCAACACATAAGGTGAGCTACCATTTACTGAGCACCTTCTATATTCCAGGCATTTTGTCAGGCACTGGACATCTTAAATTATATTGATTGTTAACACGGAAGACCCTAAATGGTAAAAGCTTAAGAGTGAGCCTAAGTTATACCAGAATTTCAATGCAGGTCTGGCTGACATTCTTATATTTTTTCTCTCTAGTAGAAAATTAGAGTCTTCTGGGGCTATTTTTATAATGAATGTAGTACAATATATCTATGTCCATTCTAAAGTACATAGAGCATAATGTTACTCTTTTTGATGACTTATTGAGGTTAAATGGCTGTACCTTTGCTTGCAAGTGACATACAATATTGGATGATTGTACCTTTGAGTTGGGGGATGCTGACACATGACTATGTATACAGCCCTTACAATAACACAGCTCTGCCTAAAGATGATCTGCTTTGTGGTATGGCCTTCAAGAAAATGCTGCCATTTTTTAAAAAAGAGAACCACAAATTGTCTAAAGCAGTGTACTTTTAAAATTAGAACTTGCTTTTACTGGTCACAACTAAATAAAATGACTTAACATCTAGTCTGTGTATTCTGGAAAATTTGACTAATAAAGCCACAGCAACATTATGATCAAGCTATAAGAGTACCTTTAAGCTCAGAGCATTGGAAAAAAATGTAATAATTACTTTGGTGCTTCCATAAGTTATAATTGCCTCTTCTGTGATTACTGATAATTGCAGATAATTGTCAGCAACATGAAAGAGCTTTTTGTGGTCCCACACTATACAATGCTACAGGGAAGGCAGCACAGAGCTGAGGGGGAACTGAGGAAGGGGAGGGTGAGTTTACTCCTACTATAACTACTATAACCTACTATAATGTATAAATACATTATTAGAATATAATAATTTAATTATCTCATAAAACCATACTCTGGAGTACAGTACCTGCTTTTAGTAAAGAAGAAAAAAACACACATAAAAATATCTTTCCATCTTCAAATTCCTGACTTTTCAGAAAATACAGTCAATTTAAATCATTTAGAAGCCTACCTGAACATTCTAACACTGGGAAGGTCTGAACTGGCAGGCATGGTAAGAGATCATACTGCACGGGTGTGAGATACTTGAAAACATAGCCATTACTTCTGTCGGGGGAAAAATCACTCTCTCAGAAGTCTATTTTTCTCCGCATTATTAGGATGAGGATAAAGTGGGTAAAAAAAGATAATTTTACAATATAAATGCTCAGTGGAATCTAGATGCTGATACATTTCACCCAAGGAATTTACATGAATTAAAACATAACACAATTGAGAAGATACAGGCTCTCAATGGCAGAATATTAAGAGATAAAGGACTGGATGCCCAGGAAAAGTAATCGGAAAATCAGGTGGCTTGTTTCTCTTCTGGGAGACTCATCAATAAGATGTCTACAGACAATCACTTACATTTTTGCTTTATCCAAATATCAAAGGTCAGAGTGGCTCAATTTACTGTTTCCTATACAAACTTTTTTCCATTGATTTAGAAAGGAGAAGAGTAAAAAGATAGATAGTAAAACTCCAATCAGCCTGAAAGAAAGGTTAAAGCCATTCTTTTTTATATGTATTCTGGGTAGTGATCCATAAAAAATAATTAGGACAAGGGTAAACCTATTATGTAGCACAGATTTGCCATCAGTCTCGTCAATCTTATTTGCTCAGGCACTAAAGATTTGTTGGCCTCTGTGTCAATTTATAATTAAAATGTATATTAATGCATACGTATAAATTTCTCTTCCTTCATGCCATCTAGTCCATGTCAGTGAGAATGCCTGTCTGTTTCTTCTTTAGTCTAAACGAGCACCCTTGTGCATGCGGATCTAAAAATTGTAGTGTTTTTCCCTCTCTCCATTCTATCTGTTGCATTGACCAATTCTTCACACATTTCTAAACATCAGTCATCCAGCTGTTATCTCTACCCAGCACTCACTGTCTGTCACATTTCCCTTGATCCTCCCTTTAAGCTAAGCTCCTTTAACACCGGCTGCCATGTCTATTTCCTTCATCCCTTTGCTAGCAGAGGAGGCTGAGCACAAGGGCTCTCACTCTCAGATGCTGGCTGTGTTATACGTAGGATTTTGTATTAGAGACCTGTCAGAGCTGGCCTGAAGGAGGGTACATTTGAAATCATTTCTCTTATTGAGAGATAAGTGCTCACTGTCATTTATTCTTCCATTCTCGCCTTTACCTTTCACACTACTTCCATATTTATCCTCCAGCCGCCTGCATATTTGACAATGCCATTGCTGATAGTGTTATACTACCAGATATGCACGTGTATGGCTGAAGTGACTGATGCGTGACCTTCAGCGTTTTCTATGCTTAATGCACACATTCGGGCTTCTTCCAAGACTGTTTGGGCTGTGCTGATGATCTCTATCCAGGTCCTTATTTTCCTTAATGGTAATAATAATGCTAAGTGATAAGCCCAATAATTTACTAAGCTTCTTTCTTCCCAGGTAATTAAATGTTATATTCCTGCAGCCACCTCATTTTGTTGGCATTCAACCAGACTCAGAAGCTATAGAGTAAATGCAAAAGCGAAGCTTTCCACCTTCATTGTGTAGGGAGATATTTTTGCTTAGTTTTTCAAACTCATATTGGATTACTCAACAAGGAATCTTACAGTCAGTAAGTATATATACTTGTCAACAGAAAATACAGTGTGCCAAGGAAGTACTGGTTAACTAACAAGGTCTCTATCGTATATGGTAATCAACATAACACAATTTGTGCAGCATTCCCACAATTGTGAGCTCTTGGGGGTGAGAACTGTATCTTCCCACAACTTTGCATTGCTTATAGTGTCCAGCACAATGGTGACAGTTTAGTAAACAATACTGATTCAGTGACACACACACACACACACACACGCACACACACACACACACACGCACACACACACGGTAAAAAGAGAGAAATCAAATGAGAGCAAGAGATAGGATGAGCTAGAAGGATCCAAGAACATCATCCAACTTGATTTTAGTTCAAGTTGTAGAGGCCACTCTGAATGGCTTTGTGGGCAGGGGAAAAAGCTGTTTTTGGCAGTATTTTGGGAGACCTAAGCATATCGATCCTAGGTTTACAGCCACAGAAACTCATGTATCAAACTGAATTAAGAATGAGTGCTCACACAGAAAGACTGATGCAATGTTCAGTACTAAATAATCATACTCGGTCAGCAAACATGAGCTTTAATGGAGTTTTCAAAGAAAAACAGAAAACAATCATTTCACAAGGAAAGAGACACTGTTTCCACAAAGTTACTGTGAAGTTTTAATCTACTTAAGACAATTGCAGATTAAAGAAGTTAATATCCAGTTTAACTGTAAACCTTATCAGCATGTCTTTCCAGATTTGTTACACTGAGAAACAAATGTATCATCAAGTATGAAATACATCTGAACAAACCCAACATGGCTTAATGGAACAAGCAGTTTTTAATTTCTTTTTTCTTATTTACACCAATTATAAAAACAAAAAAAAAAACAAGAAATCTTTTTGCTCCTTGGGGCATAAACAAATAGCCATAAGAAGGTTATCCCAAAAAGAAACTGCAAGATAGATTATTTTGGTGTAAAGACATTTATACGTATCCACATAATGGATTTTGTTTAGCTCTCTCTACTTAATAAAATACACAATGTTCCAGGCTGTTTTGTTCCTTGGAGGTCATTCTGATATTTGACATTTCTCTAGCTGAAAATGCAATTTTATTGGGCTTTACAAAATGTACTTTTTAGATATATATCTAACTCATAAAATATATTTCATATCTGAAAATAGTTGGCCCAGTTGAACCAAAGGCATGGCACATGTGTGCACTGTGATGCACAAAAGTTTGAAAATTAGCTCTGGGAGCCACAAACTTTTCAGAGACTGCTGACATGGTTTATTGAAGACTGTGGGGAGGAGGGAGGTGGGGGGCACTCCCTCAACCTCCTGCGGAAATGAAAGTTGTTCTTTGCTTGTGGACAAAACGGTACAAGTCTACTGATAGGTCCAGACTTAAAATAGCCCACGTAATTGAAAGTAAGCACCAATGTCAGACTGGCTGAAATGGAAGCAATCATGAATCAGCTCCCATAATCTATCATAAAGGTGTGTAGTGCTCCCCCTTTTCACTGCTATCATGCCTATCTCTGTAAATCACATATACAATCAGAGGTGACTCCCAGGGCTTCGGGAATAAAGCTAAACTTCTTACATGGAATACTTTCCTCTCTCACACATGCCTTTTTCATTTTGTAGACATCTACACCTGACAAAACCCCAATCTTCCATAAACTGAGCTCTCTCTACTCAAAACCTACAGCTACTTAACTGAAAAAGGTCACAGAATAATCCACAACCTTGTCAACTGGTCTCCCTTGCAATTCAGAGCCAGTAATTCAAGGGGACCTTAGTATTCCAGGCGTCTCCAATACCTGCCCCTACTCCAATCACTCATGCTCTCTTCTGTAGCATCTACTCTCCATCCTCGCTGCTGAATGGAAACTCATTATGTCTGAAAACAAAGAAGCCATCTGAAAAGGCTTCCTAACCTCCCACCATCATCTCTACCACTCACCTGTCTTGTCCCTGAACCCACTTACTCTGCCTTTTCTCTTGTCACTGTGGATGCTCCTTTAAGTCAAACTGTCCAGCAACATGTTCACTCTTTCCCCGTGTCCTCAATTTCTCCCTCTTGATGAGATCATTCCATCAGCATATAAACATCTTTTTATATCTCCCATGTTTAAAAAATATACCCTTCACCCCAAATACCCCTCCAGCTCCTACCCAATTATTCTACCTCAACCCCATTAAGAGTAAAAAACTTGGAAAGTGTTGTTCTTGCTCTTGTTCTCCAAATCCACCAGACCCACTCACTTCTGAACCACTCCTATCAGGCTTTTTCCCCTTGACCACTCCACTGAGAGCGCTCTTCATGGTGACCAATGACTCCACATTGCTGAATCCTATGGGCAATTCTCAGGCACCGTAATTAACAAAGCAAGAACATTTGATTCCATCATCCCTCCTTCTAAAAACACTTTCTTGTTTTAGCATCTAGGACATGACTCACCTTCCTTCCCTCCTACCACACTGGTTGCTCCTTCTCTGACTCCTTACTGTTTCTTTCTCACCTCCCTGATTTCTAAATATTGGATGCTGCAGTATTCAGTCCCTGCAGCTCTGCTCTTCCCTCCCCCTAAGAGAACTCACCCAGTCTCCAGGCTTTAAATACCATTCATATGCCAATGCCAATGCCTGCCAAATACATACCTGTGGCCTGGACTTCTTCCTTGAACTTCGGACTTATCCACTCAGCCACTGGCTCAACATATCCAACTAAGAATGTCTTAAAGAGAGTTCCTGATATCCATTATCACACAACAACCCTATTCCTCCTGCAGTTCTTTGACAGTTAATAACTGACCTTCCAATTGCTCAGGCCAAAACCTTGAGTCAACTGCTTCTTATTCCTCATGATCCATCATTGAAAAATGCTCCTGTATCTTCAAAACATATCAAGTATCTGACCACCTCCTACACTGCCATACTGGGCCACCACTCTCTTGTGGATAATTCCAACAGCTTCCTAAGTGGGATCCCTGCTTCCTGCTTTTCCCCCGACAGTCTGTTCTCAACAGGGCAGCCAGAGTGATATTTTGTAAATGTTAAACCAAATCATATCAAAACCCAAAGGTGACTTACTCCCTCACAGGTAAAAGCAAAACTGCTCACAATAGTCTCCCTGGCTTTGCATAAGCTACAGCCCCACCCAGTTCTCTGATCTCGTCTCCTATGCCGCTCTTCTCATTTTCTTTCTGCTGAAGCCACACAGGCACCTCACTGTTTCTACAGCACATCAAGCATGCTCTGCCTCAAGGTCTTTGTGTTACCTCTGTTGTGATGATTTTTCTCCGGATAGCACCTTGGCTACCTCCTGTCTTTCCTTCAGGTCTCTGATTAAATGTTAGTTTGTTAACCAGGCCTTCCCTGGGGACTCTATATCATTCCTCCATACCCCACCCCATACACCTTTTTCCTCTTACATTGCTTTATAAGACTTTTCCATGGCAATTATCACCATTTCACATTAGACATTTACATCTTTGTTCATTGACTCAAACCCCTATAGAATGCAAGTGTCATCACAGCAGACACTATTTTGCACTTGGCCATGTCCCCAGCACCCTGAGCAGTGTCTGGCCCATCACAGAAGCTCAACAAATATTAGTTGAAGGAAAGAATGGCCCAAAAGTGCATCAGGTGCTTCTAACATTGTGTTCTCCTCATACCAAACTGCCCATTCTCAGTCACTGCATGTTTTCACAATACAGGGAACCCCACATGCTATTCCCTGGGATTGAAACACTTCCACTGCCTCCTTGTCCAATGGACAGACAAGCTTGAAACGTCTTTGACATTTCACAAATGACTCTGTAACCTGCCCTGCTCCTCCCAACCTCTTCTGTACTCCTAAAGCAGCTCATAAGAAAACATATGTCTCTATGACGTTAGGTTCAGAAATCCATTTGCTTCTATGTTCAAGGCAACACTGTACATGCATCTGCTAACCATACCCCATAGATGGAGGACAGAGCTGGTGCACATCTGTTATGTCACCCAGCTTTGTTGACATCAGTGAAAGTTCATAAATTAGAAATTTATAAATACCAAAGAATCTAATTGTATTTTATTGTAATTGTTTTGCTTCTCTGTGTCCTTCACAAGACTGATTACAGACTCCAAGTCTTATTTGTCCTCAAGCTGGCAAAATTTGAGTGTGTGAAGATTAAATGAATTCTACCCATAGATAATAAATAACACTTACTGGAAACTTATTAGCATCCTGCTGTTCTACATGGATTACCTCATTTAAGCTGCTGAACAACATGAGATAGAAACTATTAACTCCCTTTACATTTATGGAACTCAAGGTTTGTACAGGTAAATAATTTTGCTGGAGGTCACATAACGACAAACGGCAGGGCTCCTTAACCTCAACCATCTGGCTCATGATATTAAGAGGTCTCTAAAGAGTCAGGAGGAAAATCAGGAATAGCCCCCCAACCTTGCTACAGATCAGAATCACCTGAGCTATTGCACAATTGCAGAGTCTTTGGTTTCATCTCTATAAATTCTGCTTTGGTAGCTCTGGGATGAAGCCCAGAGACCTGTATTTTTAATAGGCACCCAGGTGATTCTGATGCAGTCAATTCACTGACCAAGTTTAGCAAGCAGGAAACAGCGTATCAAATGGAGTGATTAGGAGGAATTTAATGAAAAGACTATTTAGAAAGGTGCTGGCAGGGATAAGGTGAAGTGGAGCACCAGAAGAGAGCTGCTCATACCCCTAGGCTGAAAGGGACAAGGTGAGGGAGCAGTTATCAGAAAGTGCAGAGTACCTAGGGCTTCGAGAAGAGACAGCCTGGCAGGGGCTTAAATGTTCACTCAAGGTCAAAGGCAATCAGAAGCCAGAGGGGAAAGGAGCCTCCATACAGTCCATAGACACAGACTTCTGAGACATGGAACAGAAAAAGGAAGAGGTATGCTGATCTGCAGGGCTAAAAGGAAAACATTCCACACATCAGGCATTTGAGAGTCAGTTTCCTATGGAAATAAACACTGGTCCAGCAACTGCACTAGGCATATCAAACAAACTCACTGAAGACATCCAAATGTCTTTCAGAATGCATCCTTCATTCTCAGCTCCAAACCATATAATCACCTGCCAGCTGAATACTCATATATCTCCTCCTTTACAATCAGTTCATCATGAATCCTCTATTTTCCCTATTTGATGTTTCTGATCCTTCCCTTCTCTTCATTCTTCCTGTCACTGGCTTGAGGCCACATCGTCTCTGTCTAGATCATTGCAGGAGCCTCATAATTGGCCTCTGCGCTTCCAGTATCAACCCTCCAAACTATTCTCCTCAGAGCTGCCAAAGCTTTCTTTCAAAATGCAACCCTGATCATATTTCTCTCAGGCTTAGTATCCCACAGGAGCTCCCCACAGCATACAGGTAAAGTGCAGACACTAACTGTGAATGCAATGTGTTTCCTTATTTCCATTTCTATATCATTTCATTAATAGAGAAGAAAAACTACTGATTTTTGTATACTTACCACGGATCAAGCCTTTGTTAATTCTAGTACTTTGTTTCATCAGCCTGTCTCGGGGCTTCTAGGCATACAATTTTATAATCAGCAGTAATGATAAAACTGTATTTTTTCCTGCTATTTAAACAAACCATACTTTCTTTACTACATTACAATTTCCAAAATAATGCTGAATAATAATAGCGATAGTAGCTATCTTTGCCTACTTCTTGATTTTAACTGAAATGATCTGAGTGTTTTGCCACTTAAGACAATATTAGTTTCTGGGTTTGCTTTTTGTTTTTGGTAAGCAGCCTTTATTATATTTTTGAAATCTCCACTTATTCCTACTTAATCTTGAGTTAATTTGTTTAATTAGGGATATCTGCTGAAGCTTAGAAAGTGGATTTTGAGCACGATAATTTGACATTATTTGACATTATTCTTTAAGTAGTTAGAAAAATGAATTATATTGATAATTTTCCTGACACTGAATGGGATATCTTTCCATTCCTGTAATAAAGCCTACTTAGTCACTGCATCTTATTCACTGACACAATGCTAGATTAGCTGATATTTTTAATCACGTGATTTTGGCCTACAGTTTTCATTCTTTATATATATATATATATTTTTTTTTTCCTGAGACGGAGTCTCACTCTGTCACCCAGGCTGGAATGCAGTGGCATGATTTCGGCTCACCGCAACCTCCGCCTCCCACGTTCAAGTGATTCTCCTGCCTCAGTCTCCCAAGTAGCTGGTATTACAGGCACCCGCCACTATAATCAGCTAATTTTTTATTTTTATTTTTAGTACAGATGGGGCTTCACAATGTTGGCCAGGCTGGTCTCTAACTCCTGACCTCAGGTGATCCGCCCGCCTTGGCCTCCCAAAGTGCTGGGATTACAGGCATGAGCCTGTATAATACAGGCCGTGCCCGGCCTTTATAATACTTTTATCATGTTTTGTGATTAACATTAGGCTGTCTTCCTTTATAGTCTGAAATAGTAACATGGGGATTAATTTCTTCCTGACATATAGACAACTTAGTTGTATAACAATCTAGTCCATGTGTTTTTTAAATGGTAAACCTTTAATCATGTTCTAATATCTTCAATGATAATTAGGTTATGCAAACTTTCTTCTTCCTGAATGAATTTTCTTGATTCATGTATATTTTTTCTGGTTACTCAATTTTGAATTCATATAGAGCAAATTTCATTCTTTTTGGTGTAGGCATCTATGAGATTTGACCAATGCCCAGAACCATGTAGCTATCAGGACAGGAGTCTGTCTTCTCATTTGCTCTGCCCAGAAAGGTGAGTCTCTCTCAGACTTTGACATTCTGCTATCTGCACTTCTGTGCAACTGGGGCAGGAAGACCAGAAGAAAGAAATAACAGAGATTACTACCCTCCACTGGCCCCAGTCACTCTGCAGACCATGCGGTCTCCTTTTCCTAATTTTCTGTTCAGAGACAATTTTCTTTCAAAGTTTTAGGTGCTCGCACTGCCTCTGTGACCTCAATATGGTGTCATGCAGGGCCATGCCCGCCGTAAGGCAGAAAGAGAAAAAAGACAAGAGGAAGAAAAAAGGAGAGATTCCACCCCCTACACTTTCCAGCTTGCAAGGGTCCCCCTTCCTGGTCCTCTGGCAAGAAATTGGGGGTTTCTCCATGAAGCTGTGGCCACAGACAACCACTACACAGTTCAGCAACTAGGGTTGCTCATATGTCACAGCCAAGGCTGAAAGAAGAGAAAACCAGGAACTTACACTGTACCAGTATTTCAAGTTTTTGCTTCCCTCTCAATCTGTTTCATTTACTTTTCAGAGGCCTCAGCTGCTTTTCAAAATTTTCTCCAAAACTTTTAGTCGCAGTCAGGGGAGAAATCCGCTTGGTGGGCTTTTTATCCTGGCCAGCATCAGAAATGACATAATTTGCACCCTAAACATTTCCTTTGGGCTTTCATTGTCACAAGGTTTGAAACTGCATTCTCTTACATTTATTTTCTATTTTTAGAGATTTAGGGGATACAAGTGCAGTTTTGTTACATGGATATATTGCAGAGTGGTAAAGTCTGGACTTTTGGTATAACCATCACCCAAATAGTGTACATTGTACTCAATGGGTAATTTCTCATCCCTCATCCCCTTCTACCCTCCTACCCCTTGGAGTCACCAGTGTCTATTATTCCACTCTCTATGTCCATGCACACACTTTATTTAGCTCCCATTTATAAGTGAGAACGTGGTATTTTGACTTTGTTTCTGAGTTATGTCACTTAGACTACGGCTTCCAGTTCTATTCATCTTGCTGCAAAAGGCATAATTTTATTCTTTTTTATGGCTGAGTAGTATTCCATGATATGTATGTATGTATGTATGTATGCATGTGTCTGTGTGTACAGGGTCTCAATGTGTTGTTCAGGCTGAATAGTGCTGCAATAAACATAAGGGTGCAGGTATCTTTACGATATAACGATCTATTTTCCTGCCGGTAGATACCTAGCAGTAAGATTGCAGGATCAAATGATAGTTCTATTTTTAGTTCTTTAAGAAATCTCCATACTGTTTTCCATTAGAGATTGTACTAATTTACATTCCTACCAACAGCATATAAGTGTTCCCTTTTCTCTGCATCCTCACCAACAACTGTTGTTGACTTTTGAGTAACAGCCATTCTGATGGGTGTAAGATGGTAACTAATTGTGGTTTTAATTTGCATTTCTCTGATGATCAGTGGTGATGAGCATTTTTTCATATGTTTGTTGGCTGTTTGTCTTCTTTTGAGAAGTGTCTGTTCATGTCCTTTGCCTACTTTATTTTTTCCTTTCCAACTTCTACGTTAGGTTCCAGAGGTACATGTACAGGTTTGTTCCATGAGTAGATTGTGTGTCACAGGGGTTTGGTGTACAGATAATTTTGTCACTGAGGTAATCAGCATAATACCTGATAGGTAGTTTTTAAATCCTCACACTCCTCCCACCTTCCACCCTCAAGTAGGCCCCAGTGTCTATTGTTTCCTTCTTTGTGTCCATGTGTACTCAATGTCTAGCTCTCACTGATAAGTGAGAACGTGGTATTTGGTTTTCTGTTCCTGTATTAGTTCACTTAGGATAATGCTTTGCCCACTTTTTAACAGGGTTATTTGGTTTTTTTCGTTTTGGTTTTTCTTGTTGAGTTGTCTGAGTTCCCTATAAGCTCTGTATATTAGTCCTTTGTCATATGCATACTTTGCAAGTATTTTCTCCCATTCTGTAGGTTGTCTCTTCACTCTGTTGATTATTTCTTTTGCTATGCAGAAGCTTTTTCATTTAATTAAGTCCCATATGTCTACTTCTGTTTTTGTTGCATTAGTTTTTGGGGTCTTAGTAACAAATTATTTTCCCAGGCCAATATCTAGATGAGCTTTTGCTAGGTTTTCTTGTAGAATTTTTATAGTTTCAGGTCTTACAGATAAGTCATTTTCCCTAGAGACAGGGACTTACTCTGTAGCCCAGGCTGGAGTGCAGTGGTGCAATCACAGTGCACTGCATCCTTGAATTCCTGGGCTCAAGGGATCTTCTGCCTCAGGTTCCCAAGTATCTAGGACTACAGGCACATGCCACTACACTGGCTAATTTTTTTTTTTTTTTTTTTTTTTTTTAGACAGAGTCTCATTCTGTCACCCAGGCTGGAGTGTAGTGGCGCAATCTTGACTCACTGCAAGCTCCGCCTCCCAGGTTCACGCCATTCTCCTGCCTCAGCCTCCCGGGTAGCTGGGACTATGGGCACCTGCCACCACACCTGGCTAATTTTTTGTATTTTTATTAGAGACAAGGTTTCACCATCTTAGCCAGGAATTTATTTTTATTTTTATTTTTTTTTGAGACAGTCTCACTACGTTGCCTAGGCTGGTCTTAAACTCCTGGGCTCAAATGATCCTCCTACCTAATCCTCCCAAAGCACTGGGATTATGGGTGTGAACCACCATGCTCAACCTTCAGTTAAGTCTTGAATCCATCTAACTTTTGTATATGGTGAAAGACAGGGATCCAATTTCATTCTTGTGCATATGGCTATCCAATTTTTCCAGCATCATTTATTGAATAGGATGTCCTTTCCCCAGTGTATGTTTTTGTCAACTTTGTTGAAGATCATCTGGTTGTAGGTATGTGGCTTGGGCTCTGTTCCTTTTACTTAGGATTATTTTAGTTATTCGGGCTTTTTTTGGCTCCTTATGAATACTAAGATTGTTTTTTCTATTTCTGTGAAAAATGACATTGGTAATTTAATAGAGATTGCATTGAATTTGTAGATTGCTTTGAGCAGCATCGTTAGTTTAACAACATTGACTCTTCCAATCCATGAGCGTGGGATATTTGTCCATTTGTTTGTATCATTTATAATTTCTTTCATCAGTGTTTTTCAGTTCTTGTAAAGACTGTTCACCCCCCTGGTTAAATGTATTCACAGATATTGTATTTGTAGCTAAGAACTAGAACAAAACAAAGATGCCCACTTTCACCACTCCTGTTCAACATAGTAATGGAAGTTCTAGCAAGAGCAACCAGGCAAGAGAAAAAAATAAACGGCATCCAAATTGGAAAAGAGGAAGTCAAATAATCTCTGCTTGCTGATGATATGATCTTATACCTAAAAAACCCTAAAGACTCCTCCAAGACTCTTCATAGGAACCAAAGTGAAATATATTCAATTTTGTATATTATAGCACATATTTTGCCTGTATCTATGAGATATTTGCAAATACATATATATATATATATATGGCGATCCCACAGTTAAATTTTAATATTAATTTCCCTTTGAATTTTAATAGGTTTTGCTTTACATTTTTCACTCATTTGATATGTTTATGCTTATGACTAGTATATCTTCTTTTATATGATGCCTATTATAATCAAGTAATGTCCCGATCTATCCTGTTCAGTGCTTTTAACCTTAAATTACCGTAAGTTTGATCTTTGCATATTCCTGTAATTTAAACCATTTTTCATCTCTTTGATTGAAAAGTGCTTCATGGTGTTGGGCTTTGTTAACTGAATTTGTATAAGATAATAAGGAAATGGCATACTCATAATAATGAAGCAACTGAGGTCCTTAAGTATATTCTTTGTATCATCCATTGTTTTCTGCTTACTTTACTTCATTGTTTCCTTTTTTCCTTGTTGTTTCTGGCTTGATCAAGTTACCATTCACTGCCTTCCTTAACATACCCAAGTTAATTTCTTTTCTTTTTTATTATTATACTTTAAGTTCTAGGGTACATGTGCACAACATGCAGGTTTGTTACATATGTATACATGTGCCATGTTCATGTGCTGTACCCATTAACTCGTCATTTACATTAGGTATATCTCCTAATGCTATCCCTCCCCTCTCCCCCCACCCCACAACAGGCCCCAGTGTGTGGTGTTCCCCACCCTGTGTCCAAGTGTTCTCATTGTTCAATTCCCACTTATTAGTGAGAACATGTGGTATTTGGTTTTCTGCCCTTGCGATAGTTTGCTGAGAATGATGGTTTCCAGCTTCATCCATGTCCCTACAAAGGACATGAACTCATCCTTTTTATGACTGCATAGTATTCCATGGTGTTTATGTGCCACATTTTCTTAATCCAGTCTATCATTGATGGATATTTGGATTGGTTCCAGGTCTTTGCTATGGTGAATAGTGCCGCAATAAACATACGTGTGCATGTGTCTTTATAGCAGCATGATGTATAATCCTTTGGGTATGTACCCAGAAATGGGATGGCTGGGTAAAATGGTATTTCTAGTTCTAGATCCTGGAGGAATCGCCACACTGTCTTCCACAATGGTTGAACTAGTTTACAGTCCCACCAACAGTGTAAAAGTGTTCTTATTTCTCCACATCCTCTCCAACACCTCTTGTTTCCTGACTTTTTAATGATCACCATTCTAAGTGGTGTGAGATGGTATCTCATTGTGGTTTTGATTTGCACTTCTCTGATGGCCAGTGATGATGAGCATTTTCTCATGTGTCTGTTGGTGGCATAAATGTCTTCTTTTGAGAAGTGTCTGTTGATATCCTTCGCCCACTTTGTGATGGGGTTGTTTGATTTTTTCTTGTAAATTTCTTTAAGTTCTTTGTAGATTCTAGATATTAGCCCTTTGTCAGATGGGTAGGTTGTAAAAATTTTCTCCCATTCTGTAGGTTGCCTGTTCACTCTGATGGTAGTTTCTTTTGCTGTGCAGAAGCTCTTTAGTTTAATGAGATCCCATTTGTCAATTTTGGCTTTTGTTGCCATTGCTTTTGGTGTTTTAGACTTGGAGTCTTTGTCCATGCCTACGTCCTGAATGGTATTGCCTAGGTTTTCTTCTAGGGTTTTCATGGTTTTAGGTGTGACATTTAAGTCCTTAACCCATCTTGAATTAATTTTTGTATAAGGTGTAAGGAAGGGATCCAGTTTCAGTTTTCTACATATGGCTAGCCAGTTTTCCCAGCACCATTTATTAAATAGGGAATCCTTTCCCCATTTCTTGTTTTTGTCAGGATTGTCAAAGATCAGATGGTTGTAGATGTGTGGTATTATTTCTGAGGGCTCTGTTCTGTTCCATTGGTCTAGATCTCTGTGTTGGTACCAGTACCATGCTGTTTTGGTTACTGTAGCCTGGTAGTATAGTTGGAAGTCAGGTAGCATGATGCCTCCAGCTTTGTTCTTTTAGCTTAGGATTGTCTTGGCAATGTGGGCTCTTTTTTGGTTCCATATGAACTTTAAAGTAGTTTTTTCCAATTGTGTGAAGAAAGTCTTTGATAGCTTGATGGGGATGGCATTGAATCTATAAATTACCTTGGGCAGTATGGCCATTTTCACAATATTGATTCTTCCTATCCATGAGCATGGAATGTTCTTCCATTTGTTTGTGTCCTCTTTTATTTTGTTGAGCAGTGGTTTGTAATTCTCCTTGAATAGGTCCTTCACATCCCTTTTAAGTTGGATTCTTAGGTATTTTATTCTCTATGAAGCAATTGTGAATCGGATTTCACTCATGATTTGGCTCTCTGTTTGTCTGTTATTGGTGTATAGGAATGCTTGTGACTTTTGCACATTGATTTTGTATCCTGAGACTTTGCTGAAGTTCCTTATCAGCTTAAGGAGGTTTGCGACTGAGATGATAGGGTTTTCTAAATATACAATCATGTCAACTGCAAACAGGGACAATTCGACTTCCTCTTTTCCTAATTGAATACCATTTATTTCTTTCTCCTGCCTGATTGCCCTGGCCAGAACTTCCAACACTATGTTGAATAGGAATGGTGAGCGAGGGCATCCCTGTCTTGTGCCAGTTTTCAAAGGGAATGCTTCCAGGTTTTGCCCATTTAGTATGATATTGGCTGTGGGTTTGTCATAAATCTCTTAGTATTTTGAGATACATCCCATCAATACCTAATTTATTGAGAGTTTTTAGCATGAAGGGTTGTTGAATTTTGTCAAAGGCCTTTTCTGCATCTATTGAGATAATCATGTGGTTTTTGCCTTTGGTTCTGTTTATATGATGGATTACATTTATTGATTTGTGTATATTGAATCAGCCTTGCATCCCGGGGTGAAGCCCACTTGATCATGGTGGATAAGCTTTTTGATATGCTGCTGGATTCTGTTTGACAGTATTTTATTGAGGATTCTTGTATCAATGTTCATTAGGGATATTGGTCTGAAATTCTCTTTTTTTTGTTGTGTCTCTGCCAGGCTTTGATATCAGGATGATGCTGGCCTCATAAAATGAGTTAAAGAGGATTCCCACTTTTTCTATTGATTGGAATAGTTTCAGAAGGTATGGTACCAGCTCTTCTTTGTACCTCTGGTAGAATTCGGCTGTGAATCCATCTGGTCCTGTACTCTTTTTGGTTGGTAGGCTCTTAATTATTGCCTCAATTTCAGAGCCTGTTATTGGTCTATTCAGAGATTCAATTTCTTCCTGGTTTAGTCTTGGGAGGGTGTATGTGTCCAGGTATTTATCAGTTTCTTCTAGATTTTCTAGTTCATTTGCGTAGAGGTGTTTATAGTATTCTCTGATGGTAGTTCGTATTTCTGTGGGATCGGTGGTGATATCTCCTTTATCATTTTTTATTGTGTCTATTTGATTCTTCTCTCTTTTCTTCTTTATAGTCTTGCTAGCAGTCTATCAATTTTATTGGTCTTTTCAAAAAACCAGCCCCTGGATTCATTGATTTTTTGAAGGATTTTTTATGTCTCTATCTCCTTCAGTTCTGCTCTGATCTTAGTTATTTCTTGCCTTCTGCTAGCTTTTGAATGTGTTTGCTTTTGTTTCTCTAGTTCTTTTAATTGTGATGTTAGGGTGTCAATTTTAGATCTTTCCTGCTTTCTTTTGTGGGCATTTAGTGCTATAAATTTCCCTCTACACACTGCTTTAAATGTGTCCCAGAGATTCTGGTATGTTGTGTCTTTGTTCTCATTGGTTTCAAAGAACATCTTTATTTCTGCCTTCATTTCGTTAATGTACCCAGGAGTCATTCAGGAGCAGGTTGTTCAGTTTCCATGTAGTTGAGCGGGTTTGAGTGAGTTTCTTAATCCTGAGTTCTAATTTGATTGCACTATGGTCTGAGAGACAGTTTGTTATATTCTGTTCTTTCACATTTGCTGAGGAGTGCTTTACTTCAACTATGTGGTCAATTTTGGAATAAGTGCGATGTGGTGCTGAGATGAATGTGTATTCTGTTGATTTGGGGTGGAGAGTTCTGTAGATGTCTATTAGGTCCGCTTGGTGCAGAGCGGAGTTCAGTTCCTGGGTATCCTTGTTAACTTTCTGTCTGGTTGATCTGTCTAATGTTGACAGTGGGATGTTAAAGTCTCCCATTATTATTGTGCGGGAGTCTAAGTCTCTTTGTAGGTCTCTAAGGACTTGCTTTATGAATCTGGGTGCTCCTGTATTGGGTGCATATATAATTAGGATAGTTAGCTCTTCTTGTTGAATTGATCCCTTCACCATTACGTAATGGCCTTGTTTGTCTCTTTTGATCTTTGTTGGTTTAAAGTTTGTTTTATCAGAGACTAGAATTGCAACCCCTGCTTTTTTTTTGTTTTCCATTTGCTTGGAGATCTTCCTCCATCCCTTTATTTTGAGCCTACGCATGTCTCTGCATGTGAGATGGGTCTCCTGAATACAGCACACTGATGGGTCTTGACTCTTTATCCAATTTGCCAGTCTGTGTCTTTTAACTGGAGCATTTAGCCCATTTACATTTAAGGTTAACATTTTTATGTGTGAATTTGATCCTGTCCTTATGATGTTAGCTTGTTATTTTGCTTGTTAGTTGATTCAGTTTCTTCCTAGCATGGATGGTCTTTCCAATTTGGCATGTTTTTGCAGTGGCTGGTACTGGTTGTTCCTTTCCATGTTTAGTGCTTCCTTCAGGAGCTCTTGTAGGGCAGGCCTGGTGGTGACAAAATCTCTCAGCATTTGCTTGTCTGTAAAGGATTTTATTTCTCCTTCACTTATGAAGCTTAGTTTGGCTGGATATTAAATTCTGGGTTGAAAATTCTTTTAAGAATGTTGAATATTGCCCCCCCCCACTCTTTTCTGGCTTGTAGGGTTTCTGCCTAGAGATCTACTGTTAGTCGGATGGGCTTCCCTTTGTGGGTAACCTGACCTTTCTCTCTGGCTGTCCTTAACATTTTTTCCTTCATTTCAACTTTGGTGAATCTGACAATTATGTGTCTTGGAGTTGCTCTTCTTGAGGAGTATCTTTGTGGCGTTCTCTGTATTTCCTGAATTGGAATGTTGACCTGCCTTGCTGGGTTGGGGAAGTTCTCCTGGATTATATCCTGAAGAGTGTTTTCCAACTTGGTTCCATTCTCCCCGTCATTTTCAGGTACACCAATCAGACGTAGATTTAGTCTTTTCACATAGTCCCATATTTCTTGGAGGCTTTGTTCATTTCTTTTTACTCCTTTTTCTCTAAATTTCTCTTCTTGCTTCATTTCATCTATTTGATCTTCAATCACTGATACCCTTTCTTCCAGTTGATCGAATCGGCTATTGAAGCTTGTGCATGCACCACGTAGTTCTCGTGCCATGGTTTTCAGCTCCATCAGGTCATTTAAGGTCTTCTCTATGCTGTTTATTCTAGTTAGCCATTCATCCAATGTTTTTTCAAGGTTTTTAGCTTCTTTGTGATGGGTTGGAACATCCTCCTTTAGCTTGGAGAAGTTTGTTATTACCGATCTTCTGAAGCCTTCTTCTCTCAACTCGTCAAAGTCATTCTCCATCCAGCTTTGTTCCCTTGCTGGCGAGGAGCTGCATTCCTTTGGAGGAGAAGAGGCATTCTGATTTTTAGAATTTTCAGCTTTTTGCTCTGGTTTCTCCCCATCTCCGTGGTTTTATCTACCTTTGGTCTTTGATGATGGTGACATACAGATGGGGTTTTGGTGTGGATGTCCTTTCTGTTTGTTAGTTTTCCTTCTAATAGTCAGGATCCTCAGCTGCAGTCTGTTGGAGTTAGCTGGAGATCCACTCCAGAACCTGTTTGCCTGGGTATCACCAGTGGAGGCTGCAGAACCGCAAATATTGCAGAATGGCAAATGTTGCTGCCTGATTGTTCCTCTGGAAGCTTCATCTCAAAGGGGCACCTGGCTGTATGAGGTGTCAGTCTGCCCCTACTGGCAGGTGCCTCCCAGTTAGGCTACTCGGGGATCAGGGACCCACTTGAGGAGGCAGTCTGTCCGTTCTCAGATCTCAAGCTGCGTGCTGGGAGAACCACTACTCTCTTCAAAGCTGTCGGACAGGGACGTTTAAGTCTGCAGAAGTTTCTGCTGCCTTTTGTTCAGCTATGCCCTGCCCCCAGAGGTGGAGTCTACAGAGGCAGGCAGACCTCCTTGAGCTGCGGTGGGCTCGACCCAGTTCGAGCTTCCCAGCTGCTTTGTTTACCTACTCAAGCCTCAGCAATGGCGGGTGCCCCTCCCCGCAGCCACGCTGCCACCTTGCAGTTCCATCTCAGACTGCTGTGCTAGCAGTGAGCAAGGCTCCGTGAGCATGGGACCCTCTGAGCCAGGCATAAGATATAGTCTCCTGGCGTGCTGTTTGCTAAGACCATTGGAAAAGCACAGTATTAGGGTGGGAGTGACCCGATTTTCCAGATGCCTTCTGTTACGGCTCCCCTTGGCTAGGAAAGGGAATTCCCTGACCTCTTGTGCTTCCCGGGTGAGGCAATTCCTTGCCCTGCTTCAGCTCACGGTCCGTGGGCTGCACCCGCTGTCCTGCACCCACTGTCCAACAAACCGCAGTGAGATGAACCCGGTACCTCAGTTGGAAATGCAGAAATCACCTGTCTTCTGTGTCGCTCACACTGGGAGCTGTAGACTGGAGCTGTTGCTATTTGGCCATCTTGGAACCTCCCCTGTACCCAAGTTAATTTCTAAGTTCTATTTTTCTGTTTCCACTCCACTAGTGATTATCCTGGTAACCATGCTAATTTTCTATTACGATACAGGATACCAAATATGTCCTCATTCCCTGCCCACACTCCCTCTGTTTTCTTTTCCCTTACAGCTTTCCTCCTCTCCCGATATAAGATAAAATCTTTAAAATGCTTTCCTTGCCTTTCTCCCTACCTGTAGATTTTACAGATACTATTTACTATTTAGTTACCTCTGTAATATATTTAAAAATACCTGGCATTATATTATGATGTTCCTTTCACTTTATTATCAGTTTAGATTGAGCTACATAGACTGATACACACACAAACACACACACACACATACACACACACATATAAATGGATACGGAGGCCCAGACTTATGTACCTTCTGATGCGTGTTGTATGTTTTTCAACTTGAGGTTATCATGAGGCTTGTATACGATATTACGCATTATTTTAAACTGATGACAACTTAACACTCATTGCATAAACAAACAAGCAAAGAGAAAACTAATAAAAACTGTACTTTAACTTTGTTATTCCCCACTCCATTTCCATTTTTAACTTTTCGTTATTTCTACTTATATCATATTGTACTATGTATTGAAAAGTTGTTGTAGTTATTTTTGATTGATTCATCTTTCAGTCTTTCTACTCAAGATATGAGCTTACACACCACAATTACAGTGTTATAATATTCTGTGTTTTTCTGTGTACTTACTACTAACAGTGAGTTTTGTATCTTCAGATGATTTCTTATTGCTCATTAATGTCCTTTTCTTTCAGATTAAAGACTCAAGAGCTTCCCTTAGTATTTCTTGTAGGACAGGTCTGGTGTTGATGAAATCCCTCAGCTACTGTTCAACTGGGGAAGTCTTTATTTTGCCTTCATGTTAGAAGGATATTTTTGCTGGATATACTATTCTAGGATACAAGTTTTTCCCTCCTTCAGCACTTTAAATAGGTCATGCCACTCTTTCCTGGCCTGTAAGCTTTCCACTGAAAAGTCTGTTTCCAGATACGTTGAAGCTCCTTTTTATATTATTTGTTTCTTTTCTCTTGGTGTTTTTAGGATCCTTTCTTTATCCTTGACCTTTGAGAGTCTACTTATTAAGTCTTGAGGTAGTCTTTGGGTTAAATCTGTTTGGTGTTCTATAACCTTCTTGTACTTGAATATTGGTATCTTTCTCTAGGTTTGGGAAGTTCTCTGTTATTACCCCTTTGAATAATATTTCTATCCCCCTCTCTCTCTCTACCTTCTCTTTAGGGCAATAACTCTTAGATTTGCCCCTTTGAGGCATTTTCTAGATCTTGTAGATATATTTCATTCTTTTTTATTCTTTTTCTTTTGTATCCTCTGACTGTGTATTTTCAAATAGTCTGTTTGCAGGCTCACAAATTCTTTCTTCTGCTCAATGAATTCTGCTGTTAAGGGACACTGATGCATTCTTCAGTATGTCAATTGCATTTTTCAGCTCCAAAATTTCTGCTTGATTTTTTAAAAATTATTTCAATCTCTTTATTAAATCTATCTGATAGAATTCTGAATTCCTTCTCTGTGTTATCCTGTATATTGTTGAGTTTCCTCAACACAGCGATTTTGAATGCTCTGTCTGAAAGGTCACATATCTGTTTTTAGTTACCTGGAATCTCTGTTTCTCCAGGATTGGTCCCTGGTTCCTTACTTAGTTCTTTTGTTGAGGTAATGTTTTCCTGGATTACATTGATGCTTGTCAGTGTCTGGGCATTGAAGAATTAGGTCTTTATTGTAGTCTTCACAGTCTGGGCTTGTTTGTACTCATCTTTCTTGGGAAGGCTTTCCAGGTATTGGAGGGACTTAGGTGTTGTGATCTAAGTTTTAGATCACTGCAGCCACATCTGCACTAGGGAGCTCCCCAAACCCAGTAATGCTGTGTTTGTTGTAGAGGTGCCACCTTGGTGGTCTTAAGTAAAATCCAGAAGAATTCCCTGGATTACCAGGAAAGACCCTTATTCTCTTCCCTTACTTTCTCCCAAACAAATGGAGTCAGTCTCTGTCTGTCTGTCTGTCTGTCTCTCTCCCTCTCTCTGGGATTGGGGAGGTGTGGTGCAAGTACTCCCTTGGCTGCCTCAGCTGTTGTCTCCCTAGGTCACATGCCCCTCAAGTCCACTGGCTACAAGCCCAGCACAGCCCTAGGACTTGCCCAAGAACTGTAGTCCTTGTGGCTTAGGCAGCCTTTCAAGTTTATTTGGGACCCCAGAGCCCTTTAGCTTACAGTGGCAGGGCTGGCCAGAACTCAGGCTTTGACCATTGGGATGGGCAATTCCCCTCGATTAGGGCTGGTTTCAATTCTCCCGTGTGGACACTGCTTGAGTTCTGCCTGGTATTGCTTTCCACTGTGACAGGGCAGCACTGAGTTCCAATGCAAAGTCCCACAATCACTGTGCTCTCTCTCTCCAAAAGGCACAGATTCTCTCTCCCCACCACATGGGCACCTCAGGGGAATGAGAGAGAAGTGGTGTAGGCAATTCAAGACTGTCTTTCCTGCCCTCTTCAGTGCCTGTTTCAGTGATATAAAGTCAAAACCAGGTACTGTCATCAACTCACTTTACTTTTGGTTCCATGAAGGTGCTTTTTGTGTGGACGGTTGTTCAATTAGGTGTTCTTGCAGGAAGGATAATTGGTGGAAGTCTCTACTCAGCTATCCTGCTCTGCCTCCCCTGGAATTTATTTTTGTGTATAGTATATAAGGCATCTATTTGTATGTTCTTTTTTCCTCCCAAAATACCATTATCTCCATGTTGCAAATAACAAAACCCAAACTCAGAAAGGTTAGGAAATTTGCCTGATATTTCAGAGGTAGCAAATTACCTAACTAGGATATAAACCTATTGACCCTTTCTAGCAATTCAAGCCATCTCCCAAGAGTAATGTGTGATACATTCCACATTAAAACATTATTACATTCAGCACAAACGGCCTAAAAATGTCACTCACGTCTGCTGCATTGCTTTAGCAGCAAGAAGTGCCTTGGCATTGCTGATCATATGTAGATATACCTGCCAAGATCTGCTTTGCATTTGCTCAGAGATGGAATCACGAAGTCCCGGAATAGAATTCCATTATTATTCAGTACCAAGTGGCTGCTATCATGAAAATTAGGAAGCCTCAAATTGACACTTTCTCTAAAGACAATTCTATGTTCTCTTGGCTGGCATAGAACATGAGTGATAATTACCCTAAAAGAAGAGTATGGCTGACTTCTACCCAGGATCAGGAGGCTGAGCTATTCTGACTCCAGCTTCAACCACCAATTCCCAGAAAATCCTGTCTTGGTACATGGAGAGTTGGCTTTAGTATTTCTTACGACGTCTATCTGATTGGGCTCATAGTGGACACTCTTGGGAGTTTCTTCCTAGTCTGAAATTAATTTCTTTGCATTTGAGAATGCTGCCCATACCCCCACCCCAGAGCCACAGGGTCCTGGGGAAGAACTTCTGGTCACCATGTTTGTGTCACAGGTGATTTTCCAAAGGTGGGCCACTAGCTCTCATCAGGCAATCACATTCTCTCTTTTTCAGAATTTAGAGTTAGGCATGAGGAAGTCAAGTCAGCCTCATTATACAACTAAAACTGAATAGTATAAACTCAAGTGCCATCCATGGGTAGCCATGTGCTGCCATGTGGACTGGGAAGCAGAGAAGCCAGTAGCAGGGATGAAAAGGGAAAAAAGATATGTGCACATAGAAGCAGAGGAAAAACCTGGAGACAGAATACTTTCTGGGTTTCTAATGACTTTCTGGTTGAGATGATGCATTTATTCAACAAATATTTACTACACACTTAATATGCGAAAGATGTTTCAGATGATGGAGTACTATAGGATACCAGTCCATCCTTAAAATAAGTTGTCCTTCTTTGCTTATGTTAACTGGCAGGAGTCTCTACTTCTTATAACAAGAGACCCATAACTAACACAGGCCCAGAAACACATTAATCCTCTATCTATGAGAATCTCACACTTTAGGCTGTTCCAGATGCCAGTTCTATTTCATAGGCACTCAACCTTGTATTGTCACTCATTTTAAAAGTCTCTCTCATCATCCTAAGGTGACTCCAAATTCTTCCAGGGTAGTCATTCTCAATTGCCATGACACAGGTCCCCAGAGTATTATGATCAGTGATGAGGTATGTCATTAGTAATTTTTTAATTATAATAAAGTGCTAAAGTTGCCTAGTGCTTTATGATTGCTTTTTCCTGAGCAGATTCAAGGTCATCTGTAACACTGTCAGTCTCCCTTGCATTCCCATATGCTTTCTGAGTGGAAGAGAAATCTAATATACCAGCATGCAGTGAATTGTGCATAACCCTGGGTGTGTATATATACAGGGGTGTGTTAGCTATGTGAAAATCACCCCTACTGTTTGTCAAGGTTGATGGGAAGTTAAGAATCTCACAGGCCGTGTCTTTTACAGAATTCTAAACATATCACAGGAATTAAATAAACTGCTGCTGTTGCCACTATTGATGTTACATAAAAGGGCCTTTCTGCTCCTTAAGCCTGCACCATTGCAATTGGCCACATAAAAAATGCCACATATGTTCTAGGCCTTAGCCCTTGAAAATTTTTATCTCAAGCTGGAATATATGCAAAGATTGGGTAGAAGCCAAATGATAAGATCAAACAAAGGTAAGTACACTGCTGTGAGATGTCATTTTTTTTGTCTTCATTCCTTTCTGATGGGACACACCCTTCCATCAGGCCATAGGATCCTGGTGGGGCAGTGACTGGCCCAGAGGTGGACATGTGACCTGAGCAGGGTAAATCAGGATCCTTTTTCAGAAGCTGAAATGATGCTGGGAGAGAGAACAAGATTTTCTTAAATCTCAACTGGCAGAACTGCATAAACCTAGAGCTACAAGGACCTGTCTTTCCCAGAGGATGAAGACAACCAAGAAAAACTACCACATGGTTTTCTTGGTTGGCTTGGTATGTTTCAGTACTATATTGTACCTATATTGTATACTATATTGTGTGTTATTTCATCAAATCTTTATGACTCAGGAAGTAGATAGCTAGTGAGCCCACTTTTCTGATGAGGCAACTGGGGCTCTGAGTTTAGGCCACTGTCCGAAGTCATACAAGAATGAAAGAGAAGAGCAGAGATTTCAATCCATGTCTTTCTGGCTCTAAGCCTTACCCTTCCTCAAGTAAGCATAAAATATTTTACATATATTTGTAGCTAATCTGAAACTGCCTATCCACAATACCTTGGGCAAGTCACTGGGCATCAGTTGACTTATACGTCAGTGTTTTTAAGCTAAGAGTCAAGAAAACTCTTGTCTATAAAGGACACAACAGTAAACATTTTAGACTTTGTGGGATATACAATCTCTGCCAAAATTACTTAAATGTGCCACTGTAGCATGAAAATAATTATAGACAGTAGGTAAGTGACTGTGTGTAGCTGTATTCCAATAAAACTTTATTTATAAAATAGACAGCAGCAAGAGGCAGAATTTGGCCTTTTAGGAACAGTTTGCTGTTCTAAGTTATTACTCATCATGTAATTAGATTGTAAATTCCTTATATACAAATTTCAAATATTAAAAAAATTTTACATTGTTTTATAATTTACCCATGACCAAGTACATATATATACTTATTTCAGTAACCGACAAACAAAATACACAAAGGTACGAATTGATCAAGGCAAGAAATGTGTTAACTCATGTTGACTTTGAGTATTTTCATTCTTTCTTTTTAAAATTTTTTGAGATGGAGTCTCGCTATGCTACCCAGGCTGGTCTTGAAATTCTGGCCTTAAGTGATTCTCCTGTAACAGTCTCCTGAGTAGCTGGGATTACAGGTGCAAGCTATGGTGCCCAGCAATATTTTGATTCTTTAAAAGGACTGTGCCAAACAGCTTAGTGGGGATAAACCAAAGAAAGGTGAGATGAGCAGGCAATCCTAGAGGGTAGGCGTATGTCCTTTGAAAAGGGCAGTCTATTTTGCTCCATGCAAGAATGAAAAAACTATTAAGCCGGTGAGAAATAGACCACCCTGGCTGCATAGACAATAAGTAAGTGTCAGGGACTTCCAGATAATAGCAGGATAAGAAAACCAAATAGCAAGATAAGAGTACCAAAAAGATACTCTTTCTTTGAGATCTGTGAAGATAACTAGATCCTCTTATTCTCAGTGAAAAAATAGATACAACTATTTCCATTAATTTTCCAAATAGTATTTGGTTTTGAAAATAAAATAACTATGATGAAATGTCTTAGATATAATTTAAAATATTCACAAGATCACAATATTTGCAACAAATGTGGATATTTAAAATATTGAACTAAAAATGGTATAATCTTAAATATACCTTTTAAATTCCAGTTTCTAAGGGAATGTGGTTCTAAGGGCATTTGGAGACAGGGAGAGCACTCTGATTTCAATTCTCAACATCACTGTATAGGAATGTGAGAAGCTTTCCCAGGTCTTCCAGAACTAAGAAACTAGAGAACAAGGAAAGGTAATTTTATGACAATCACTTTTATGAGATTATATATAACTAGATCCAAGTGAAAGTTAATTTCAAAACATGTACACATTCAAGTAATAAGCTGCCTGTAAATACCATTTAACAAAATGCATCTTATTTCTATTTTGAGGAATGATTCGCCCTTGAGGGACAAAAGAGTCTTATGCATGTAATATAAAGAACAGAACCATGAACTTCCCAAGGTTGTCTATATTTTCCTTTCTATCTACACTACTATCTTACATGCAAGGTTGTCGCTAGCCTACAGCTAAATTCCCAAGCATCTTTGCACTACAGTAGTACAAAGGAAGCCAACATAGACATAAAAGAGGGAATGGAAGAAGTGAAGGAAAGAGGGAGGTGAGAAAATAAGGAAGGAAAAAGGATGGAAGAATGAAAAAAAGGCAAAAGATGAGAAAAAATAAGAATTAAACACCCTAAAAATGAAGGAAAAGGGGGTTATCTTTGAAAGCCTAGTTCCCTCTCCAAAGAAAATTCTAAGAGGATGGGAGGAAATCGACCCTTGAAAGGTCTGTTCCATGCCCAGGGTCCTGCAGACTTGCTGACTCGCCCCTCCCGCCTCACTTTGGACATTCCCCAGAGTATCTGCACTTAGTCCTAAACCCGCTTCCCACACTCACGATGCCAATTAAACCTCTTTGTGTACAACTTCCAAATCTCTTATCTCAATTACTGATCCATCTACTGGTCACTCATTCCGAGTCTCTAATTGTTGCCTAGTATTTCTCTGTAGAAGAGCTCCCTTCATTTCAAAGCCTAATGTGATCAAACAAAAACGCACCTTTTAAAGCCAGCTTTTCTTTCCCTACTTCAGTTCACAGTGGAAACCTTAGGAATCTTGAGTCCACATCCTATGGCAAGCTTGTCCAATCCGCGGCCCGCATGTGGCCGAGAACAGCTTTGAATGTGGCCTAACACAAATTCATAAACTTTTTTTTTTTTTTTTTTTGACACATGGTCTCGCTCTGTCACCCAGGCTGGAGTGCAGTGGCGCGATCTCGGCTCACTGCAAGCTCCGCCTCCTGGGTTCATGCCATTCTCCTGCCTCAGCCTCTCCTAGTAGCTGGGACTACAGGCGCCCGCCACCACGCCCAGCTAATTTTTTTGTATTTTTTAGTAGAGACGGGGTTTCACCATGGTCTTGATCTCCTGACCTCGTGATGCACCCGCCTCGGCCTCCCAAAGTGCTGGGATTACAAGCGTGAGCCACTGCGCCCGGCCAACTTTATTAAAACATTATGAGATTTTTTTGTGTGATTTTTTTTCTTTTCTTTTTTTTTTTTTTTTTTTTTTTTAGCTCACCAGCTATTGTTAGCATTAGTGTATTTTATGTGTGGCCCAAGACAACTCTTCTTCTTCCAATGTGACCCAGGGAAGCCAAAAGTTTAGATACTCCTGTCCTTCACCAATAAAGTCTTCCTTCAGAACATATATTTGCATTAATTCCTCACTCTCCATTCCTTCTGACACCATTTAAAATCTTAGGCAAGCATACATTTCTAGAATAGTCTTTATATTTGTCTTTCATTCCTTTACCTCCAGGGTCTCTCCATGCCAAATTACCGGGGCTAAATGAATCTTACCCAATTATCCTTTTCACCCCACCATTCTCCTACTAAAAAAATCTTTTGGCTCTCTCTGCATATAGAACAAAGTATAAGCTCTTGGGTCTGGTGTCCTGTCTTTCACCATCTGTTCCCAATCCACCCTACCCATCCCGCCCAAAACTGAAACTCTCCATGGTTTAGGCGAGTCCATCAGCTCTTCTCCAAATGGCAATACTCATTCCAACCTTTTCCTGGTCACATATTCAACTAAATATCATCATTTATGTTTTAGGCATGTGGTGGCATAAAAATGGGTCATATTTCACTTTTACAATATATTGGAATAGTTTAAGCGCAAAATAATAGCTATACAAGGTTCTAAGGGCTTGCTAAAGTGAAGTAGTCTTCCACAAAAACCTTCAGAAAAGGGTGTTGAAGGATTGAAGGATGCACAATAGGGCCAAATGGAAGCAGTAGCTTGGGAAGTGGGGAAAGCACATGAGAGGTGTCTCTAGGATTTCAGAGGTAAGAGTCACACTTACCTATAATCAGAAACAGGCCAATCAAAAGGCCTTCTTATAGTCTGGGTTTTCCAAGCACAAGATATTTAGATTTGCGAGGGCTGAAAGTCAGTCAAAGAGGGTACACAGTTGCTCCAGGGATTTCACCCCAGGTCACATTCCTTGAAAATCACACTGAAACTAAAGTACTTGATAGACATTATAGAGACCCAAGTGAAAAACAGCCAAGATTCAGAGACAGCCAAAAACCATGCAAGCAGAGGTGTCTGGCTTCCTGCCTCCTTCTCAACCTTCATTCCCTGCTAACAACTTGGAGAAAGTTCAGTCAGTAGCTCTCATCTCACACCACTATTTCTTCAGCACACCCTCCAACTCTGCCTCTCTACAATTTCAGAAACATTAAGGTGAAAGGATGAGGAAACATGTTAGTTTTCTTGAGAACATTCTATGTGCCAGGCATTGTGCTAGGTGCTTCGACATATAAATAAGAGAAGAAGAAACTAAATAGAAAAAGGCAAAGTAGTGACAGCAAGTTAAACCCAACAGCAGACGAATGAGAGCACTGGTTGTCAAATTGTTTCATGCTAGCTACAACAGAACCCTCTAGGGCACCTGATAAAATGCCAGTGCCCAGGCCTCAAATAACTGTAAGTCAGTAGACCTTGGATGAGGTCCAAGACTATATAAATATGTGTGTGCATATATACACATGCATGTATAAACATATACACATATATTTTAAAACAAGAACCCCAGGCCAGGCACAATGGCTCACATCTGTAATCCCAACACTCTGGGAGGCCGAAGCAGGTGGATTACTTGAGGTCAGGAAGCCGAGACCAGCCTGGCTAACATGGTGAAATCTCATCTCTACTAAAAATACAAAAATTAGCCAGGCGTAGTGGCAGGCACCTGTAATCCCAGCTACTTGGGAGGCTGAGGCAGGAGAATCGCTTGAGCCTGGGAGGCAGAGGTTGCAGTGAGCTGAGATGGTGTTATTACACTCCAGCCTGGGTGACAAGGGTGAGACTCTATCTCAAAAACAAAATGAAACAAAAAACAAGAATCCCAGGCAATTCTAAACACCACACAGGTATTTATGCATAGGTCATCATTAGGACTCCTGAATTAGGGTATCTACTTCTTCTTCTAAACACCATAGTCTTTGTCCAACGTGGAGGAAAGAGAAAGAGATACCATACTTCAGTGAATCTTGATGAACCTGAGACATCATTATTTTACATTTTCCTTAGGAATAGAAAAGAAAACACACACTGGTGATGAAATCATAATATGCAAGCAACGGTAAGATGCCTCCCAATTTCAGAAATGTTAAAAGGTTTAAAAATTATGCGTCTTTGAACAGACAAAATATAGTTAACATGTGTCAAGCTTCCACTAGAGTCTTGGTTAATCTGTGGTTATATGCCTGGCAAGTGGGATGAAATTCCCTGAGTTACACAGCTAGTGAGAGACCGAGCTAAGATTGTTCCCAACTGCAAAGCCAGAGCCAGGTACTACCTTCAGTTACTCCACAGAGCTTATGTGAGTGGTTGAGCTCCGAAACCAGGACCCCTAACCTCTGTCACATACCTCTCCATGGAGCACACGTAAAACATTTAGAATAGTTCTTGGCACAAAGCAAGCTCCAAACAAATGCCATCATTTCTGCCTTCATACAGCTTGCAGTGCAGTGAGAAACCCAGGTGTGATGAGAAGGAAAGCACAGGGTATGATCAGATAATAGAATAAGGGGACTAAACTAAGCCTTAGGTGGTCAGGCAAGGCTCCTGGACCAATTAACATTTAAACCAAGACCTGGACAATGTTGAGTAGCACTTAGCTTCAAATGAAGAGGTAGAATTGGGAGGGGTTTCTGTAAATCCCAGCCCTGACGTGAAAAGAAGAGAATTATTCTGCTCTCAACCAGAGATAACATTTCATCCAATATTTTTTTCCTGGCAGCCCACCCGAGCTTTGTCCATAGGATTCTTATCAGCTTCCAAGGTCGAGAAGGGGCCCACTGGGAAGGGAGGCAAACTTGAATCTCGCTGGCTGTCAAGGGAACAGATGAACAGATCTGCTTTCAGGGCAGATGGCAATGGAGCAATAAATTAGCCCTATAAAATACTTTAAATTTAAATGCTTAATCTCTTAATTATAATGAGACATTTCTAGAGATTTTTTTAATAGCAGGCAAACCACAATTACAATGTTGAACTCGTTGGAAAGCCCCGCTGCACCTCCCTAACCCCCATTCCTCCATTTAGGCACTTCAACTTGTTACATTTGGGAATAGCTTTATTATTCAAGGTGATGATGTCAGCCTCCACAGATCTGCAATATGGGGTGGGACAGAAGGAATGCATTACACAGACTCATTGGGAACTGAGCCCAACAAACACTTGGTGCCTGGAAGAGAACAGAAGGCCACATCAGTTTGCTTTACAGTAGGCTCCTAGCAAACACAAAACCAAATTCAAGCATTTAATTAAGGATACAAAGATTTCCCTCATCCAAGATCACTGAAAACCATTTTTCTTTTCTTTCTTAAAAAAAGGACAAAAGCTATACTGAAAAAGAATGTTTACAGAATATTCAGACTTTTGCTTGAGACCCATTCAGGAGTAAAGAAATAGAAGCTCCAAGTTAGGTAACAGATAAATGCAGAGATGGCAAATATTCCAGAATCTAACCTGTGAATACTGAAAGATTGGTGCAAGCTTGCCACGCGTGACCAGGGAAAAAGTTTTACAACAGCATGTTCCACAGGCACTTCCTTTTTAAAAAAATGTAGCAGCAAACACCTATGAGTCTGCTGAAATTCTCTGGACATCCTCTTCCCTGTTCCCTGCACCTGAATGTCCATTGCCAATTTGTTGGCCAGATCAAGAATGACTTCAGTGAGGCTTTTTTTTGGTGTCCCTTGAGTAAGGCTAGTTTCTCCCCTCTGTTATCCCCAGCCTGGTCCCTAGAACATAGTTCTCTTACTGTAGATAAAGTACTGGGTTGTAATTAATCATTTATACTTCCCTTGCCCCACTAGACTAAGTGACCAAGGGCCAAATCCACATCTCATTTACCCAAAGATTCTTGCACCTTGCATAGTACTTAGCACAAAGAAGTGCACAATACAGGTTGGGCAAAGTATTAACTGACCAATGATCTATCTACACTGCTGTCTGCTAAGAGAACTCCAGTCTTTGTGGGTTTCTTGAAAGGTAGGGTGAGAGCATACTGAATCAGATTCACAGATTATTATAGTATACATCCCAAACTTTGGTCATTTCTAAGTTTTTCTATACAATATAAAATATGTATTTTCCTAGTATTTTTCTTTAAAGTAATTCCCTTTGTTAGTTTTCACCTTGTCCTAAGAAATAACAAGAGAAAACCAGATTTGGTGTGTTAATTCTATTTTTTTCAAATATACAAAATGTTAAATTACTAAATCAAACATTGTTCATCCTCACACGACCTCCTACCTTCTGGCATATAGTGATAGCGGGGTACATGTAACACACTTGAGGACATCCTGGATTAATAAAATATTCAAGCTGAAAAGGTCACTCGAGATTACCAAACCCAACTCTTCATAAACAGAGAAGGAAACCACAGCCCAGGAGGACCTTATTTCTTTCTCAACTCATGAAGAAATTAGTGAGAGAATGGACAAAGAATGAAATTACATAGAGAATGGACAAGCATCCAGGGCCTCAAGTTCCCATGTTAGTGCTTTTGCTCTGACAACTGGGACAAATATGAGCAAGAGACAAAAGCTTTCACATCTGTAACATATAGCAAATATGTTCACAATATTTTAAAAGATACCCTTTTATAAAAACACTGGAAGAAAATAAAACAGGCTCTCGTGGGATAATAGATATATGATTCCTTCTCTTTCCAAGTTTCCTAATAACTTACAATGTGTTCATAATACCCTTTACACTAAAAAGAAACACACACACACACACACACACACACACACATACACACACAACCCATGTGATGGGTAACTTAACGTGTTAACTTGATTAAGTTATGGTGTCTAGCTGTTTGGTCAAATGTGTCTAGACGTTACTCTAAAGGTATTTGTTAACATCTACAACCAATTGACTTTAAAGCAGATTACCCTTTATGATATGGGTGGGTCTCACCCAATCAGTTGAAGGCCTCAAAAGCAAAGACAAGTTTCCCAAAGAAGGAATTCTGCCTCAAGACTGCAACATAGAAATCCTGCCTGAGTTTCCAGACAGCACGCCTGTCCTATGAATTTCAGACACGTCAGCCACATGAGCCAATTTTTTAAATTAGTCTTTCAATAGACAGATTTAGGTTTGGATCTCTAACTGCTCTGTTTCTCTGGAGAACCCTGAGTAATATGCCATATTTTTCCATGTTTGTGCCTTTGGGAGAAAGGCATTTACACCTAAAGATGACCAGTTAGGGGTTTGGAAAGAAAATAAAGGAAAATAATAATTCAACAACCACAAAAGGGCTAATATCCATTTGTTACTGGTTAGCAGAGCAAATGTGAGAATAGAACAAAGTAAGCCACACACAGCGTACCTCCTCAGATCCATTAATTATAAATTAGTTTTTACAAAAACCTCTTCAGGGAACATACTGAAGAATTCCTTTCCTGATGTTGTTTATCTTTAGACTTGATTCCCGTTCTTTGTTTTCTTTAAATCACTAATAAAACAACTAAAACACTCCTACACAAGTTTCACAGTTTTCTTATGGTATTTTTCTCTCTTTTTGAGCGGGTGCCAGAAAAAAAGATAGCGAATTCATTTCCCTAAAACAACAGTACTCCTCCTCTTCATTTCCCCTACAAATGAAGCCAGCAGGGTTTCTCCTAGTGCATCACTTTGTGTTAATGATATGCAACAACAGGCTTATCTTCCTCCACACTATCCCAGGGACACTACATACAAAGCCTTTTGTTAATGAATCAAAGAAGCCAATGAATTCTATAGCCCATAGTGACAACCAAATCAATATTTAAAAACTATTCATATCATAAAATTTAAGTTAAGAGGTCTCTTCCACTCTGCAAATCAGCACATTATAAATCTCCATGTTTCTATTAAATAATCTACAGTGCCAATGAATTGCAGACCAGCTCCTGGCTCTGTTGTATGTTTATCATTACACTTCCTGAATAGAGAAACAAACCATCAGAAAGTATTTATTATACTGTAGACAACTCAACCACAACCAATGAAGCCCCTTTCCAATTGCAGTGTAAAATTGGGTAATGATTACAATTGGATCCTTGAGGAGTCTGTCAATTTGCACTTAGTAAAGTGAATTTTAAGACACAATTACCAGTCCTTGGTATTTGGTGCTTTCCAGTGACTATCCTAGTCGTTGCTAATGTTCTATTAAACTGGCTTAGAAAAAGAAGAGGAATAAGTCACATCCTGAGAATGGGAAACTGGAGAATGCCAGGGCAAAATACTTATGGACAGAGCACTGAACAAAAGGTCTGGAATTTACATTTGGCGTCCTCACTCTTATGCCTCACCTGTATTCTCATCTTTAAAATGTAAGGAACAGAAATCTATCAACCAGTGACCTTAATAAACAAATGTCAAAGATTTAAATGGAAAACAATCCCACTTAGAGTATGATTCTTTTGTATTCTCAATAATCCAATGTTCATCCTTTTAAATTCTAGAACTGAAAATGCCACACCTATACTCTCAGCATGGTCTTCTAGAATTGCTAATATGGCCATGATGTATCGAACGAAGGGTGGCATTCTTCATAACTTGTGACAGAACTGGTCACGACCCTCTTGTATATATCACTTATGAATCACAATATTTTAGACATTTTGACCTAGCTTTTCCAACTGGAAAATGATATGTTACATAAGGCCTTTTGGCTATCACCAATGAGTAATTTTGGGACTCCAAGATTCTTTGAATTGCAATTGTCAATATAACTTATATTTTCATAATCTAATAAGTGTGAAGGTGCTGATAGCCAGAGATGACAAAGCCACACACAGTTTATCCTCAAGAAACTCACAATCTGGTGACAGAAATAGACATGGGGGCCGGGTGTGGTGGCTCATGCCTGTAATCTCAGCACTTTGGGAGGCTGAGGTGGATGAATCACGAATTCAGGAGTTTGAGACCAGCCTGGCCAGCATGGTGAAACCCCGTCTCTACTAAAGACACAAAAAATTAACTGCGTGTGGTGGCAGCTGCCTGTAATCTCAGCTACTTGGGAGGCTGAGGCAGGAGAATCACTTGAGCCTGGGATGCAGAGGTTGCAGTGAGCCGAGATCATGCCACCACACTCCAGCCTAGGCGACAGTGTGAGACTCCATCTCAAAAAAAAAAAAAGAAAGGAAGGAAGGAAGGAAGGAAGAAAGAAAGAAAGAAAGAAAGAAAGAAAGAAAGAGAGAGAGAGAGAGAGAGACATGGGTCCAGCTACTCATGACATAAGGGCCATAACAGGAACAAGCAAAGAGTGAGGGAATGATATGGCTTGGCTCTGCATCCGCACCCAAATCTCATCTCAAATTGTAATCCCTGTAATCCCTACATGTCAAGGAAAGGACTGGGTGGGAGGTGATTGGATCATTGGGGGCGTTTTCCCCCATGCTGTTCTAGTGATAGTGAGTTCTCAGGAGACGCGATGGTTTATAAGGCAGTTTTCCCTGCTCTTGCTTGCTCTCTCTCTCCTGCTGCCATGTAAGACATGCCTCTTCCCCGCCTACCACGATTGTAAGTTTCCTGAGGCCTTCACAGCCATGCAGAACTGTGAGTTAATTAAACTTCCTTTCTTTATAAATTGCTCAGTCTCGGGTAGTATCTTTACAGCTGTGTGAGAACAAACTAATACAGGGGACATTTAGGAAGGTTCATTTTGATTGGGGTTGGAGTAGATCAGAGAAGCTTTTATAAAGAAAAAGAGCATCTGAAATGAGTCTTTAAAGATGATCTCAACTACAGTAGGTAGGAAAGGGCAGAAGGTATATCTGAGTCCAAAGACACATTGTGACCTGAGTTCTAGTGGTACACAGACTTTTTCATGTAGCTAATATGTATATTTGCATCTTTGTGGTTTCATTCAAATTTGTCAAATTTTGAGATTATACCTAACGAAATTCAAGATCTTTTAAAAACAGAAATAAAACATTTCAAACACAAGGACCTTTGTAAAGCCTGTGCTCTCCATATTACCCTGCCTCTAGAAATAAAATCCTAATACTGTTGTTTATAAATTCTAGCATGTTCCTGTAACTTCTATTTATATACACTCATATTTTCTACCTTTTTAAGCTTAGCATAAATATCATGTTTCATATATTATTCTACAACTAGACTGTCAAAATAGCTTGAGACCAACCTATTTTGAGTCAGATAACTCTAGTTCAATAATTTTAACTAATATTTAGTGTTCTTGCATGAATAAAACAATTCACTTATCTGGTCTTCCACTCATGAAAATTTCATTTATTCTTTACTTTTTTTTCCATTACAAATAATTCTACAATTAATATCTCAGTAAATATCTTCTTTCCCATATCAAAAAGTATCACTACACAAGTGGAATCTCTAGGTTATAGCATATTTATCTTTAGTTTTGTCACCTGAAACTTATTGCCTTGTATGCACAAGAAGAATGCATATTTTTTAGTTGTGAGTCCAGGGTTCTAATTTTGCCCAATAAATCAAGATTCTTTATTTTGCTATTCATATTTTATGTGGCCTACCTAGGTCTCAAATACTAAGGAAGTTAAAACTTTCTTCTATGATTGTAAATTTGTCAATTTTTCCATTCAACTTATTTATATATTTTGAGGCTATTTTATTAGGTGCATGGAACTTTAGAATTGTTACATCTTACCAGTAAGATATAACATCTTGATAACATCTATTCTTATATATTGGCAAGGATGCACTGCTAGACCACATATAGTCTATGGGGTCTGAGACAGTGACACTGAGCTAAGACTTCTGTTTTTGTTTGTTTGTTTGTTTTTGAGACGGAGTCTCACTCTGTCTCCCAGGCTGGAGTGCAGTGGTGCGATCCCGGCGCATGGCAAGCTCCACCTCCCAGGTTTACGCCATTCTCCTGCCTCAGTCTCCCGAGTAGCCGGGGACTACAGGTGCGTGCCACTATGCCTGGCTAATTTTTTGTATTTTTAGTAGAGACGGGGTTTCACTGTGTTAGCCAGGATGATCTCTATCTCCTGACCTCGCGATCCACCTGCCTCAGCCTCCCAAAGTGCTGAGATTACAGGCGTGAGCCACCGCGCCTGGCCGACATTGAGCTAAGACTTAATGAAGAAGTGGATCAGGCTTGAGGCTCAAGTGCTAGCAAACTCATGCTGTTCATTGTTCAACCAGACTTATCAGGAATAGAAATTCTGACTCATAGCTGCCTGACTCAATACTTTAAATTTTAGTTGGGTCCCAATTCAGGGGGAGAAAAAAATGAGAGATATTTAATGATTCTCTAATATCTCAAAAGGATTCCCTCCAGAGTGGATTTTGGTTCTGGCATCTGTCCCAAGGCTATCACTAGCACAATACAAATTTAGGAATTATTCAGCTTATAGATCCTGGAGTACATAGGAAGACAGGTACATGAACTCAAGTTTTTCCAGAAAGACCCTTTTTTCCCCCCACCTAGAACCCAGATTAAGACAGATAAATTTCCTTTTGCTTTCCTGTACTCAAGGGCAGACTCTTTAGACCATTCTTTCCCATAGAATACAGTCCTCTGAGAGTTCCTATTTTATGCAGGGATGGCAGTTCCAACTGTCCCACCTCCAACCACAAATGAGTATTAACACCAATATCAGTCCTCTAGCAAGGGCTCCACAGGGCAGTCCCACATACCTACCTCTCTGATTTGCAGTTTCCTTTTTGTTTTGAGCATCTGTTGACTTGCTTTACTTCCCTACAAGGCTCATCATACACTTACTAGGATTTTTATTTTATCTAGCATTTCTTGAGATTGTAGTGGGAGGGCTTTTAGCTTATCTCTTGTGCAATTCTGCCAGAACTAGAGGTGGAGACACATGTGACATGCACTTGGAACAGCACCTGGTCTCTGATAACTGCTACAAGTGTTTGCTGTAATTAAAAACATTCTCTCCTCTTCTCTTCTTTGTGTAGAAGTTAGGTGACATGCATAGAAAGTCTAGTGTGTTACACTTACTGAATGGTTATACAAAACTATGCATTTTAAAATTAAAGTATATTCCTGTATAGAAATCTAGTGGGGTGTTGTAAAAATTCAATTTGAAATTGATTATGTGCTCTTTGTTGAGAGGGGTGATGGCAATAAACAAAACATTTTTATTTAAAAATACACATTTAAAAATAAAGTTTCAAAAATAACGCAAAACTAAAACTATATCAGAAACAGTTAAAGAAGATTCAGAAATCTAATGATTTTTGGGAGTCATCATATATATTTATGATAAAAGGAGCAAATATATTGTGAGGCTCAGGGAACTTAAGCTTTAAGACTCCTCATTTGCTCAGGGCTGAAAACGGGCCTTGCCGATGGAGTCACATATTTTGGCAAAATTTCCAAAAATTTCAAAAGTGAGATATTTCATCCATAGTCAATTAAGATAATTATTTCTTTAAATTCCTACTTTCCTCAGTCATGCCTTCGTATTGTCAGGCAATGTTAGAGAATCCACAGACATTTTGGGGACCCAGGTAAGGAGAAGTTGAGGTGGAATCACATTTAGTTTGAGTTTAGTGAGATGTATTTATATAGTCTTTATGGTATGATATAGTTCACTGACTGCCATGTAGAGTTATTACTAGCTGTCTGAGAGTACGAGTGACTTCCAAGAATACTTCTATACTACCCTTCCACCCATTTGGATTTATTAAGAGTCACAAGACAGTGGATGGAAATGTGTGTAGTGGAGGAAAAAAGCTCTGAAATATAATGAAGCAGGAGCTAGGCTTTGAGAGATCCTTCCCATCTTTAGACATGGAAAACTGAAAGCTAAAAACCTAGTTCTCATAGATAACAAAACAAAAGAGAAATGTGGAATATATTTGACAAGAGAGCATGTACAATTACAAACATACCTTATTTTTTTCTTTTATACCAAATAGTAGGAAGTAGAATGTATAATAATTCCTGTTTTAGGGCTCAAACCTATATCATTATTATAACCAGTGAATATGTGCGTGTGAGAGGTCACATGATATGAATCCAAATATCAATAATACCAAGAAATTTTAGAGGAAAGATTGCATTATCTGTTCTTATTATAGAAAAATAATAAAAACTTATTGTTTTAGAAAGAGACAGTTAATGAGCAAACAGTCGAAATATGAAGGCCAAAAAGTTTTACAGGGTTATGTCACTCAGATAATAAAAACTTATTTTTCTGTATTTTGTGATGTTTGTGGTATTTGTCAGCTCTTTTAAATTTGTATTTTTGTTATTATTCTAAAATAATACTCATACTATACTAATTTTAATGATTCAAATTTTGTAGGAAAATTTCCCAAACTATGTAAGCTTTAAACCCCACAAAACCCTCTCCCCAGGGTGCAAAACAAAAACAGAAGGAAACAGACTAAAAATGAACACATTTAATGATTTAATAACGCTATTTTTACCACAATATTACAAAAATTTAAACTTTTGATAATGTATAGCAAATAAATCTATTTGGTGAAAACAAATTTTTAAGAAAATCACATCTCTATATTTTAAATTTTATCTGCATTGATCTTCTGTACAGTTAATTTAAAATAGAAATTAAAAGCATTTATAAATATCCAAAACTTAAACCTTTATCATTTTCTTTATATTTGTCCATTCTCATATTCTCATGCAACAATAAAGACATACCTAAGACTGAGTAATTTAAAAAGGAAAGAGGTTTAATTGATTCACAATTCAGCATTGCTGGGGAGGCCTCAGGAAACTTACAATCATGGTGGAAGGGGAAGCAAACATGTCCTTCTTCACATGGCAGCAGCAAGGAAAAGTACAGGGTGAAGGTGGGGAAAAGTTCCTTATAAAACCATCAGATCTTGTGAGAAATCGTTCACTATCACAAGAACAGCATGGAGATAACCATTGCCATGATTCAATTACCTCCCACCAGGTCCCTCCCACGACACATGGGAATTATAGGAACTAAAATTTGAGATGAGATTTGGGTGCAGACACTGCCAAACCATATCAGTCTTAAAACTGCCGTCATCAATAAAAAAAGAAGCCAAATGTTAAATTACAACTCTCAACCTCACTAGAAGTAAAAGTAATTAGCGTGTTAAAGTTTATGGTTCATGGAATTATCTGATTAATAAATTTTGTTCAGAAAGCTATAAAATATAATAAATCTCTATTCAGTCCACAAATATAGAAACCAATATCCAGTAATTGAGTATAAAAGAAAAAAATTAGAAAAATGATGTTAATCAAATAATTTAGATGTGCAGCATTTTTAAAAAGGACCTTCCCTGAGAATGACAAGATGGATGAGAAATGAGCTTGACTGCCGTCTAATACAATACACATTGCATTTTCCTCCTTGATTTTTGTGTCAAAGGCTTATGAGTTCCTGAAGAAGGGATATAACCTTTCCTCTGTTGTGTTCCTTTTATTTTGCCTGTTAACGTAATTGTAGCACATCCAAGTGGAAATGTCCACCAGGCACCTGAAAGTGGAGGAGGAAGACTCAGGAGAGAAGTTGGGCCTGAAGATAAGGATCTGCTGTCACCTGCATCAAGACTGCCAAGGAGGGGAATAGTAAGAAACATCAGAAGAGGGCTGCTGAAAGACTCAGAAGTCACTCTATTTGAGAAACAAAGAAAAGCAAAAGAGGTTATTAAAAAAAAAGAGGGAAAAGTCAGAGAGATAGGCAGGAAACCAGGTTACAGCAGCATCTCACAGACGAAGGAAGGGAGTGCACTTCCAAAAGCAAACACACAAAACAGGAATTGATCCACAATGTAAAATTCTGCAGAAAAGTGACAAAGAATGAGCACAAAAAAAGGGGAATGATGGTGAAAAAACATAACTTATTGTTGACTTTACGGACTACAGTTCCAGCAGTGTAGCCACAGATCAAATCACAAGCGTGCACGATGCAGTAAATACTGGAAGTATACACAAATTATTCCCTGAAGATATTTATTTAGGATTAAAAGGAAAGACGTTTTTAAAATTAGGATGGTGGCCAAAGGAGAAAGCAAATTTCTTTTGCTCCTTTTGATGTTGCCCTTTGATGTAACTGGAGTACATTCAAGTAGACCTGTCCACTGGGAGGACCCAGGAGAGAAGTCAGGCCTGGAGATAAGGAGCTTGCTATCATCTTCATGGAGATTGCCAAGGAGGGGAATGATAGAAACATAAGAAAAAGGCTGCTGACAGTCTTATAAATCGCTATATTTGAGTAATGAAGTGAAAAACAGAAATAAAAGGTTGCTTTTAACTGTGGCTATTTTAAAGATAGAGGACATTGTACATATGTTTAGGCAATAACATTTTATAGAAAGACAAAACGCAAACCAAGAAAAGAAAAGGATGTAACTGAGAGAGTCAGTCATATCCAACGAACACACGAGATGATGAATTTAAGAGCAAGCAGCCTATTTCATAAACTTGGTGATGGGTTCACCAGTGTTAATTTTACTATCGGTCACACAAACATATGTTACGTTGCTGTTGTATATAGATAAAATATCACATATGCTTTTTAAAAGAGTAGAAAAATATGCATGACCCTGGGAATCACTTTCGACAGCAGTCAGAGATGCCAGTCCCCTTCTCATTCCATTGTCAGCAGGAGCCATCCATACCCAGAATATAAAGCTAAAGGCCTGTTCTGCCCTAACCTTGCAATGGCTCTAAAGAGGACTCCAGGAGGAAGGTTGGGAAACTCTAAGAACACTGAAAAATAACTAACCAGACACAACTTGAGATTTCTCATATTTTTCTTCCCTGAGTGAAAAAAATACTTAAGAAATAATCTACAAACAAAGCATTTCCCTCATTAATATCCTGCTTTAAGTACTGATTAAAGTCCCAAGAAACAAAAGCCATAGTGGACTGAGAAGGAAAAATTCTAATTTCTACTTGCATCTCTATAACCCACTTCTTAAGTCAACTCATTTCTTTGCCTGTCAATATTCTCAGAAGTAAAGTGAGCAGGTTGGATTAGATGATTTCTAATGTCCATTTCAACTGTAACCATTCATTTTCCCTCTATTATCTCTGAGTTTTGATCAATGCACACAAGCCTCTGCTTCCTGATAAATGGCTGCAAATCTTGGGGTTCCACTGGGTGCCATCCTCAACAAAATGGCAGAGTTGGCTAGAAACACCCGTGACTCACAGAAGTACACTAATAAGCACTGCTGTAAATAACTTCATTGTGCTAAACCCCAGATGTTGCTGATAAATATTAGCTAGTAAGCTGGAGAGGAGAAGGGGTCATTTAAGGAGAAGCACTCGTGTCTCAGAAAGTTGATGTGTAAATGGTAAGCCACATATACCAGATTTGCATAGAGGAGGTAAAAATAGGTCAGCTTCTTCAAAACAAAATAATTGCTTAAGCAGATTAACCACCCCCCCACCCCCTGCCACCCGCCCGCCGACTCCTCAACACACACACATACACTATTGGTGCTGGTAAAACAGTATTTACTTCTAAGTCTCAAGCCCAGCAACTGAGACCAGGTACAGGTGCTGAGCACCCACTAATACATGGTAGACGAAAGCATGAGCCACATGAAAGTAAATGGAAGCAGTGGCTAATTGCCATCACTTACATACAATACAAAATGGGGCACTAGAGAGATCCATGCCCTAGAATGTCCTGACATCAGAAACAATTGCTGGGACCCAGGAGAAAAGTTCTAAAATCTTCAAATGGCAATTTAATTTTAGTTCAGTAGTTCAGACTGAAAAGAGCACTGATAGCCTCTCTGTCTGGTAAAAAGAAAGTCATGATCAATACTGACTGGAGTGTAACAGTTAAGCATACCCATCTTTGTTGGGGTTTGCACTTGATCAGGGGTTCAACAAGATTCCTGCCTATGAAGAGCTTAGAGCCTAAGAGTATGCAGCATTGCAGTGTTTCCAGATGCCACTTGGATTAATCTAGTTAGGCTACACTTATGGGGCAGTAACAAACATCCCTTGAAATCTAGGGACACTATGAAAGTTTATTTCCTGCTTAAACAAAGGTTGCTATAAGTCAGCTTCTGAACAGCTATCCTCCATGCAGTGACTTGGTGATTGAAGCTCTTTTGACTTTGGGCTCTGCCATCTTAACATGTGGCCACCATACTCCCCAAAGAGAAAAAGGAAGTTGGAAATTGCACTGGGGTTTTTGCTGCCCCAGCCTGTAAATGCAGCATGCCACTTTCTCTCACAGGCCGCTATCTAGAACTAGTCATTCTGGGAGATTGAGAAGTACAGTCTCCCAAGAACCCTGGAGGGGCGGACAAGTGGATGTTGGTGAACTCCAGTAATAGCTATCATGACAGCGCTGGTGAAAAGCAAATATACCCTCATATTCCTACAGGAAATTAATAAGCCTTAAAGCCAAGACTGCACCAGCTCATCCCAGTAGCACTATTCCTCCTCTTTTCCAACTGCCTACGAAATGCATTGGACTACTTTTACTAGATGTATAAAACAGTTAACCATAGGTAAACATGGTTGGGGAACAGGATCAAAAATTAGACTGAAAGAGAAAGGCCAGATTAGCTATTTCTAGCCAAGTCCTTTCATGTTGTGCCATTACCCTTCAAACTGAACAGCTGAGCCCTTAGGCCACTCACAGTCCAATGATGACAGAGCAAAGATAATAATTATCAAAGAAGTAGCACCAGCAGGGGCAGGGAAACTGAAGGGATACCACCACCTCCTAGAGACAAGGACCAGCAGAAAACCCCTTGGTTTCTACATTCTTTATCACATGCACACACGCACACACCTCGTGTGACAAGTGTGACCTCTAATCTGTACATCTTTAGTTGAGATCTCTTTGGAAACCTAAATTTACAAGTTACAGCCTACTTGACATCTCTTGGCTATAACTAAGAAATTACACAGTTAACACGGCCAAAATGAAACTTGTGATTCCCCCTACCACACTGAGGTATCCCTTATTCTCCCTCTCTCTCTCTCACCAGTTTTCCCTATTTCACTAAATAATACCAACATCCAGTTAGCTGCTCAAACCAGAAACTTCTGAGTGATCCTTCATTCCTCTCTTTGCCTCCATAGGTCACACCTAATCATGTCTTATTAATTCTATGTTGAAAATAGATGTCAAATTTGTCCACTTCTCTCCATTTCGACTGATACCATCCTGGCTCAAGACACCATCATCTCTCAACTGTGTAAGCTACAAAAAATCCCTTCCTCATCTCCCTGTTTTTGTGCTTGCTAGCTCTTAATCAGCTCTCTGCGGAGCAGCCAGAGTCTTCTCTTTATAAGTCCCTCCTCTGTGTAAAACCTTTCATTGATCTTCCATTGCACTAAGTATAAAATTCAGATGAAACCAAATGATCTCCCCAATATCATTCTGAGCCATCTGGAAACCTGCCACAATGATCTTTCTTTTCTAAGTAGGCTATATCCTTTCCTACTTCAGGGTTATTTATAAAGGCAGATCCTGCCCCCATCTTTCCGCACAGCTGCTCTTTTTTAACATTTCGGTTTCATCTCAGAAAACACCCCTCCTCTTTCATTCCCCTGTCCTCTACTCCATCTTTATTTTCGATCTCAGTTTCTCAAACCTCAGTTGGTTTCCTTCCAAATATATATATATTAGAATTTGCATTATAGTACTTGTTTGAGATACGGTTACCCAAATAGAACAGAAACCCCGTGAAGGTAGAACTTACTTCTGTCTTGCTCAATATAGTTTTTACCAGAGAAGGGGCCTAATAAACACTTTTGAATCTAGAACAGTTTGTGTATTTTTAAGGATATAAAAGCCACTCTCACTAAATAAAAGGGGGTTAAATGATATCTTTTATACTATGTCAGGATCCTGCATAACACAGGTCATAAACTAAACTGCCCATAGAAGCTTAGAAAGAAACATGAGTGAAGAGCACTAGACATAGGCAGATTCAAACCAGAGAGACTGTTCATCCAAGAGGGGCAGCTTCTTGACAACTCCAAATTTAGGCTTATCATTTAGGTATATCTTTAGGCTTATCATTTCCAGATCTTTTAATTTTTCAAGAGAAGTGAGAAATCTGGAGCTTTCAAAAGAAAAATATCTGGGTTTCTCCACTGTTAAAAAATAAACTTTCAGTTTGGATGAACAAACAAAACTTGGTGGTGGATTCAATATGGTCACAGGCAGCCAATTTGAATCCTGTGCTAAAAATATATCCGTGTTTTTTCCAAACCACCTTGCCAAAACATTTCCTGAGGATAAAGATGATAGCAAAAATAACAATAGTAAAAATCTTATACAGTGCTTACTGTATGTCAAATGCTATTCTAAGCACTTCACTTATAAACTCCAATGATCCTAATGACATCTCTCTCATGAAGTAGATATTATTATTATTCCTACTGGACAGATGAAGACACTCACTAAAGCAGAGAGAGTAAGAAATTGGTCCTGGGTAAGTGGCAGAGCAGATATCAGACCCCAGAGCCTGTGTTCTTTACTATGGTATTTGAAGATAAGTCAAAAATAGTGAAATCACATTTCCTCTATAAACACCTTCTACTTGATTAAAAAATGCAAGCTTTGATGTTTTCCTGTCATCAATGTGTTCTAGTTCTGGCCTGTTAACGAACAACCTCTAAGATGTTACTGTCACCCAGGCATGTGTAGGGTTAATCCTTCCTCATCTATTCAGTACAACATGAGAAAAGGCTGCTATCAGATTCTTCCCATCTCCCAAACTAGATACACAATACGCAAGTTAGACATGTGAATATTTACTACCTAAACTGAGGAATTATCTAAAGGACAAAGAGGCAATGAAGTTCAGCTTTAGTTGTGGTATTTGGCCAAAAATCTGCTATTAGGATTTGGCTTCAGCCTTGGTTTTTGGCAGGCCAAGTAGCCAGATGTCATTTCAACTATATTTGTGGCAACCCTGAACTTATGTGCAATTAATTATCATTTGATCATATCTAACTATTGTAACATTATCAATAACAAATAGCAGTGTCCTTTGGTTTTACTGTTGCTTTATGAAAATTCCCTTTCTAATAAATGTAGATATTGTAGGTGTGATTTAAACAGCAAAATCCTTCCAGTTTGTTTTATATCTTAATAGCCTACCAGCCAGTTGAAGACTAAATGTATCCTAATTATTATAAGAATTCATTCAAATAGTTGAGTCCTTCCATGTATTAGATATGGCTGCTAGTGTCAGAGACATGTCTCTAAACATGGGGTCCTGCCTCACAGAGTTCATACTCCAGTGGATGACGACCTAAAATAATAATAAACATAAATTATATATGGTTTTAGAAAGTGGTGAGTGTGTTAGTGGGGTAAAGAAATTACAAGACAGAGTCAGGGATCAGGGACCTTGGAAGAGAGGACACTATTTTAATAGAACTGACCATTTCGGCCTCACTGAGGAGGTGATACTAGAGCAAAGATTTGAAGGAAATGAAGGGATGCACCTTGTGCATCCCAAGGAAAGAAGATTCAAGGCAGAAGTAACAGCCAGTATAAAGGCTTGGAGGTGGGAAGGTACCTGGTTTGAACTAGGAGCAGCATAAGCATAGAAGAGCCTAGTAGCAGATGACAGGAGGGACTTGCCAAGGCACAGATCATGCAGGACCTGGTAGGGCACTAAGGACTTTGGCTTTAATTTGAGGAAAACAGGATGTGATTAGAGGATTTTGAGCAGAAGAGGGACATGATCTGACTCACACATTAACAAGATCATTCTGGTTGCTGAATTGAGGGTCATGTTTTATAATGAATATTGTGAAAACATTGCTTAAGAAGAAAACCCTCAAGTGAGAAAAACAAAATTAAGCCTGATTTTGAGAATTTAAAAAAATCATCTTGTACAATCCAAAGCTTTAATTTATGGGACTGTTTCAATGAAACTGCATCATGACCATCAGCAAGATGGCAAGTCCAGGAGTTATTGACTTTAGTCAGTTATTATTGGAGAGGAGGAAAGCTTATTGACTTGGGGGGAATATCACCATTAACACTACTACGGTAATGGCAGAGCTTGATAAAAGCGTATTTTGCTCCTTCACAGACCTCAGTTGAAAAAGAGCATATTTTCAGTATCACAAATATGCAATAGAACAACTAACTACAGGAACTGACAGCTGAGAAATTATTACCACTGCTCTATAATGCCAATTTTAAAAAATTCTGCTTGGTATAATTTTAATTAAGTTGTAGTAAATAGGTATTCTTATTAATATTTCAGATTTATTCTTGTATACTAAGACATCCGTTTTATGATGGTGATATTCAACTTCAGCCAATAGTGATTTAACACTAAGCCATTTGGCATTTGGCCAAAATGCAAATTTGGTGCAGGTTGAGCAACCTTAATCTAAAAATCCAAAATCGAAATGCTCCAAAACCCAAAACTTTGAGCAATGACATCATGTCGTTAAGTAGAAAATTCCACTCTTGACCTCATATTATAGGTCAGTCAAAACACAGTCAAAAATTTCTTTCATGCATAAATTTAAAATATTATGTAAAATTGCCTTCAGGCTATATATATAGGATGTATATGAAACATAAATGAATTTCATGCTTAGACTTGGATCCCATCTCCAAGATATCTCATTTGGATGAGATATTGAACTTGGAATATGCAAATATTCCAAAATCTAAAAAAAAATCCAAAATCCAAAACATGTCTGGTCCCAAGCATTTCGGATATAGGATACTTAATCTGTGTATGTCAGACAAAATGTGTGTGCCTCCTAAAATTGATAGGTGGAAGCCCTATCAATTGATAGGTTGAACCCCCAATAAGGTGTTATTTGAAAGTAGGGCCTTTGAGAGGTAATTATGGGTTTAGATGATGTCAATGAGGGTGGGGGGCCCCATGATGAGAATGGCATCCATACAGAGGACAAAGAGACACCTGAGCTCACTCTCTCTGCCATATGAGAACACAGTGAAAAGGTGGTCCCTGCAAGACAGAAGAGCATCCTCATTGGAACCGACTCAGCTGGCACCTTGATCTTGGATTTCCCAGCCTTCAAAACTGTGAGAAATAAATGTCTGTTGTTTAAGCTACCAAGTCTCCAGTAATTTGTTATAGCAGCTGAGGCTGACTAATACAGCACATATCTAAGGGTATGTGTGAAATCAACATTTGAAAATGATTTCTAATCCATACAGCCTTGGAAATAATATTTCAGGTTTTACTTGGCATCTGGTGATCCAATTTTTCAGTTTAAGTCAGGAGTTCCTAATCACTTAAAGAGAAAGAGAAGGAGCTGTTTTCCATTTCCTTCAAGTTTGGGCCAGATCAGGGAGATGGGGTAGAAATCACAGGAGCCAGCTGATGCTTACACCAGTAACCCTGAATAGAGCTGCAGAGGAGGGTAAAAGAGCCACACCATCTGAAATCTTGGCCAACGCTAGAGGGTAGCAGAAGTCATAGGGCCTTATTCAGGCAATCAGAGACTTTAAATTTTAAGTTCAAGGGTACATGTACAGGTTTGTTATACAGGTAAACTTGTGTCAGGGGGCTTATTGTACAGATTATTTTATCACCCAGGTATTAAGCCTAGTACCCATTAGTTATCTTTCCCAATCCTCTACGCCCTCCCATCCTCCATACTCTCACAGGGCCCTGTATGTATTGTTCCCTTCTGTGTGTCCATGTGTTCTCATGATTTAGCTCCCACTTATAAGTGAGAACATGCTGTATTTGGTTTTCTGTTCCTATGTTAATTTGCTAAGGATATTGGCCTCCAGCTCCATCCTTGTCCCTGCAAATGACATGATCTCATTCTTTTATATGGCTGCATAGTATTCCATGGGGGATTTATACCACATTTTCTTTATCCCCAGTCTACCATTGATGGGAATTTAGATTAATTCCATATCTTTGCTATCGTGAATAGTGCTGCAATGAACATATGTGTATCTTTATAATAGAATGATTTATATTCCTCTGGGTATATTATACCCAGTTATGAGATTCCCAGGTCATATGGGTTGGCTGTGTCCCCACCCAAATCTCATCCTGAATTCCCACGTGTTGTGGGAGGGACTCAGTGGGAGGTAATTAAATTACACGGGCAAGTCTTTCCCATGCTGTTCTTGTGACAGTGAATAAGTCTCACGAGATCTGATGGTTTCAAAAAGAGGAGTTTCCCTGCACAAGCTCTCTTTGCCTGCTGCCATTCATGTAAGACATGACTTGTTCCTCCTTGCCTTCCGCCATTATTGTGAGGCTTCCATTTCCAGCCATGTGGAAGTGTAAGTCCTATTAAGCCTCTTTCTTTTATAAATTGCACAGTCTTGGGTATGTCTTAATCAGCAGCATAGAATAATACAATAAATTGTATTGTATAAATACAATAAATTGGTACTAGGAGTGGACTAATAAATTGGTACTAGGAGTGGGGCGCTACTGAAAAGATACACAAAAATGTAGAAGTGGCTTTAGAACTGGGTAACAGGCAGAGGCTGGAACAGGTTGGAGGGCTCAGAAGAAGGCAGGAAAATGTGAGAAAGTTTGGAACTCCCTAGAGACTTGTTGAACGGCTTTAATAAAAATGCTGATAGTGATCAATAAGGCCATCAAAAAATGTGCAGCTTGACAATGTGATAGAAATGAAAATCCCATTTTCTGGGGAGAAATTCAAGCTGACTGCAGAAATCTGCAGAAATTTGCATAAATAATGAGGAAGGAAATTTTAATCCCCAAGGAAAATGTCTCCAGGGCATGTCAGAGAGCTTCACAGCAGCCCCTCCCATCACAGGCCTGGAGTAGGCTGTATAAAAAGTGGTTTTGTGGGCCAGGCCCAGGGTCCCCATGCTGTGTGCAGTTTAGGAACTTGGTGCCCAGCTGCTCTAGCCATAGCTGAAAGGAGCCAACACAGAGCTTGGGCCGTCGCTTCAGAGGGTGAAAGCCTCAAGCCTTGGCAGCTTCCATTTGGTTTTGAGCCTGCCACTACACACGGGAGTCAAGAATTGGGGTCTGAGAACCTAGATTCCAGAAGATGGATGGAAATGCCTGGATGTTCAGGCAGAAGTTTGCTGTAGGGGCAGGGTCCTCATAGAGAACCTCTGCTAGGACAGTGAGGAAGGGAAATGTGGGGTCAGAGCCCCAGCACAGAGTCCCTACTGGAGTACTGCCTAGCAGAACTGTGAGAAGAGGGCCACCATCCTCAAGACCCCAGAATGGTAGATCCACTGATAGTTTGCACCATGGGCCTGGAAAAGCCACAGGCACTCAATGCTGGTCCATGAAAGCAGCCGGGAGGGAGACTGTACCCTGCAAACCCACAGGGGTGGAGCTGCCCAAGACCATGAGAACCCATCTCTTGCATCAGCGTGACCTGGATGTGAGACATGGAGTCAAAGGAAATCATTTGGAACTTTAAGACTTGACTGCCCTGCTGGATTTCAGACTTGCTTGGGGCCTGTAGCCTCTTTGTTTTGGCCAATTTCTCCCATTTGGAATGGCTGTATTTACCCAATGCCTGTCCCCCTGTAGGAAGTAACTAACCTGCTTTTGATTTTACAGACTCCATAGGTGGAAGAGACTTGCCTTGTCTCTAATGAGACTTTGGACTGTGGACTTTTGAGTTAATGCTAGAATGAGTTAAGACTTTGTGGAACTGTTGGGAAGGTATGATTGGTTTTGAAATGTGAGGACATGAGATTTAGGAGGGGCCAGGGGCAGGATGATATGGTTTGGTTGTGTCCTCACCCAAATCTCATCTTGAATTCCCATGTGTTGCAGGAGGGACACAGTGGGAGGTAACTGAATCATGGGGGCAAATCTTTCCCATGCTGTTCTCATGATAGAGAAAAAGTCTCACGAGACCTGATGGTATTTAAAAAAAAGGAGTCCCCCTGTACAAGCTCTCTCTCTTTGCCTGCTGCCAAACATGTAAGACATGCCTTGCTCCTCTTTGCCTTCCACCATGATTGGACTTACACTTCCACGTGGCTAGGGAAGTCTCCCAATTAAACCTCTTTCTTTTGTAAATTGTGTAGTCTCAGGTATGTCTTCATCAGCAGCATGAAAATGGACTAAAACACCAGGTGATATGGTTTGGCTGCTGTGTCCCCACCCAAAATCTCATCTTGAATTGTAATCCCCATAATCCCCACGTGTTGTGGGAGGAAGCTGGTGGGAGGTAATTGAATCATGGGGGCTGTTTCCCCCATGCTCTTTTCGTGATAGTGAGTCAGTTCTCACAAGATCTGATGGTTTTATAAGCAGCTGGCATTTCCCCTTCTGGCATTCATTCTCTCTCCTGCTGCCCTGTGAAGAGGTACATTCGCCATGATTGCAGCCAAGCAGAACTGTCAGTTAATTAAACCTCTTTTCTTTTCTGTTTTTTTTTTTTTTTGAGATTGAGTTTCACTATTGTTTCCCAGTCTGGAGTGCAATGGTGCATTCCTGGCTCACTGCAACCTCTGCCTCCTGGGTTCAAGCGATTCTCCTGCCTCAGCTTCCTGAGTGCTAGGACTACAGGCACCTGCCACCATGCCAGGCTAATTTTTTGCATTTTTAGTAGAGACGGGGTTTCACCATGTTGGCCATGCTGGTCTCGAACTCCTGACCTCAAGTGATCTACCCATCTCGGCCTCCCAAAGTGCTGGGATTACAGGCGTAAGCCACTGCACCCAGCCTAAACTTCTTTTCTTTATAAACTACCCAGTCTTGGGTATTTTGTTATAGCAATGTGAGAACAGACTAACACACTGGGTCAAATGGTATTTGTTTTTTGGTCTTTGAGGAATCACCATACTGTCTTTCACAATGAATCTAAGTGAAGTTTAGAATGACTACCACAGACTGCAATCAGGAATTTTCTTGGTCTCAGTGACAACCTAGAGTGAACTTTTGAAGGGTGAAGGGTAATGGAATGGCTTTGGAAGTATCCCTTGTCCATTGTGTGGATAATATGCCACTCGTACCAATCCAGAAAAACATTCCCTTGATATCATCAACCATTCAACCATTATAGAACTCAGTAAGACATCCTCTGCTCACTTGTGGAGGAGCTAAAGATAATGAAATAACTATGAGGCAAGAGACGTAAACCCAGAGGCAAGGGACTTCTGTATTATATGAACTGACTTATTCATTCATCAAAAATTTAATCTTTTTATTATGTGCTGGACACAGTAGCAGGCATTGATATTGCAGCAGTGAACAAGACAGACTAGATCATTGCTCTCAAATGGTTTAAATTCTGTGGAGAGACAGAAAACAAACAAGATGATTTCAGACCAGAAAAAGTTACATGCAGAACATCAAACCAAGTGATATCAGAGAATGTGACTGGGGATTCATTTAGTTAGGGTGGTCAGGAAAGACCTCTTGGAGAAGCACATTTAAGCTAGGACCTAAATGACAAGGAACTAGCTGAACAATGACCAAGGGGAGAACATTATAGGCAGAAGGGATGGCAAGTACCAATAATCTCCAAAGAGAATCACTTTAGTAATTTAGTAGTTTGGGTGGATAAACTCAAATGAATTTGGTGGTCTCTGATACACTTGCCTGAACACCGCCCTTTTACATTGCCAAATGCCATATCCTGTACTCTTCGTCCACTAGACAAATACTATTAACTAAGTGGCTCCAAGCACTTGTTATTTCCTATAGATTTGTCAGCACAAAAGAGTGAAAAGCACTGTTCATGTGTTAGACGAACTGTGTTTTAGGTAGACTGTGTCACTGCTAGCCTCAAGATCTTTGTGAATTCATTCAGTCTCATCTGAGTCTCATCTCCCTAACCTGTAAAATAAATTAGAAGGTCAAATGCTCTCTAGGTTTTCTTCTTTGTTGATTATACAATGAACCTATGGCTTAAATATATCATATTAATTGTCATACTTTTCAGAGCTTAACATGTTAGTAATAAAAGCTTACCTCTTTGGATATAAGTTTACTGTAGTTTCGTTTGAGCCCTGTCCAAGAACTCAATATACATGTACTGGGGTCCTGGAACTCACATAACATGAAGTCATATTTGCTTGTCTCCTGTTCTGACCCTTATGAGAATTCTTAAGAAGTACATCCTCATTATGTTTCACATGCATTGTGTCCTTTCCTATCATGGGTGACATTATATTGGGTTGGCAGCTTCGTTTGGAGACATTTTTGTTCCTTGAGCCAACAAACACAGATAGCCAAGAATTAGATCATTCTATCCCTAAATTGCAACAGACCTTCTCAAAGGCAGCTAAGCAATGTAATTTGATCAAGGCTAAGTACAGTCAACCCTTCATCTTTTAACCTAAGTCTAAGTTCTTTTTGCTCTGTTTTAATCCCAGATTAATGGTTCCTGCTTACTGTTACAAATGTCCACAAGTTGCCCTGCAGTCAACTCTCATTTATCTGCCTGTGGCTTATCCAAAGCACCCAGCTTTCTCCTCCTCATGCCTCCAGCACCAAGTTCCAGGCCAGCTCCTTTAACTCTGTGCCAAAGAAATACAAACTAAATCTAATATTAGCCTAATGAGAAAAGGCTATCTGTTGCCAAAGATTCACATAATGCATCCCAAAGCCAACTGCAAGCAATTATTCACTGTTTTAGATGTTGGCATTGCTTCTCCCTTATATAATACAGCAATCAAGATTTGCTGTTTTCTCCCTGAGGAGTAATGAATACATGCAGCATTTTAACCTCTTCTTTTGCCTAGTTGGCCAGATTCTCAGTGTAACAGACTAAATTTTCTTTTCAAATAAATAGATCATTTGTATATTTCATGTTAGGAGCATAAAATATCTTGAATTTAGAGCCATTAGACATAGAGAGTTACATCTTCCTCCAGATTATTAGCCAGAAACTAAGTTTTAGTGAGTCATTTTACATCCTTGGGTTTCTCAGCTGTAAAATTGGGATACATTTTTATAAAGGAAAGGTACAGGGGAGGCATGCAAATATAAGGAACACTCAAAGCTCTGACTCCAGGAATTAGCACTGTGGCAGGAAAAAAAAAAAAGGATTATCAACCTTATGAAACTCTTATTTGACAGGCATAAAAACACAGCAAGGTGAAGTTTCCTCATAAACACCTAGAAAATCAAGTCTAGAAGTCAAGAATTCCCAATGTCACGTTTAGGCCACTTGTAAGGACACATTCTAGAATTCCAAGATAGGAAACAGATACTGATGGGCTTATCTTATTCCACAGCCAGAATTGCCATAGAAACTCAAATTCCAACCATCAGAGCATTTGGGAACATCAATTTCAAAAGAAACCCCTGAGTATTTTGACATTTTTTTTAAATGACTGAAGCCCTTGTCCACTCAGGTCCAAGGATGAGGATCAAACAGAATATCAACACAATTCCATTTTTCGTCTTGTTCCTATACCCAGAGAACTTCAATGGTTTCCCACAGATTAGAGCAGCACTGTCTAATAGGACTTTCTGCCACAATGATCATGTTCTATGTCCACACTGTCCAAACCAGCAGCTCCTGGAAACATGCGATAATAAACACTTGAAATGTGGCTGGCATGACCAAAGAAATAAATTTTTGCATTTTATTCGATTTAAATAAATCTGAATATCCACATGTGCTAGTGGCTATTGTATTTAACAATGGAGTTGGAAAGTAAATCCATGCTACTCACTCCAGCATTCAAATTCCATCACACGGTTTGGCCCCAGCCTATTGTTCCAGACTTGCTTTCTGCCACACAAACTCTTACTTGAAGACACTGATGTTGAACACACCTCGGCATTTCTGCTGCCATACCTTGGCTCAAAGTGCTTAGACTTCATGGCTAAAAGCACCCTCCATTCTTATGGCTACATATTGGAATTTATCCATACTTCGCAGCACAGGTCAAGTTCTTCCTGTGCTAGAGTACCCTCCCTCGCAGTCTTGTTCTGACTGCTCTGTGAGTAAAGGGTTAAGGAATCTCAGGGCTAGCCTGTCTGAGAAGGACTTCAGTCTCCCATAGGGCTGGTTTTTTGGAAACTGCTATGTGGAACCACTCCTGGTCTTTAGGAGCTGTAGCTTCGTCTTGAGTCTACATGACTAGAAGGTTATAAATGAATGGTGAAAAAAAGAGGCTGTGCCTTCTCTGCATCAAAGAGATTTATCCTCACCTGGACTCTCAACTGTGGCAGCTGCGTGGGTGATGGGTCAAAAGCAGCTGTGTACTTGGATAACTTCTGGACCTCCCAATGCGATGAAAATGCTTTGCCAACTGTATTTCTTGCTTGTACCCTCCTATAAAGCTACATAAACATAGTTTTTTACTCTTAAACTAGTAACTATAGCTGTGGCATGGCATGGCATACATATTCTCTCTGAGTTTCCAAGTACTCACAAGAATTTAGGACTTATGTTGGTAAGTTTTTTTTGTGGATCCACATTTCAATTGGATTCATTTTTTTATTTCCATCTAGACTGTATGCTTCCCAATAAGACTTACAGGTGATCTGGGTACTCTACTGGTTTCTCTTTGGTCTATAAGAGCTGGAGGCAACTTGTGGCCAGACAACCTTTTTCTGGAATAAGGGTTCTGAGTCCTTTGAGGAATTGGGGCTAAGGGTTCCAAAATGTCACTTTCTAAGATAGAGTATTATTCTGCCCAAAATGAATACAGATACACACACATATTTTAAAATTATGAAAGCAATACAAATTTCAGTGTCAACAGGGTAGATTAAGCACATGCTACAATCCTCCCCCAATCCACATATACACAAAGACTCTAGCATTGCCTGTTAAAGGTAAGCTCACTAAGCTCCTCTGGAATAGGTGGTGTGCTGAGGGATTGGTTTCAAAGACCAACATGGCAGGACGCAAAGTGGCAGGGCCCAAAGGCACACTAAGGAGCTGGAACCAGGTCCCCAGTGAGAAGTCTGCATATGGAGGAACTTGATTGGCATAATCAGTCAGACGCAAACAAAGAGAATGTCAAATCGAAACACTAGTGTAATACCTGGTCAGAGCTCTCGCATCCCAGAGTTCAGGGGAAGGCAGATACAAAAGCACCTCACCAGAAGGCTCTACAATTCAAGGCACGCATGGCCAAAAAGACCCCACAATAACTCACTTCTCTGGCAAATAAACCACCAGCAAGAATTAGAAGTGATGTGAGGAAATTCAGCACCCTGAAAGCATAATACTAACCCAACAAACAGAAAAAGTCATGGTTGAGCTACTAAAGTTAATGGGACAATCTGAAAAGGGCTTTAAAATAAATACACTTAAAACAATACATATCTTATTTAAAATTCAAGCAAAGCAGTACAGAAAGTAAAAGTTTTCTCCATAATTTTAACTTCAGATAGAATCTGCTGCTCAAATTGTGGAAAACCCTCCCAGACTCAGTGATGCCTTTATACAGAGACAGACATTTTTACATAAATGGAAACAGACTATATCTACTATGTCATAACCTGTCCTTCTTGTTCCCTTTCTACTTTAAAATATTATCACATACATTTTCCCACATAAATACATAGAGGTCTTCTGCATCCTCACAAAAGGAAAAATTAGATCCCATTGCATTAATACACAGTTTCTTTAGCCAGTGTCCTGTGAATGAACATTTGGGCTATTTTCAATGTGTTCTCCTGTAGCCATTGTTGCACATATGGATGATTATTTCCTTAGGTAAGTTCCTACAGAGGGAATTATTGGCCCCCTGATTGCACACATTTAAAATTTTGATAACTATTATCAAGCTTGTTATCCAGAAAAGCTGTACCAATTTACATTACTGAATGGCTTTAGAGGTATGCATTTCTAGCCACAGGTTTTTTAAGGTAGGTTTAAAGTAGGCCAATTTACCAGAGATTCAATTATATACCCAAGAAAAAAGAAGCCTGCTCACAACTCTACTAGCCCTCTAAATGCAACGGAAGGGAAAATGTATATGTGTTTGTACCTGCACAAAACAAGTTCATGTTGTCTAAGGTACAAAAGCTTCAGGGTCAGTCATGCTGCTGGCATCCACAGTAATCACACTATAGTAATTTTAACTCTGTTCCCCCAGCAGCCACTGTTGGTCCCTCATGCTCCGTTTAAACAACTGGACAAATTCTTTGTCTAAGCTTTACTAAAGCCTCTAGTCTGTTCACCCCTAAATATGATGGCAGTGTGAAAAACCCAGAATCTCCTTTCAACTTCATTTGTTGGGGATGGGTGTTCACTGTAGATGATTTGCATAAACTCAAATGAATCTGGTTTCCAATATTAGTTTGCTCCAGAAGAAAGGCACATTATACACATCCACACTCTCATTGAAGTATGTTTTCAGCAAAGCAACTATAAAATGCTTCAGAGGCAAAGACACAAAATTTCAGGATTCACAACAATATCACATAGTCAAGATAATTCAGAAATAAAATCATATCAGATTTGAATCAAATTTTGTATATTACCAATCTCTTTACGAATACAAGAGATACACACTAGAAATGTTTAAAGTTAAATTTAAGTCAGACAAATATCAATAGTTAACTTTTCTTTTCTCTCTACTCTAATTTTTAATATTTTAGGCATCCTTTAGAAAATATCTCACTCATAGAAAGTCTGTTTATCTTCCTAAAGAGGACCCTTACAGCATTTTTTCCTGGCTCTTTCAAGATGCTCATGTAGCAACATGGATTGATCAGGTTTAGCTTTCTTAACAGGGTTCACTCATTTCCAATGCTGCTCACAAACCAAACTTCACTGATCATCAGCCAATAAATATCCTATGAGTTGCCATTTCTCTTAGCGAAAATGTCTAGCGTAAAATGCCTGCAATATATTTCTTGGTAATCATTCCCCATTCCCTACCACACACACATACTTAATGTCAACAATTTTTAATTATCCACACTAAAGAAGAGAAGCAATAACAGTAATTATTCCAAACTGTAGATGAAGCAAAAAATTCACATCTGATTTTGGAAGACACTATTTGGAGGAGAAGGGAGGTGGTTATTGTACAATAGTAAGGTGACATTTTTCCTTAAGATTTTTCTTGGGTGCTTACAACATTTGCTTTCCAAGGCATGCATACATTCATTTGCTCAACCAACATTTGAAAGGAAATTGTCTTACAGGGAATACACAAAGGGAGAAACAAAACTGTATGAAGATTAATTTCCTCAATGTCCAAGAGGAAAACTAATATGAGTATCTTCAACAACACTATGCCCCCAACATGGACATCTGCACTGATTTCAGACAAATACCCAGATAGTGCCAGTTCCATTGTAGGGAGCCTTTAGAAGAGGCTGTCCTTACTAAAAAATTACCTACCCCACAGAACCCAAGTTTCTGTACTTCTTCACCAATGCCTATTTTGTCAGTTCTCTGATACCTATGCTTAGGTTAAAGACTGAAAAGAACTAAGCATCCTACAGCAGAATAAAATAATTTTCTTTCATTATTTAGGGTTCTATTTACTATTGCCTACCTCACCAGATTGTTACACGGACACAATAAGTCAATAGATCAAGAGTCCTTCAAACAGTACCTGGGATATACATGCATATTTAACAAAATATCAGCTATTACTAATTAACAATACCTGTAAGCACAAGCCTCTCATACTCATGCAGTACTGGGGCTTTTATAAAATGCTTCCACAAGCATACAATCGTTTGATCTGCTCAACCTGATGAGAGAAGTCATTTTATGATTCCCTTGTGCAGATGACGAATCTGCAACTCAGAAAGTCACATGACTTGCCCAACACCATAGAGTGGTAAGTCTGAGCCTGGCAGGTGAATCTTTTAAAGTCCAGGGCATTCTTCGCTATAACCTCAGAGCCTCAAGCTATGAAACTAGCCACAAATGTGTTTCAATTTCATTCCAAAGGGAACACAGTTAATATTTTCATTTATAATTATTTATCAGCAAGATACAGTGCACATTTGACCACAGATACAACGGCAATTAGTGAAAGCACTATCAGCTCTTCTCTGTGGCCGGACTACAACATATCAAGGCTGCAGCTTTCAAATCTCCATAATTAACTGGAATATTACGCACCTTAGCCGTCTCAGCTTCTGCCTGCAGTCGCTTGGGAGTTCCTTTCTGGTCAGGCACCTTCTGGAAATTTTTGTTTTTAATGGATTGAGATTCCACACCTTCACCTTCAATTTGCAGTTTAATACCTTCAGCATGGGCAGGGTGATCAATACCCCGTGGATTCAAACCACAGTGGAGAGCTAGGAAAAAGCAACAAATAGAACTCAGAAAACAAACCACACAAAGAAGGTGTCCATGACAGAAAAATATTTCATCAAGCCTAAGTAGGAAAAAAACGAGGCATCTGTGAGTCGAGAGGTGGTGTGATTACTACGATAAATAATATGGTGAGGAGGGAGCATGGTATAGTGGGAAATCTTGAGCTTGGAAATCAGCAAGATTTAGGTGCAAATCCAGAAGCCCTCAATTCCAAGTTGTTTGACTTTCAGCAAGTTACGATTCCCCATGTTACAGATGAGAATACCAAATCGGGCAACGTTGTTACTGCTTCCCACACATGCTATCATGCAATTATTTCAACCCTGCAGTTTAGTTTATATCTCTACCTCCATCTGAAAAGTGCTCACCCTCTCTTCTTCTGGACCTTATTATTTAGGCATCCACTCAAGTCCACTCTCTTGCATTCATTCAAGCAATATGTCTTATGCACTTACTATGTGCCATCCCTGGGTTAGATCTTGGAAACATGGATTTACATATGACAGATGTTACCTTCAAAGAACTCACAATATATTAAAGGAGGCAAACAAAAGGACTGGTGATTTTCAAACAGAACTGTCACTTCTACATGGCAAAGAAGAAAAAGCTAGAGTGGGGGGCTCAAGTGCATCAAGCCCAGTGGCTTCCAGTTTTTTGCATCTTACTCTCTCCATGCCCTGTAACATAGATATTCCACAAATAAAATCTAAAGCTGACTTTCTGGGGATATTTAGTCATCTAACAAACGCTTACTGAGCCCCCCTATGTACCCTGTATTATCAATTAAATAGCAATGAATGTTGTAAGATCCATGCATTCCACTACATGAACCACCATGTATGTCTGTGTGCAGATGGCAGATATGTGTGTTTTGACTTCTCTGGTAGTAAATTATTTCATTTCCCTGTTACCCCAACTCTTCAAATTCAGGTAAACTCCTATCCTCATCCCCTTTCCTTTATTCACAGAGAAGATACTTAATACCCCTATCTTCCCCAGGTCTCCACTTCATCAATTATCTTTTACCCAACATCTTTAGGCTTTCCCCTTTCTCAGCATTCTTCCCCTCCAGCCAGCTTCTGTGACTCAAAAAGTCCAACCCTCTATTCAGCACTCCATTTAGTCCAGTTTCCTCTTTGCCTCATCTTTACCAGGATTCTGATGAGTACTTTAGACCTGAGGGATTAGGCAGGCTTCCCAACAGAAGTGAGGTGTTTTCCTCCCACTATCCACTCCCTCCTTAATAGGTATCATCTATTCCCATGTTCCCAATCAACATTCTGGAGACTCCCAAATATTAACTGCAGCCTAGACAGACCTTTCTTATGAATGTCAAACAAGTAAAACTGCAGCAGAAACAATTTGCCTGTTCCAGTCTTCGCAAGTTACACAGAAACTGATGAGACATCCTTAACATCACTCTAAGATTCATCACTTCCCTTCCATCTATCAGCAAATCCAGTAGCTCTACACCTAACATACTGCTCAAATATTGAATATTTCTTTAAAAAAAAAAAAGATTGCACAAAGGTCCAAATGCACGTGATCTTATTTCTACCACTTTATGTGAACATTATTTATGAATTTCTCTTCTCCTAGTCTCTAAGCTTCCTATTTAGTGGTATGCTCTGGGCACTTAACATGTATTAGTTCATATCTCCCTTTTGGGCTTTGTTCTGAGTCTCAAATGATCTTCATGAAAAACTCTGTGAGACATAACTACGTTCATTTCACAGATAAGGAAAATGAGGCTCAAAGGGGTTAGGTTCACAAAAGGGCATACTATACTGGTGTGTACAGAAAAGCCTCAAAAATTATGGATCATTTAGTACACACGATTTCATATTACACATGGAAAAATCCAAACTGGATTAAATGGTACAGAAAATTATTAGCTGTCAGAACAAGAAGTCCAGTGATGGCACAAGTTCAGAATTAGCTGATTTGCATCTCGGTAATTTCATCAAGCACTGTGATTTTTTTTTCTCTCTCCATTCTATTATCCATAGCATCAACTTTATCCTGAACCTGGGTCACTTTGTAGCATCCAGACTGCAAGCTTTTAGTTTTCATCTTGAAGCAGAAAGGACTTGGTTGACTACGGCTTTTTCTCCTAAACCTCATTCAAATTTTATTCTCTTTTCTCATTTGGCCAGGAGTGAATTACATGCCTATTACTGAACTAACACCCTGGCAGTGGAAATAGGATTACCCTTAAACCATATGACCAGCTCGGGTCAATTCCCCAAACCACACTGCTGCTACTCAACAGGGCTGCAGCAGAATGGATGCTGGGGAACCAACCACAATGCCCACTTTAGGCAGTACTGCAAAGAGAACTCAGTAGCCAAAGCCTCTGAGAGCTTGAAGCTAATTACTGTTAATATCAATCAGCTTCTCCATCTCCAAAGACTAGCCTACTTACAATGAATATTCAATTAAATACACCAAAGTTGTGATTATTTTTAAAATGTGTGCTTGTGTAGGGAGATGGGGGATTGGCATGGGATGGATTCAGACATTAATGAAGAAAAGAAAAATGCGTAGCTTTGATCTTTCTGTCTAGCTTTATCCTCTGCTGCTTCGTACCTTAAATTCATGACCTAGGAATACCACTGAACTGCTGGTAGACCTCCTGTTTTCTTCCCCTATCACCTCCCCACCAAATTTGACTCTTATACTTCCTTCACCTCTGATCACGGTGGTCCCACCACCTAGAAATGCTGGTCCTACTCCAACCTAATCCTACCTCCCCCTCTTTGGGAGGCTAACTCCTATTCACCTCATGTCAGCTCAGACCTCTTCTTCAGAAAGCCTTTTAGGAGTCTCTGGCTACCAGAGCAAGAAACCATTCCCTATGCTCCCTCATGCACAGTCCCCTGGTGCTTCATTTTCCTCACAGTACTAAGAATGTCCATGTAATTGATCTGTCTGCCTTGTTCAGCACAACTGTAAGCTCCTGGAGGGCAGGTACCATCTGTTTTTCATCTCCATGACTTCCATTCCTGAGTCCAGGACCTGGCACATAAGAGACATTAAGGAAACACTTGTTCAGCTGCAGAATGAACCAGCAATTCCCTTCCTTTACACAATCATGCCTTAAATCAGAAGGAAGCCTTTCTCTGCTAGTAAATACTTGGCATTCAAAATGTAAGGTATCTATAAACAGGAGGCAGAATACAGTTTTTTGACTTTCCATGCATGTAGGCTTATTTTTCACTCAAATATTTTAATCCTCCATAGCTGTTCCTTCCTCCACTGCAAACTCCCCAGTAGTTGATTTAGGTTTTTGTACTTAGAATTATCTATTTAAAACCATTTTTGACAGACTTTGCTTTGTTTTCCCTGAAATTTCATGTCCCTAATATTTACAAATCAAATAACTCTCCAATGGCCTCTTACAATGCATGACCTCCATCTCTTTGCTTGTGTCAAAAGTGTCCCCATTTGATTTCTCTTTTCTGTGTTCATCACTGCCCTTTCTTGTTTTCACTAAAGTTATTTACTTAATTTAATGGGCTTGGCAGCTCACTGGTCAGCTTCGAGACCCTCTTCTCGTTTCTCTAATCTTCACCACCACTCCTGTGCCTGATGGTTTCCTAGTTATTGAACTGACACTGCAGGCAGCTTGTGGTCTTTATGGGAAGTGCTGCTGCTGTCACTTTTACTTAATTTGAATGTTATTAATATTGAATTCTTCAAAATGAAGAGTTAAAAACCAAAATGAATTTCACAACCATTGCTCTTAAAAAGATTTAAGAGAGAAACGTTTCACTGCAAATGCACACATTTTAGCATTGTTTTGAAATGCCCTTTTGAAGGCACCATGTTTTTTTCATGTGTAAAAACCTACTTCCCCAGAAAATTGAAAACCAGGTGCATTGCTGGTGGGAATGTCAAGTGATACACCCCCTGTGGAAAACTGTATGGTGGTTCCTCAAAAAAATTAAACACAGAATTGTCATTTGATCCAACAAATCAACTTCTAGGTATACACACACACACACACACAAAAAAAAAAAAAAAAAACTGAAAGCAGGAACTCAGATATTTGTATGCTCATGTACATAGCAGCATTATTCATAACAGTCAAACAGGCATAAACCAAATGCCTGTGGATGCATGAATGGATAAACACAATGTGATACATATAATGAAATATTTTGCAGCTTATAAAAGGAATGGCCTTCTTATCCATGCTACAACATGCAAGAACCTTGAAGACATTATGCTAAGTGAAATATACCACACAAAAATGGACAACTATTGGACAATTCACTTATATGAGTTAGTCAAATCTATAGAGAAAGAAAATAGAACAATGGCTACACAGGGGCTGTGGGAGAGAAAATGGGAAGTTATTGGTGAGTTATGGGTATAGTGTTTCACTCTGAGATGATGAAAACTCTCTGGAGATGGATGGTGATGATGGTTATACAATAATGTGAATGTACCTAATGCCACTGAACCATATAATTAAAGATGATTAAAATGATGAATTTAATGTATATTTTGTCACAATAAAAAAAAAAATAATAAAACAATTAAAAACCCCACTCCCTCTCATTTCAACCTCCCAATACCTCCATAAATGGAAAGAGAGGTTCCAAAGATATTTTTATTCAAAGGTTTGAGAGTTTATTTATGAATAATATCATCGTGATTCTCAGCTAGAATGTTATTTTTTAATAAAACGGTAAAAATTATAGCTCAAAAGTATGAGATTACTTCAGAATTTTCCTGGAAAGGAAATGTTCTCCAAAACAGGTCTTATCCTAATCAGCAGAAGCAAGGCTTGGATTGCTGATTGCTAGAAATGAGCCTGGGCTCTCCAAGGCTTAGCAGCTGAGGGATGCCATTCTCATGTGATTTAGGTGACAGTAACAGGCTATCTGGAATGAAGTGCCAGGCCTTGTTTTCTCTCCTCACAGTGATGCAAGAAGAGTTGACGGATGCCTTGGCATCTGCTGTCATTCCCAAGAACAAGTGCATCTTACTCTCCAGGAAGCCACCCAACTTCCAGTTCTTCCAATCTCCACCCACACCAGACACTCTCTGTCATGAAACAAGGGATGGAGAATTATTAAATTTTAATGTTCCTCTATTCTGAGTTTTGCCTTGAATAGAGACACTGTGAAAACACTCCCAATTGCCCCCTCAGAATGAACTGGCTCCCCAACCAAGGAACCCCAACGTAGAAACTGCTAGCAGTGCCCTGAAATGTGTTGTGCTTCTCTGCCTTGACAGAACTGACCTTTTAACATCATATGTTCTTCCTTTCCCTTATTTGCACAGATAACTGCTTCAGGAAATATTAATTTTCTCTTTTTTCTATTGTAAAGCTTTAACTAGTCTTTCATCCAGTATATCCTCTTAAGCAATATTGACAATTCTCCTCTTTTTCTTTCTTTCTTTGAGATAGTGTCTTGCTCTGTTGCCCAGGCTGGAGTGCAGTGGTGTGATCATGGCTCACTGCAGTCTCAGCCTCCCAGGCTCAAGTGTTCCTTCCACCTCAGCCACCGAAGTAGCTGGGACTACAGGTGTACACCACCACACCCAGCTAATTTTTGTATTATTTGTAGAGGCAGCGTTCTGCCATGTTGCCCAGGCTGGTCTTGAACTCCTGGGCTCAAGCGATCTGCCCACACTGACCTCCCAAAGTCCTGGGTATACAAGTATCTGCTACTATGCCCAGCCCACCTATTTTTCTTACATGATTTGTATGTGTATGTATGTAGCATGCATTGCAAATATTTATTGACACATCTGCTAAGTCTATGACTGGGAGCCACTGGAAAAAGTGACTACTTCTTATTGAGCTTTACAAATGTAGTGTCTAGCCACATAACTACCTTACAGTAGATACTCAATCATTGTTTATAGACTGAGCATATATATGATGGAAAGATACTGATTCAATCCTACTCACTGCCATTTGGTACTGATGCGTAACATATATTTTTCAAAAAAGCAAATAAAATTGCTTCCAATCTAATTGTGTAATTCACCAAAAATGTTAAATCACAAGACCATAAAGCTATCCTGAAACTACCGATTTATCTGACTGCCATCTGCAAAGCAGAGCCTATCTTAATCATCTTTGCACCTGCAAAGCCTAGACAGTCGTACATACTCAAGCCTCAATAAATGTTGCTAAATGAATCAGTGACCTTAAAAACAAATATACTCCATGTTTGTCTGTGATTGGTGTACAAGAATGCTTGTGATTCAAACAGAGAGCCAAATCATGAGTGAACTCCCATTCACAATTGCTTCAAAGAGAATAAAATACCTAGGAATCCAACTTACAAGGGATGTGAAGGACCTCTTCAAGGAGAACTACAAACCACTGCTCAATGAAATAAAAGAGGATACAAACAAATGGAAGAACATTCCATGCTCATGGGTTGGAAGAATCAATATCGTGAAAATGGCCATGCTGCCCAAGGTAATTTATAGATTCAATGCCATCCCCATCAAGCTACCAATGACTTTCTTCACAGAATTGGAAAAAAACTACTTTCAAGTTCATATGGAAACAAAAAAGAGCCCGCATCGCCAAGTCAATCCTAAGCCAAAAGAACAAAGCTGGAGGCATCACACTACCTGACTTCAAACTATACTACAAGGCTACAGTAACCAAAACAGCATGGTACTGGTACCACAACAGAGACATAGATCAATGGAACAGAACAGAGCCCTCAGAAATGATGCTGCATAGCTACAACTATCTGATCTTTGACAAACCTGACAAAAACAAGAAATGGGGAAAGGATTCCCTATTTAATAAATGGTGCTGGGAAAACTGGCTAGCCATATGTAGAAAGCTGAAACTGGATCCCTTCCTTACACCTTATACAAAAATTAATTCAAGATGGACTAAAGACTTACATGTTAGACCTAAAACCATTAAAATCCTACAAGAAAACCTAGGCAATACCATTCAGGACATAGGCGTGGGCAAGGACTTCATGTCTAAAACACCAAAAGCAATGGCAACAAAAGCCAAAATTGACAAATGGGATCTAATTAAACTAAAGAGCTTCTGCACAGCAAAAGAAACTACCATCAGAGTGAACAGGCAACCTACAGAATGGGAGAAAATTTTTGCAACCTACTCATCTGACAAAGGGCTAATATCCAGAATCTACAATGAACTCAAACAAATTTAGAAGAAAAAAACAAACAACCCCATCAAAAAGTGGGCAAAGGACATGAACAGACACTTCTCAAAAGAAGACATTTATGCAGCCAAAAAACACATGAAGAAATGCTCATCATCACTGGCCATCAGAGAAATGCAAATCAAAACCACAGTGAGATACCATCTCACACCAGTTAGAATGGCCATCATTAAAAAATCAGGAAACAACAGGTGCTGGAGAGGATGTGGAGAAATAGGAACACTTTTACACTGTTGGTGGGACTGTAAACTAGTTCAGCCATTGTGGAAGTCAGTGTGGCGATTCCTCAGGGATCTAGAACTAGAAATACCATTTGACCCAGCCATCCCATTACTGGGTATATACCCAAAGGACTATAAATCATGCTGCTATAAAGACACATGCACACGTATGTTTATTGTGGCACTATTCACAATAGCAAAGACTTGGAACCAACCCAAATGTCCAACAACGATAGACTGGATTAAGAAAATGTGGCACATATACACCATGGAATACTATGCAGCCATAAAAAATGATGAGTTCATGTCCTTTGGAGGGACATGGATGAAACTGGAAACCATCATTCTCAGTAAACTATCACAAGGACAAAAAACTAAACACCGCATGTTCTCACTCATAGGTGGGAATTGAACAATGAGAACTCATGGACACAGGAAGGGGAACATCACACTCGGGGGACTGTTGTGGGGTTGGGGGAGGGGAGAGGGACAGCATTAGGAGATATACCTAATGCTAAATGATGAGTTAATGGGTGCAGGAAATCAACATGGCACATGGATACATATGTAACAAACCTGCACATTGTGCACATGTACCCTAAAACCTAAAGTATAATTTTTAAAAAAGGGAGATATAGAACATATAGAGAAATATAAATACACATATATGCCTATTAAAAAGAATAAAGGACACTAGGAATAAAAATGGAAACATATCATTGGTACATCACTGAGTGAAAAACTGGGGAGTGTGTTTACCCACAGGTGTATAAGGCAACAACTTTATTGTAATAAAGTACCTATCTTTGCCAAAAAAAAAAAAAAAAACAAAAAACAAAAAAACAAATATACTCCAATCCCCACCATTAGTTATTAGAATTGAGATAGGTTATTTAAAATTTCATGTTTATGTCTTGCTTCTAGCTGAAGTTCCTGAAGGATATAGTCCTTCTTTAACACTTCCCTCATATAGTATACACATAACACTCTCCAATATGTTTAATTCATTATATTAATTATTATAGGTGCTTCATTTATTGTATTCTGAATTCGAATTCAGCAGAGACCACCCTCCAGAAGTAATGTGAACATCACAAAAAGTCTGTAACTCTTTGTAGTAGACATTTCTGATGGGCTACACATTCTCAGCACTCTCATTTTTGCCACCTACTGAAGTATGGCTACAAAGCCAAATAGCAAATTTCACAGCTTCCCTTGCAGCTACAAGTGAGGTTGATGACAGACTCCTCCCTAGGGCACATAAGCAGAAGTTTGATGGGAAACAAACAGTTCTGGAACTGACAAAAGAGGAAAGATCTTAACATCACTCTTCCCCTTTCTCTCTGCCTTAAATGCATATGTGATATCTAGAACTGCTACAGAACGCGCTGTGACCACAGGGCTACAAACATGAAAAAAAGTCAAGAGAATAATAGTCGCATTGGCTCTAACATCATTTGGCTACTCAAACTTTGTTCTTCATTGTTCCACTCTGGACTTGACGGTCTGTGAGAAAAGTAATTCCCTGCTTATTGAGCCATGGTTAGTCAAGTCTTCTACAACTTTCAGATGAACCACTGCAAAATGACACGTTTCCATTTTAACCAATAACATAGAATGGTTTAGCTCTTCTTTTTAAAAGAGAAAACAGAAATCCTAGCAAAATGTTCTGGTCTGGGTTTCACAATTCCTATTATGACTTAGAAAGCTGAATAAGTATAGTATGAATAATAGCTTAGCAAGGAAGATATACATTAGGAATACATGTTGTTATCAGCAAACACTGACATCAGAGGTAATCAATCTAGATGACACTGTGAAGACCTGAGGATGAAACTTTCTTGCTTAGCTGGGGTCCTAAGGTACCCAGAAAAGTGCCCAGATCACTCATGAAAACTTTTGCATCGATGAATGGGGATGGGAACGTGTTCCTGTGTATCTGGTCATTAATGTGTCAACATAGAAATACAACAACTGTACTAGAAAGTATGTCTCAGGAACATAGGCTTGGTTTAGCTAATAGAAAGGGAGCACAATATCTCCTTGGGCAAAGGAATCTGCCCAGCAGATATCTTCTAGGACAGGGGTCAACAAACTATGGCCCATTGACCAAATCCATCCTGCTGCTTGTTTTCATGTGGTTTGTGACCCCAAAATAGTTTTTATATTTTAAAGTGATTGGAAAAAACATTTTATGACACATGGGAATTATATGAAACTCAAAGTTAATGTCCATAAAGTTTTACTGGAAAATAATAAATGAGGCATGCTCATTTATCTATATAGTGTTCATGTCTGCTTTTGTGCTACAATGGCAGCAATGAGTAATTGTGACACAGACCACGTGGCCTGCAAAGACTGAAATATTTACTGGCTGGCTCTTTGCAGAAAAAGTTTGCTGGTCCTTGTTCTAGGGTAGAGTATAACCATAACCTGAAGGGCACTGGGACCTGATAACCCCAGCCTCCTTTACTCTAGCAACATCAAGGAAGAACTTATGGGTCTTTGCAGGACTAGCCTCTGACTTATTCTCTACTTCCCCACTCCCAGGTAATTTAAATGAGCTAAATTATGCTGAATTTTATCGCTTGGGTCAGGCAACAAGGAGACAGAATATGATTTCCAAATTTCTCCTTGGTCAGCTAAATGTGATATTACATATACTTGCTGAAGCTTAAAATTCCTCTAGAGGTCCTTTTCCCACTATCGAAAACAGGGGTAAAATATAAGTGTCCAGAAGGGTAATTCAGCAGCATTAAAAGCTGAACATGTCCACCCCTAGCAAGTCTAAGTGGCCAATAATAGATGGCTCCCCTATTCCATGAAAAAAGAGACTGGAAAGAAGGAAGTTATTACATCAATGAGAAAGACAGGGGAAGAAACTAAATTGAAACTGAAAGACTGAACCCACAAAACTCACGCTATTATCCTCACAAGTCTGCCCACAGTAGCCTGACAATGATGATGTGGCTGATCAAGCTGGACCCACATGACTGTTCAGCACAGCCAGACGTTCAGACCACATGCAGCAGTGTAAGGACATGGTCTTCTCTGGGTCCCACGATGCTCACTCACTCTGGTTTATTTGTCTGCAGAAGCAATTTCATCTTTGTAAAAACAGTTCGCTATAATGGAATCTAGTTTTCCAAAGACTAAAGTTTAATCACCACATCAAATATTCACTTGTCCTACACTTGATATCTAGACAACCCAAAACAATGGAAATTAAAATAATGCTTAACTTAGGTATTGCAGCATCAGTAAAGTGGGGACAGACTTTAGAAGATGTCCAAGGCATGAATATTAACTCTTCTCATTCATGAGGCAAATACAAGGGCAGATGCATGCAGAGGTTCTATGATGCTTTAGACAAGGGATTCAGGTATCACTCTGAGAGACTGATAAGTGGTCTACATTGGTGACTTTAAAAATATTTTTAACTATGATACTACAGAAACAGATTTCACATTGTGAACCCATGACCAATCATCTTTACATATATGAATTGAACCACGTTTTTATGAAACATTACTACATATCACCTACTCTTTATTTTTTTAAATAAAGTTGTTTCTCTTGCATCCTTCAGGGAAGAAGAAATAGACATACTTTTCTCAATTCATCCCACTTAGTAAAGTTAAAAATGATGGACATTATATATGAGACAAACATAGGACAACTGAATGGTAATGAGAAGGCAGACCATCTAAAGACCTCGAAGGACCTTGAATAACCTGGTGGTGAGTTCTTTCAGCTTCCTTTTGCCTCATATATCCCAGACTTAGAACTGAAGAAGCCTGCAACCTGGGAACACCTATGGGCACAGACAATAAATAATAAACAAGAGCCAAAGGACCAGGAAAGAGACAGCCTAGCAAGGTAGGAAACATGTAGACAATAACTGCTTTACTCAAACATTACAGAAAAGAAATGTGACCCACCCACCATATCAGTAAAGGCTGGTTGTAAAGCCTAGACTCACACCCTCACCAGGCTGCACTTAGGTACCCCAATACTCCCAGGAGAGTGCCATAGAAGGCCAAGTAGGGAGTCCTGGTTTTCATCTCTGTCAATTGGTAAAGTGGGTACCTCCTCATCTCCAAAATGTCAGTTGAGATGATATGGCAAGGCTGGACTTTCACCTCTACCAGTTTATAAGAGGTGAGCCTTCCTTCCTGGGATTGTGTCAGAGGAAGTCTGGTAGACAGTAAGGACTTTCACTATTACCCAGCCATAAGGAAGAAGTCCTACCTTTCAGGTATCAACTGAGATTGAGTGGGGAACCTGGATTTATAACTCTACCTGGCAGTAAGTAAGTGGTATCTCCTTTTTTCCCTGGCCAGACTGGCATTTTAAAAAGCTAGCTGAAACAAAAGGTTTAAATAAAATCTGGAGTCTCATAGCACAACATGTAAATATCCAGGTTTCAATAGAAAATCACTTATAACCAGGAAGATACCAAACTGAAAGACAAAAGACAATCCATAGACACCAACATCCAGATGACAGAGACATCAGAACTGAGAAAAATTTTAAAGCAGCTATTCTAAAAGTGCTTCACTAAGCAATTACACTTGACGCAAATGGAAAAAATAAGCTTTTCCAAGAATTAAAGTCTCTGCAAAGAAATAAAAGATATGAAGAATAACCAAATGGAAATGTTAGAACTGAAATATATAATAAACAAAATAAAAAGCTCAGGTGGATAGGCTCAAGAGCAGAATGGAGGAAACAAAGGATAATTGGAAAGGGTAGAGGGCACTTGGAGAACATAAATGTTCTCCACCTTGCTTTTGGTTACATGATACAAGTATCAAAACTCATTGAACTTAACACTTAAAATATGTACTTTTATTGAATATAAAATAATCTCAAAAATATAACAAAACAGAATTAAATACAAGCACTAGATATATTTTATTTTTCAAAAGAGTTTATAAAGGACTTTTGACTTACATGTTTTCATTCCTAACTCTATCCTCGGCCAACACACATTAATTGAAATCCAAGCTCTACCATTTTCTTACAATATATTTTCAAGCATGGGCAAGTTATATCATTTCTTTTCTGTAAAATGGCAATAATAATATTACCTATTTTTTACACTCACATTATTATTATGTTGACAAAGAGAAATAACACATATAAAATTCTTGACACCTACCATGTGTTCAATGAACGTAAATTCTCCACTTTTACCCATTGCCCTCATCCATCACAGTAGACAAATATTACGTGCTAACAATTTTAATAACAGTTAAATAAACAAAATAGTATCATACACTTTTAAAGGATAAATACAGTATAGACATAAAAAGTACAACCTACCTGGAAAAAACAAACTAAAGTATAATTCAGTAGGAAGACAAGAAGGAAGAACAGCTTTTCAAATACATAAAAAAAACCTGGGAGCAAATTGGGAAATGAGGTTAAAAATAAGAAATAAAAGCAAATATCTCCACCTTATAACATAGTTTCCACTGACAAGCTGACTGCATTCTCTGTGAAACCAAGCTAATGAAAAAAAAGGTGACCCTAATCATTTAGGAAGTATTTACATATGACAATTGGGTATTTTGGGAGGGAAGAAGGAAAAAGCATAGAATTAACATATTCAAAGGACTTTTCATCCTCTAACATGAAGGTGGTGATACCTATTAAAAAAAGGGGAAGACTAAGAGATGCTAAGCAATATGTTTAAGGCCACCATAAAAATGGCAAATAGAAGGCTGGGTGCAGTGGCTCATGCCTATAATCACAGCACTCTGGGAGGCCAAGGTGGGTGGATCACCTGAGGTCAGGAGTTCGAGACCAGCCTGACCAACATGAAGAAACCCCGTCTCTACTAAAAATACAAAATTAGCTGGGCGTGGTGGTGCATGCCTGTAATCCCAGCTACTTGGGAGGCTGAGGCAGGAGAATCACTTGAACCCGGGAGGCAGAGGTTGTGGTGAGCCAAGATGGCAAAAAGAAAGGCAAATAGAGAAAAAAAAAACGGCAAAGGGGAAATGAAATGAAATTCAGACTGTTTGATACCACATAGTTCTCATGTTACTCTGGGGAATAAGATTTTTTTTTCCTCTGCATTTTAATTATTGTTTAGTAGGTAAATCAGGGGCTTTGGAGTCAAATCTGGCTGTCCCCACTGACTAGCTGTATCGCCTTGGTCAAGTTACTTCCCTTTAGGTTAGTGTTGTTTTACCCATAAAATTAGAATAATCATAACTTCTTTATAAGATTTTAGAATAATTAAAGCATATTTAAAGTGTTTAGTCAATACCTGGTACATAGAAAGTGCTCAGCAAACGGTAACCACTGCTGTAATTATTACTTCCTTTACTGTTATTAATATTATTTTAATGATACTGATTTCTTCAAAAGTCAAATATCTAGATCATATGTACATACATCTGTATATACCTGTACGCACAGCTCCACTAACAGAAACAGGTTATTAGTGTTGTTAGGGAAGGTAGAAGGTTACAAAGGTCAGACACAGGCTTCAGGGAAGAAAAAGATAAACTTAAAATTCTCTTGAAGGTTCTATTCTGGAAATAAAAAAAAAAAAAAGAATATACCAGGCAGAAACAGAAGTATCTATCAAACTACAGAAATATGTAAAAGCCATGAGAGGTTCTGGTTTGACTTAATGAACATGAGCATTTCTCTTCTCAGGGAGGGTGGGGCAAGATAATATTAGCAGGCAATTTTGTTTGCTTACTCTGTCTATTCATAGTAACATTCAGACTAAAGGAACATTCAAGTTTAACAAACTCCATCCCTTATTGCACTTGATCTTCACAAATGTCTACATATGCGTGTGTATATGTGCATATAACACATATATATATATTTTGTAATCAAAAATCACATTCTCTAAAATGAGAGATATAATGATAAAGGAAATGGACAGAGCTTAATTCAACACTTTAAAAACTTGCAGTGGTCCAAAGGCTAAAAGTAGTTCAAAGTTCAATGGAGCCATTGATAAGTACACAAGTTGCTAAAGACTCCTTAAAAAAAAAACAAGTTCCTTTTCAAATATCTCAAATTTACCAAGAAAACTGACAAGACGCCATCAAAGGTGGTATTACTAATAACAGCTCAACATTTCTGAATGTACCTTGGTCCATCCTTTGAAATTACATTGTCCAATATAGGAGCCAGTGGTCACTATTTTAAATTAATTATGTTTTTTTAATTTAAAATTTAGTTCCTCAGTTGCAGTAGCCACATTTCTGTAGCCACATGTGGCTGTGTACAGCATAATGGACAGTGCAGATTATTAAATACTTCAATTATCACATAAAGTCCTATTGAATAGTGCAAGTTTGAAAAATTATCAGTGTCCTTTAACATTGGGAGAACCCAATGTTAAAGTCAATTTTTTTTTTCTGTAAATGTTAGTTTTAAAAAGAACAGAGAAAAGTAGAACTTGAGGTCAGAAATTACTTTAGAAAATTATTTTCTTTTCCATAGTTGTGTAATTGTTTGTAATGATCCAAGTAACCACATCTATACTTCCAGAATTAGAAAAAAATAAACATAATGCCATTGTTCTAAAAATTTAGTTCTTTAATAAACAGCCTTCATAACCTGTCTGCTGTTCTGACTTTCATACACATTCTAGACATAGTTTTATAAAAGGGACTCCCTAGTTATTTTAGACAACTGTCAGATCTTTGAATAATCTGTCCCCCAAACTGATTGCTTCTATGTCACAAATCACAGTTATTTTCCTGTTACAAGCTTTTAGAGATCCCAGATTATCTCTGAGGGAGAAAGAGATAAATAGGGATTCAGAGATAAATCAGCTCTGGTAAAGCTCACAGTCTACTAAAATAGTGGCTCCCAAATGTCTTCTAAAGAGGAGATAAATATGTGAGGAAGCTCTTGGTGGTCCTCAGCAAAATGAAGAAAAAAAACAGCTCTGTAAGCTTTCCATTGGCCAAATGTTTTCAGTGTGAAGGTCTGTTCTTTATTCTTCTACTGTCTTGTCTGCATTTTTTGGTGTTAACCACATTTTATGAAATTAGATAAGTTACATTAAGTGTGTATGTATCTGTGCACATGAGTTTTAATGTTAGCAAAAGAAAAAAAATCTATAGAAACTCTGTGTCCCCTATTTTGAAAACTACGAAAGCTAAAGGTTTGAGTACTTCTACGCAACTGACCAAAAAATAGGCTAGCCAATAGTTACGTTGTAGATGATATGGAGGTAAGGGAAGGTGGAAATAAAAGCTGCGGAGAAACTAATAACAAGAGGCTGCAAAATTGAAAAAGGAAATGTTTACCTCCAAGCCAACAAAATCAGGAAAGGCTACAAGAAAAAAATGATACAGGACCCATTACAATGAGTGCATGGAGCCTTGGGTATTAGAATAAGAAATCTGAAATTTTTTTCACTAAGCAGGTAGAAAGTCAATAAATGTTTGAAGCAGGGAGAAACTTAGCCCACGTGGTTTTGGTAATACAAATGAATAAACACAGGCTGGCAATATTCCTGTGCTGATATACAAGCAAACTTCGCGATGCAATTTGTCTCATTAAAACCTTCTCTCCTAATCCAACATATACCTGTATTCCTTAATCTCCTAAAGTATTTATCTGCACTACCCAGGGCAGTGCATTTCCACTTTTTCAAGTCACTACCATAAAGTTAGACATTCCCTAAATAATGTTGTTCATCAACACCATTACCTACATCCCTTTAGATAACGGGGCCATCAGAGAAGATACATAATGACTGCCGGTTCAAATCAACACACATCCCATATCCCTCATGTTCCCACCCATGCATCCTACAGCCCAGCACTAGTGGATGTGCATCCTATGGACCTCTTAATCACATACATGCACATTGCTCTAAGAAACAAGTGAAGAAACAAAACATCAAGCAAATGGCAGACAGTGTGATTGCATATTTAGGGAAGGATTTATATTCCTACTTAGCTTTTCAAATCAGACAATGCTTCTAAAATATTTTACCAGTATTCTCATTGGTCTAGATCTCATTGGCTGGTTTTTAAAAAACAAACAAAAAAGGCTAAAGAATCCACTCAGAAAGATTAGCGATTCATTTTATGGCGGTGTAAATTATTTCTAAAGATGCTTCCAGTCAGTTCTCAATATGACAGCCATTAAAACATTGTAAACACCAACTGTTACAATCTAAGTCTCTCCTTAAGATTAGGGAGAAGGGAAAAAAAATCAAGTACACAAAGCTCAGATCAGAGAAAGTCTATCAATCCAAGCATTTGCCTCCTTGGCTACTGCTGATAGCAAAAGCCATAAGGAAGACAGCAGCACTCTAAGTTCATGTTTGCAAACCTCAGCTGAGTTCTTCTGCTTTGCTCTTTTATCTTCACCCAGCCCACTGGCTCTTTCCCATGAGTCAATTAACATGCTCGAATCTTGCCCTATATAATAATCTCTCCACTTGCCTATTAATTATTTTAAAACTCCTCCCTCTTTTCCTCCTTCCCCACAGTAAGACTGTCAGAAGTACATTATATTTTACAGTACAGACAGACTTCTATGGGTACTATTTTAAGCATTTTACATTAGTGTTTGATAAATATTCACTCCCCTCCCCTTACGGCAGAGTGTCTGTCCCTATACAATGACTTTGGCCTTGGCCATGTGAATTTGGTCAATGGATCTAAGAGGACAAGATGTGAGCAGGGGAGTTAAACATGCTTAAGTTGTTTGATTCAGCCCCTTATGTACTTGTGATAACCAGAGGAAGAGCATACCCAGGATTGTTGTTGAACAACCGCTCTGTAAACCTGGATCCCAGAATAAGACACACACTTTGTCTACAGAGCAGACCCCAGCCAGAAGCCTGGAGTCAAGCTGTGCTCACCTGAAGACTATGAATGAGAAAACACATGCGTCCTTGTTAGCTGCTCAGATTCCACACAACAGCCAATACACCTGCCAGGAATATTTAAATTCTAGGAACTAGATGCTTTAGGGTCCCATTTTATAGATGAAAAGACTGAGACAAGGAGGTTGAAGTAATTTGTCAACTCACATGCTGCAAGTAGCAGAGGCAGGATCTGAAACATCTGAAACAAGCAGTCCAACCACATGTGTACCAGTAAGCACTCCATCCTTCCGTTCTCAAGAACCCTATCCACCTGTTATATCTAATGCCCACCTCCCACCCAGGTCTCAATCCATTGTAATCTGGCTCTTCCACCTGCTGCTGATTCTATCAATGACCCCTTAATACTAACTTTGGAGGAAGCGTCAGCCTTTGGCCTGGCAACTCAACTACTTTAGGCATTGTTGATCACTGGCAAACTCCATGCTCTCTCTCCCTTGGCATCTGGTACTTTACCTTTCTTGGTTGTCTTCTTCCTGCTCCATCTATTACCTCCAAGATCTCTTTTTCCCTCCTGAACATGCACCTTTGGTTTGCCAGGAACTTTGCTGGACACTGAAGAGTAATTAGTGAGTAAACAGGATGTGGTCCATGCCTATGAAAACTAAGAAACTAGCAGAGAAGACAGATATCACACAAACAGAAAGGTTTCAGGTACTCTAAATTGTAAAACTGCACACAGAGCATTGACAGGCTTGTGTGTGGTGAGGAGAGTGTTTGGGAGACAGCAAACCCCCACCTAGTATAGGGGTATAGAAAAGCTTTACTGAGAGTGTGCAGGAATCCACTGGGCAAAGAGGCAGCAAAGTGGATGGAATCACGTATGCAAAGCTGGAGGGACAGTGATACACTGAAGCCCTCAGCATGCATGGGGCACAGAGGGTGTGGGAAGGTAGTACTAGGCAAGGCTGGAGAGGGTAGCAGGCTCCAGATCTGTAGGAGCCTACAGGCCACAAAAGGATTTTGCTCTTTATCCTAAGGCCAATGGGGGCTGCTTAGGGCTCAGCTTCTAGAAGTCTTCCTGTCCTATCAGCTGCTGTTTGGGGTCCCTTTGGATTCTTCAAGGCCCCATCAGACCAGTGTAGAAGGATGTACTGCAGTGCAAAATATTCCTTGTGCATTTGCCACACCACCAGTGCTGACTTCCCCTCACCCCCATGGTTGCTTTAATACAGGCTAAAGACAATAGTGACGAAACTCTGGTAATGTCAGTGAGGATTTAGAGAAACAGATGTTTGAATTGGTGGGTCTTGCCCCTTCAAACACATGACCTAGACATTTCAGAGACAGGATGAGAGAAAAGCATCCCAAGCTAGGGATGCAATCCACAATAGCCATGCCTATCAGAGCAAATCCTGAAGTCTTCCCCTGCAGGCAGCAGAACTGAATCTGGGAAGCAGCTGGTGTGAGAGGAGCTGGCTCTGCCAACTGATACTAAAATAAACCAGAGAGTATCAGGCATTTCACCAGCCATAAACCCTATGCCCTCATTTGCATGGCTGACTCCTTGTCACTCAAACCTCCACCTAACCATCATCATCTGAGCGAGGACATTTAAGTTGCTTCCTGGGCAAAGAGCACTATATCTTTCTGTTTTGATTCTCTACATGGCAGTTGGTACTCTGTTATTTAATGGCATATGTGTTTGTTTCCTATCTCCCCCAACAAAAATTGTAAGTCTTAAGGGCAGGGACCTTGCCAGTTTCATAATCCTCACACAATGGCTGGCACATGGGCAGCATGCTGTACATAACTGTTGAATGAAGGAATAAATGAGAATAGAATGCCTCTTCCATGTTATATATATTCTCCCATCCCTCTGTCTCTCATACTTGTTTCCTTCTGTAAGGTTGCTTTAGCTATTGCTAAAAGGTTCTTTAAGGTCCGATAAATGTATGCAAGGTCTGATATGCATGTGTATCTCTGCATTCTTCGGGTTAAAGGAAACCTAGTTTCATCCGAGAATCAAAGAAGCCACATTTGTTATAAACAGAATTGTGTTTCTCTCCACCCCTAAAAATTCATATGCTGAAGGCTTAACCCCTAATGTCACCATATTTGGATATAGGGCCTTTAAAGGGCTATTTAAAGTTAATAAAGCTGTAAGGGTGGGGTCTTAATCCAATATGACTGATGTCCTTAGAAGAAGGGGAACAGACACCAGAGTGTGCAAGCACAGAACAAAGGCCATATCCAAGCCAAGTAGAAAGGTTTCAGGAGAATCCAAACCTGCTGACACCTTGATCTTGGACTTCCAGCCTCCAGAACTGTGAGAAATTCAGTTTCTGTTGTTTAAGCCACCCAGTCTGTGATATTTTGTTATGGCAGCTCTAGCAGACTAATACGATATCCCTGTAAAGTTAAGAACCACTGAAAAGAAACTACTTATTTATTTGAGCACCTAGGTTGGCTGTAAACCTTACATAAATCACTTCATTTATTCCTCTCAACAATCCTTCTAAGTGAATAGGATTGTTCCCATTTCACAGATGAAGAAATTGTAGCTCAAAGAGATTAAGTTATTTACCCAAAGTCACTGAACCAGTCAATGAATTCAGGACCTAAATCCAGTCAATAGTTAGTCTTGGCCACACACTAGAATCACCTGAAGAACGTATGCAATCACTCTTACCTGGCCAACCATGAGCAATCCTGAGTCAATTGATCCTCATAGAGCATCAGGTGATTATAATAGGCAGGCAGAATTAAGAACCACCGAGTAAGGCACTCACAATCCCCAAACCGTGCGATCTCTGCCTGAAACTGCCATCCATTCTTTACTAAGTCTGATTTCCTTGGACTAAAGTGTTAGCAAAGAAAAGGAGAAAGTACTTGACGATTCTGCTTTACTTTTAATTATCCCAGGCAAGGCCCTATTGAGCACCCAGGAGGAATGAGGTATACACAGAGCTTCAACCACCTGGCCAACAGAAGCACCCACCTAATTCTATTTTGAACTCAAAATGGATGGCATGTACTTTGGAGTCTAGCATGGTGTGCACATCTTGCAGCAGAGATGCAACGTGTCCAGGTTTCCACTGCCAGAATACAGATACCTACAGTTAGGACCCCTCCTCCTCTCTGTGCCACATGTTGCTCTTTTGTAAAATAAGGGAGACAAACTTAATGTGTGAACTTCCTTTTAGTTCTATCATTCCGAGTTTAACATTCTCTCATGTGCTCAAAAGAACCAAATGACGACCATGTGCACATGAGAACGCAGTCAACAAGACCATGGCACGCAACCCCAAATACTCACTGCTGGCCTGCCCAGGTGAGGAGCGCTGCTGGTGCAGCTTCTGTCAAAAGGCTCCCGCTCATGGGATGCTCAGTGAATACTGGTAGTTTTGTCCCAGTTCACCTCCAATCACCCCACTTTCACAACAATTCAATGTTCACTTGGGGATAAAGTCTTTATGGTTCAGGTGGGATCTCCCCTCTAACTCTACGGCTACAGTGTGGGAACTGGCCCTAAGCCAATCAGCACATGCTATTATCCCTGATCACATGACCTGGGCAGTCCAATCAGAGAGACCTTACCACTTGTGTAGGAATTTGTGGGAAATAATTGTTCTCTCTCCTACCATATGTAAACCTGGAAAAACCTGAGGTAGGAACTGCTACAGCAATCTAGACCTCTTAAGATGAAAGTCTCCATGTGAACAAAAGAGGAGCCAACAGAAGAAAAGAGCGCCCAGGCGACTCAATTAGAAACCCAGATCAAGACTTTCCTGAAGTTAGATCTACTCGTAGATCTCTCAGGTATGGGAGGTAACAGATCACCTCTTTTTACTTAGGCCTGGTAGAGTTGGATTGGGTTTTCTGAGACTTGCAATTCATATAGCATATGTCATGTGAAAGAAAACCTAGTCTCTCATAATTGTAAGGGTCTTTAGATGTCAGTGAAGTGTGCTGGTTTTCTAACCTTGCATGTTAGGTAAGAAACTTAGACTTTATCCTGAGTGCAGCAGGGTGCCCCAAATAACTGAAGCAAGCAAAAATGGTGTTTCCAAATTTTTAAAAATGATACTGCCTCCATACACAATACATTTGAGAGGTTCAAAACTAGAGTCAAAAAAAAAAAAAAAAACTACATTTAAAGTCTCTTGGGTTTTCCAAGTGAGAAGAAATGAAGGCCTAAATTAGGACAAAGGTAATGAGGATGAAAGAAGATAGGTTTTGGGATCATTTAGATCAGGGGTTGGCAAACTTTTTCTATAAAGAATTCGATGGTAAATATTTCAGGCTTTGCAGGCCATTTTATTGGTGATGATATTGAGGAAAGGTGTCTTTGAGGTGGCAACTATTAATAGTCAGCAGTGCAGACAAGATCATAATTTCTAATTTTGGCATCATTAGTGCCTCTACTGCACTACATTCTCCTCTTCCATGATTCTAGATGAAACGATATTTCTCTCTCAGCCTTGAGACCACCATGTTACATGTAATAATAATTATACATGTAATAAATATTACTAGACATCAATAATGTGTCCTAGCACTTCTGAAGGACTGTTTCCCATCTCAAGAGCCTTAATGTCTTATCTTTGTTATGCACATTTCTCCCAAGCCATTTGTGCTTTTTTTTTTTGATCTGATTTTTTTTAATTGGTTGTGAAACATACATCACACTCCTTTGCTCTAAGGATTATTCACTTTTCTAATCTGAACAATGTGTTATGTTAAAAGAGGATAGAGAATTTATTCAAGCCAAGAACTAAAGCACTCCTTATTCAGACTCATGACAAGAAAAGAATAAATCACAGACATGCATTATCAGAACACAACCACAGTCAACTCCAATTGAAGACCAAAAAATCCCACTAAAAGGCAAGCAAAATGCCTTATGACTGCTTTGCAAAGCCAAAAACCATACAAAAAGAAAAAGGCTAGAAGAAAATATGCCAAATACTAACAGTGGCTGTCTTTTGCAGGTGAATTCATGGAGATATTTTTTCTATTTTCCAAAGGGTATATATAATAAGCATGTAATTATAATTATCTTAAAAGGTTAATTTGAAAGGTAGGGAAATGTTACTATATTGCATTTTTTAAAATTTTATTTTATTATTATACTTTAGGTTTTAGGGTACATGTGCACAATGTGCAGGTTTGTTACATATGTATCCTTGTGCCATGTTGGTTTGCTGCACCCATTAACTTGTCATTAAAGGGGAACATCACACTCCAGGGACTGTTGTGGGGTCGGGGGAGGGACAGCATTAGGAGATATACCTAATGCTATATTGCATTTTTTAAAAAAAATTCTTAAATTTCTAATTGTATCTTACTCTAGGATATTACCAGAATATACTAAATTAGGTTAAAATTACTTTAGGCTTACAAACAAACTATGCTTTTAGGTCTAAATATACGAAATAGCTTAAAACAAATTATTTTTCTCTCCATGCCTAGACAGTGACTCTTCTTTGTTTAAATATTTCCAGACACCATACCCTCCTCATTATTATTCTATTTTCTAGTACAACTCCCTTTTATCCCACTCACTGACAAAAACTTAACATGGCTGGCAGACTGAGTATCATAAGTTCAAACATCATTACTCATTATCATCAGAAAAGAAATCGTAGAAATACTGTGGTCTTGCCCTCTTCCTGCTTCTTTTGGGGAAGACTTACTCCACTGATCCCTCCCTAAGAATGGGGACCCAGATGTCAAAAGCAACATCACAGAGCAAATGGCCATGCCAATAGCTGAGCCTGTTTAGTTTGGCAGTTGGCTCCTCTAAAAACCAGGTCAACATTAACAATCTCTTACCCCCATCCCTACTCCAAAGATGAAGAACTGGTGGGTAGAAGGAGAGAGAAAGAGAGGAAAGAAAGCTAATAGGGAAGGAAAGAGACAGCTGTGGATAGGCCCTTAGGGATGTCTGTCCATTCTAAGTTTAAAAAGACCCATTCAGCAGAAAGGAACAGATGGGAAGGTCTCTGGAAAGCAGTCAGCAGACTGTATGCTTAAATCGAGATCCAGGAGGCTGCAGTCTTCACGCACAAGTACCCTCAGAGTTCTTAAGCAGAATGGTTCTGTACCCCACAAAGTCTTTTTCCACTTGCTCCTATCAGGCCCACTTATGATTGGTACCACTTCAACAATACCTCCTAATTGCCAAATAGAAAAAAAAAATATGCTTGCCCCAAGAAGTTCCACACACAGGAAACCTCTCTTTCAGGGCTGAAAGTATTTTGGTTTGCACAACTGCCTTTGCCAAATCTGAGTGTGTACACATGCACTACAGCACTAGAATGGGACTTAGGACACTTGGGCTTTCTTCTACTTCCTATCACATATGATTCAGAAAGCCCAATGCTGTGTGCAAGAACTGAATTCATTTAACAGTTATTTTCTGAGTGTCTACTGTGCACCAGACATTCTTCTAGGTGCTCAAACACAATTTTTAAAAAATTACAATTATAGAAGGGAATCCCTGATTAAAGGAATCATCTTCAGAAATGAGAATGCCTAATCTACATTTCAATTGCTAACTTTCTTAGAGACAACACAGTAAAATGTACATAGACATTGAAACATATCTGAAAATTAATAAAATGGATGGACAGAAGTACAAACTCTGGAATCAGAAATTGAGAGTTCAAATATTGGCTTTTATCTGGGTAATTAACCAGCCTATTAAAAAAGACCTAAACAGTCTGATGTAAGAAAACCCTCTCTCTGCCCCTAAATATAATCAGCCAACTCATCTTACAATGAAGACCATGATCAACAAGCCCCATTCATACCTAGAGAGCTTTCAATGTTTTTTCAAAGTGGGCCACAAAAAAGTATGAGCAAAGTCTCTAATATTGTCAAATATTTGAAGAAAACATTGAACATAAAAGGAGATCAGAATGAACAAACAAAAACAAATAAACAATTAGGAAGAAAGAACTATGAAGAGGCGAGTACACTAAGAAAATAAAAATATCATTAATAAATGATAATCAATATAACATAGAAACATCACATCCACAAAATAGGATGAATTTTTTTCCAAAAACCAAGGTCTTAAAAATTAAAAATTACATAGAAATTATAAATGCCAGAAAAACATGAAAATAAAATATATCCACAAATAAAAAATAACAGATGAAAAATAGCAAACATAAACTTTAAAAAATAAGAACTAGTCCAGCCAATTTATCATCTCAAAAATAAAAGCTGGAGAAAGAAAGAAGAAAATACATAAAAGAAAATCAAATAAATAATTCAAAAAACAATCCCAGAAATGAACAACATGCGTTTCCATTCAGTAACACCACGAAATACACAACACAGTGGACAAAATAGACTCAAACCTAGGCATATTCTCATGGAATTTCTGAACACTAAGACTGGAGAAAAGATTCAATAATTTCAAGAAGAACTAAGTATGTTTTATACAAAGGAATAAAAATCAGAATGGCTTCAGATTTCCCAAAAACATGACTGGAAACTAGAATATATTAGACACTTCAAAATTGTGGGGAAAGATACTTTCCAACTTTCAACAAAAAGTTTAAAGCCAGTCAACTTATAAATTAAGTACAAGGGTAGAATAAAGTCTTTTTCAGATATGCAAGTTCTCAAAACTATGCTTCCCAGGTAGCTTTTCTCAGGAGGACGTACTCCATCAAAACCAAGGTGAAAACAAAGAACCCTCAGGATCCTAGAGGGAAACTAACACAAAGGCAAGAAAGGCATCCCACAGACGATGGTGAAAGCAAATCCAAGGGCAACAGCTATGGAGCAAGTGAAGAGAACAGAACGACCTATTTGGAACAAATCTCAGAATTCTTCAGGGGGAATTTCTTCAATGAGAAGAAATTGATAGGATTCCTAATATGTGAATGTATTGGAAAGAAATTTAACAAACAAGGGAACTTTTTATTTAAATTAGTGATAAGTTTATAGAACACTTAGCATAACAAAAATTACTAAGCATATTTTTAAAAGACAATGATTTTTAAAATTATGTTCACATATAACTTTAATAAAAACAAAATCAAAATTTTACATATATAAAGTGCTTAATATACTTCCTGGCATATAGTACTTGATACATTTAGCCACTATTCTAACAATGATTTCAACTATACATACATACCAGGCTTCACTTCCAACTGCTTCTTCCACTAAATGGCACCAGGTAAGTTACCTACCTAGAGCCTGTTTCCTTATATACAAAAGGGGAATAACTACAATGCTGTCAGCATCAGAGAGAATGTTTATAAGCCACGATACTTGGTATACAAGTAAGCATTTAATAAATGGCAGAGAATATTTATCTATATTTGTATATGAAATTTACATGTTTGTATATAAAATATTTATATATAATATGTTTAATTGCCTAAAATCAGAATCCTAATTTAGAAATAATGACACTAAGAGGTCACAGAAATATAGTGGTTGAATGTAAGAGCTGCAGTGTTTTTGAATGTTTAATCAAGGGTTTTTTTTTTTTTTTTTTGAGACGGAGTCTCGCTCTGTCGCCCAGGCTGGAGTGCAGTGGCGCAATCTCGGCTCACTGCAAGCTCCGCCCCCTGGGTTCACGGCATTTTCCTGCCTCAACCTCCCGAGTAGCTGGGACTACAGGTGCCCACCACCATGCCCCCCTAATTTTTTTGTATTTTTAGCAGAGACGGGATTTCACCATGTTAGCCAGGATGGTCTCAATCTCCTGACCTCGTGATCCGCCCGCCTCGGCCTCCCAAAGTGCTGGGATTACAGGCATGAGCCACCGTGCCTGGCGGACATTTTATTCTTGTAATCATCAATATATTCTTTTAACAAGGTTTTCCACCCATCGTTTTCTTTTGGGGTTTCATGTTGGTCTGGTCTGTTTAGTCATCTCTCTAATGTTTCATTGGTCTTTTCTTTTTCTTGGTATACTGTGGAGGCTGTTCAGCTATTTTTATCTTAAAATTTTAAAACCCTTGATTAGGCCGGGCGCGGTGGCTCACGCTTGTAATCCCAGCACTTTGGGAGGCCGAGGCGGGCGGATCACGAGGTCAGGAGATTGAGACCATCCTGGCTAACATGGTGAAATCCCGTCTCTGCTAAAAATACAAAAAAATTAGGGGGGCATGGTGGTGGGCACCTGTAGTCCCAGCTACTCGGGAGGTTGAGGCAGGAAAATGCCGTGAACCCAGGGGGCGGAGCTTGCAGTGAGCCGAGATTGCGCCACTGCACTCCAGCCTGGGCGACAGAGCGAGACTCCGTCTCAAAAAAGTAAAAAACATAAAAAATAAAAATAAATAAATAAATAAATAAAATGTCATGAAAATAATCAAGTAAAAGTAATACATGTGGATAATCAGTAAGCTGTGATCAAGATAGACGAGCATAGGTTAAGAAATATAACAATGAGTTTACAAGTAACTTAGATACTGTCTTTATATTGCAAAGGCCCCTCATTTGGTCCAACACAGATACGCCTTTCACTAGAAAAGCTAAGTGTTTTCTAAGTCTCTAGCCTCGACAACGACCATCAAAAAGTCCCAGGGACAAACAGAAAGGGATGATACCTTTTCAAACTTGGACAGTAATTTGTTGCTTTCTCAAGTTCCCATCACTGGCCTCATTATGGGCTGTATCTAAGGCAAATGAGATTACTTACTGTGCTTACACACATTTACCAAAAGAAAGTGAAAAAATACATTATTTTTAAAAATATTTTATCAACAACTATTAAGATTTGCTAGAATAGCTTATGTTACTCTGGGTATAGCTAGTCATTTATAGAAAGCATAAAAGGAAATGTTAATAATCCTTGGGGTAACTATGGGGTATGTCAGAGTAGCAGGCTTGTTTAGTGGCAAGAGATCAAACACTGAAGTCATCTGAGCTTGAGTTTGAATTCTTACTCTCTCATTTACCAGCTACTGGCCTTAGAAAAATTATTTAATCTTCTAGGCCTCAATTTTTTCATCTAGGAAATGGAGATATTTTCTAAGATGCTGCTATGAAATTTTTTTAAAGGAAGGAAATGGAGATAATAATCATCTCATAGGATTATTGTGAGCAGGTAGGATATTCAAAATACACAACAACCAGTATGCCTGAAAACAAACCCATCAGAATATATATATACACACATATATGTGTGTGTATATATAAATATGTATATATGTGTGTGTATATATATACATATCTAATACATATCTATATATGTGTGTGTATATATATGCATATATATATGCATGCATATATATACATATATACATATATATACACATATATATGTATATATATATACACATATATATACGTATATATATACACATATATATACGTATATATATACACACATATATATACGTATATATATACACACATATATATACGTATATATATATATACACACACATACATACACACACAGGTATTTAAAACAAAATAGGAAAGAAATGCTTATTATAATTAAGGTCCTCATTTCTGGAATGGCTCGCTTTCCTTTCTATACTCCCTTTGTCTTCAACAAGCTCCTCAGCTGGCTATTGCAATTTATCTGGTGGGGTAACCCAAACCTTCATTCTGAAGGGTCCGAATCTTTTATAGCTCTGACTGGATTGGGTTGCTGTAGTTTTTAATTTATTATTTATTTATTTATTCATTTTAATTTTACTTTAAATTCTGGGATACATGTGCAGAAGGTGAAGGTTTGTTACATAGGTATACATGTGCCAGGTGGTTTGCTGAACCTATTGACCAAT